>NC_054387.1:118453176-119053176 GCF_017654675.1 Xenopus laevis | reverse complement strand
AATATAGAACACATTCATTTCAGAGGCTTGGGTGATTATTGTAATTCACAGCATCCAACCAGCCAGCAGCTGACAGAGACGCCAGTACTCCCAACCTAATATACCTCAATACACGTTGTATGAAGGAGGCCACAAAGCATCGGCGGTACTGTGCTGCAAAACTTTTATTCCGAAATACACGACATGTTTCAAGTCAGCAAGGACCCTTTCTCAAGTGTAGTCCCAACCTAATATGTTGTACAGATGGAATCTCCTATATTTACTAATGCACTGACATTGTTACACCTAATTGTTAGCAGCAAATGTACAAAGTTCACTGCACCCTGGACAGATTTATGGCATCTTCTGTTCTGACAACCTGCTTGTACCTCTTCCATTAATACAGATTGCGTTTCTCATCTTTTTCCTTAGGGCTATTGTCAGTCGAGTCCCTTTGATGTGTTATTTTAATTACAGGCCCCTTTTGTATAAGTTAGACATAAAACAGGTGTCTGCTCCGACACTCGGCTGGGAACGTGGCTTTGTTTTTCCCATGTTGCTGGGAGGTTGAGAACTTTATTTTTCCTTATAGACGATGGCCAGTGCTGTACATAAAGATAGCTAGAAACTGAGCCGTAAAGCATGATCAAATTGTAGCTTTGTGAGGACGAGGAAGGAGACCAAAAGAAGTTCATAGTCCATTGTAAGGCTAAGGGTAAATGATGAAGACTCTCTCCTAGGGCTGTCCTAGGAGGTTGAGGATCCTGGGGAATTCTATCTTGCACGGACCCTTTATTGATTGAGAGATCAATAATCAGCTGATTTTGTTATGAGCACAGCTGCCCTTATCCATCACCTGGCTCAGTCCTCCACTGGCAGAGAAATATCAGTGCTCAAATGATACTGCCTCGGCCTCCTGCAGTGTCACTTGGCTCACATTACCCTTCAGATGGTTTCCCCTTGTAATTAGTAGTAAATATCATTGGGTTTGATTGTAAGACAACAGTACCAACTATTTATAAAAAACAAGGCTCCTTTATTTCTCCTAATGAGATATTCCTGCATCACTAATAAGGCACCAATACATTAATCAGTGCAAACGTTAAGCGCCAATCAGCCATAAAACAAGTCTTATTTTCAGTATGGCCTTCTTTCACAAGGATATTTGCAATAGTCCATTTGTGTAGGCAAAGCTAATAATACGAGCCATTGTGAGAGAGATGGGAGTGTTATTTGTTTTTAATCAAGCTGAATTGCTTGCTATCGGGCCGATGATTGCTGTTAGGCAAGTATCTCCCTACTTCAAAGACAAAGATAGAGAAGGTATTTCTTTGATAATGGAGACGCTTGCCAGCAATTGTTTTACTTGAGGAGAGTGCCAATTTTTTAAATTCCCAGCAAGCAGTTGTTGGGATTTGGGGTACAGGAGACCATACCCTGGAAATCCATTGTTTTTGCAAGGTTTACAAATAAGGGGATTTTTGCCTTCCAGGTGGTAGGCCAAATCAGGCTGATTTATGATCCCCAGACCAAATATCATCTCAAATCGGAGCCTATGCAGTTCCCTCTTATACTACAGAAACTGAATTAACTTCTTCAAGGCGGTGCCTTGAGGGCATCTAAAACTCCTTAACTGAAGAAACAGCTCTTTATACACATTCTGAAGGGGTTAGGGTGTATCTAATGATACCTGCCTTCAAAGGCTTCCAAGGTCCTTTTGATTGATCAGTTGCTTTATTTTTTTTGTTTCATAATTCTTTTTATATGAAGCACAGCAAGTAAGAAATCATTGATCATTTGACATTATAAAAGTGCCAAAGTGCATTGAGAAATGTGTTGTACACTCGGTATTCACAAAAGTATTTAGACTTTCTACTAGATAGACAGAGGATGTATCTAATGATACATGCCTGAATGATCCAAGTCCAATACAGAATGTCTGGTTGTGATCACCCAGAAAAGAACTTTCAGTTGGATAACCTGAAAAAGACCACACAGTTCTTGTGATGTCAATGGTCCAGGACCATTCATATGGCAGACTGTGCTGTGTATCAGACAGCAGGTCCATTAGATAACCTGAGATTAGGCCTGTGAAGGATACTTATGGATGCTATACATACTACATTTGTGGTAGCAAAGAACTGCACCCCGACTGTGCCTTCTGTTTTTCCATAACTGCCTTCTTGGGCATGTCAGCATTCCTATGTCTCCTGTTCTACATGTCTTGTGAGATTCTACCACAGAATGTTCAACTGAAAACAAACTGGGAGTGTACTGAGGTATGAAGAAGTAGCCTGAAGTAGAAAGTATTGGTTGAGGTACCACTAAACTACACAGTAGTCCTGTGCCTATGGTGCCCAACCCTCAAAGGATTTAGTTGCCTGTCATCCCCGCAACATCGACCTGCTGAAGATATTCTTTTCCTATTGTACATATGCCATGAGATGCCACCACAGAGGGTTCAACTGAAAACAAACTCCGAGAATACAGAGGTATGGAGAACCAGACTTAAGAAGAAGGTCTTAGCAGAAGTACTATTAAATACACAGCATTTCTGTGCCTTTGGTACTTAGCCTTAAAGGATATAGTTTCCCTTTACCGCCACAGCATAGACTTGTTGAAGATGTTCTTATCCTATGAGATATGGAGAAGATCTTTCCAGAGCTACCACTAAAATACACAGAAGTTCTGTGCCTTTGGTGCCTCAAAGAATTTAGTGGCTTTTTATGTCCACAGAGTAGACTTCCAGAAGATATTGAGAGGTTTCTTCCACCAAAGCTGGAGCATAAGAGCATCACATCCATCATAATTATTGCATTATTTATATGTTGTGCGACGAGAACATATGGACTCCTGTTCATGTCATAGAATGTTTATCTACCAAATCAACATTATCTCAGGACTCTACTTGCCATTTTCAAATAACTATTACTGCTCTAGCTGTGAATAAACACCTCCTAGCTAGCGTTTTACTGCTGCTTGTGGTTTGCATAATGCCGAGTCGACTGCTGATTCTCTGTCAGATAATAACATGAGGAGTTAATGACTTGTATTTGAAGCCTTCATTAGACTCTGCCCTTGGCATCTGTACATATAAAGAGTCTATCACAGGGCAATTATAGCAGGGCACTTTTATATCATTATTGCAGCACGGGAATTGGAGGCTTGAAATTGCCCCAGTATAATTTATAAACTGCTTTATCTAAGGAATGTTGTTATGCACAGCACTGTGTGTACAAGAGAGAGGTAGAGTGAGCAAAGGGGAACTGTCATGCCGATGTTATGCCATTATTATTGTGTATACCTCAGAAATGTATCTTTATGAAGTTAACAGATCAAGTTTAGGTTCAGTACATGTGAGTTATTTCAGCTTACATTCAACCGCACAGTGGTTTGCTGCCGGTGTTGGTTTTTCTGAAGGAAGGCTCCCATCAGTAAGAACTGATTCATAAAGCCTGCCTACATATACTATCCCAATACCTATGGGTACTGATACTGGTAAGATTTGTGTAATAATGTAATTTGTAGCAATCAGTTAACTGTACCTTTGTATTAACAGCAGTATGGTCCTTAGTAAAATGAACCCAAGCCTGGTAGACCCTCCAGTAGGCCTGTGAGAGTCACCACACCCATTGCATGAAAGTCTGCAGGTAAGAACTTGGAGGGGGTCCCATCCTTGAACTTGGATTCGGAATAGGCCCTGGCATTGTTACCTTATGTACTTATTCCCTGCCCCTCCAGTGATGGTCCCGCCCATCTGTACCATCATTGAAGGAGGCGGGTCAAGCAAGGGCTTAAAAACATCATTAAAAGTTCGGTTGTGGCTGGGATAGCACTAAGCGGGTTAGGTTGGCCCACGCATTTCTAGAGGGCGTCAATACTATTTGGTCCAGCTCTAGCTGAAAATGTTCTGCTCATACAATAATATAAAACTTCCTCCTGAAGAGAACCCCTTCTTAAAAGGGGATACTTCCTCTTTAAATGAAGAATCTAATTAGGCTTTGTTAAAATTACACAGTTTGTTTTGCTATAATATATCAATTTGAAGAAAAAAAACTATTCTCCTGATTGAGCTCCGGATGTTTCCATGTTTTCCCGTGATAAACCTTAAGATATGCATTTTTCCTTGAACTGAATCTGGCACAAAGTTTGATAACAGTCTATGAATCATTTTGGTCCCGCAGTTTTGCAATGGCCCCGCTACCATTAGCTTCATTGTATCAATATTTCTTAATAAAAAGGTTTGCAGAGCTTTACAATTACATACAGTGGACATTAACAAACACACAAGGGTTACAGTATTAATTAGTATGATTGGTGCTGTTTACAAGAGCTTACAATCTTTAATCCCCCCATTCTCTCCTCCAAGCAAAAAAAAAAAACTAAATTCACTATGAGTCTTGCACGATAAAATTTCATGACATCAGCAACTGTATTTCCACTGTTACGGAATATGAAAGGGGAAGTAGAAGACTGTAAATAAAAGAGCAGGCTACCTCTCCACCACACCTGTTTCCTATCTGAGTAGATCACATTGTCAGAAAGACGAGGGCTATATCTTTATAAGAGCAGGAAAATTATGCCAATTACAGCTTTATTTGGCACCCCAGGAAGTTTTTCTTGCTCCCCAACTCTTTTTATTTTTGAATTTGGCTCATGGGTAAAAAAGGTTGAGGACCCCTGCTCTAGAGGTAGGGAAACCAGTCCAAATTTGAGTCAAGAGTCATGGGTTGAACTAAATGCATGTTTTCAAGCCATTACCTCTTATAGAGTGAGACCTAGGATGCCTCCGTAGGTCTAGATATGTGGCCTTTTAATTCAGTGTAGTCTGCCAAAAAATCTCCATAAAAGTTCCTTGTAAGAAACAATACTTTATGGAGTGGCAGCAGACACTGAGAACTGAATTCTGATGAGAGGGATAATAATTCCAAGAAGCTGCCCAGTTCAAAAATCAGGAACATATCCAGAGAGAGAGGTAAAACCATGGATTACTATTGGGTAATAGGTAATATAGAATGGAATGCTGGTAAGGAAGACTGTGGTCAAACAATGATAGCAAAGACAAAGCTAATAGTGGCAAGTCCTTAAGAGATCAAGATAATAAGCATATTCTGTATTGCACTGTGTTTCCAGTAACATATCTAATTACTCCTATTGGAGTCATGTAGAATATTATGGCAGCATTCTAAAAATTAATTTTGAAACATTCTACACCTGGCTAAGTTGACTAGACTCCTACCTGCTCAACAATTATAACATTGATAGGCGACTTACAGGCCAAAAAGGTGACAATGTTGTTTTTTAAACCCACCCCTACCTTCTCATCTTCATCACAAAGCAAGACCTGGTGGTACTTGGCAATCGAGTATCTTCTATAGTAGTCCACCAGCTCGTTCAAGGAGTTGAATTTGGCCTCCCACAGGTAGTATTTGCCTTTGTTCTCATCGTCTCTCAGAACCTTAAAATGTTGCACGTGGTGCCCATAGCTGCAGAAACAATGAGATACTAGTGATGTACAAATTTAAACATGGTGATGGCATCTACAAGTACTTGACCAGTATAAACAAATCTGATATAAACATAATTCACACATACAGTAAGTCAGTTGGACTGAAACCCCAAACCTTCATGGTGTTTAATTTAATAAAAGGTCACCAGATCTGTTTTTCTTCTAGTACTGTGTTTTATCTCTTTACTCTCGATCAAAACAGAACGTTCCCATTGAACACTTTAATCAAGTGTTTATGTTCTGTCGGCTCTAATTATCCCTCTGTCGTGTATTTGTCCTCCAAGCACGTATTGTCTGTGTCTGGGCTTTGTCATTTGCATTTCCTTCAGTGGCAGACAGTTTGTATTGTATTCCACCTGTCAGTTTATTTGCCGTAGTTAAGAGCTTGACAAATTTAAACCATAGCTGACGAGCCAAAGGGTTACTGTATAGGATGCCTCTGCTGTACAGTCATTTATTGTTGGACATATGAGAAGAATATTAGATGCTTTCGTGTAGGGCTTGGGAAGGGTTACTTGGTCATCTAAAAAAAAATTAGGGACCCTTCTCATAACTGCGAGTCAGCCATGAACTCTTTCAGATGGATTTTTTACTCTGGATTTTTTCACCTTAATCTGGCTATAGTTATTGGATAACTGATGAATGATCATACAGCCAGTTGTCCGGTATATGATCATCATCAGATGGGGCCTCCAGGCACTCCAGGAAATCCACCAGTATAAAATATACTGTTTATTTAAATACAATTAAAAATTAGTAAACATCTCCAATGGCCCTACGCATTTCATGCCCTATAGGCACTTAGTCATGGTCTCCATCGTCTAATTGTACAAAGAACGATCATTAACTTGAAGACTGTTCTACGTTCAAAGGAAAGACAGGCCGGAAGGCTGTTCATGAGTGTAAAAAAAACAGTCAAGAACCCACAAGAAACGTTGTGCTTTGTCTCTAAAATTCTACTGTAATTGTCAAATTAAACGGCATTGACAGACAACAGGTATTTAAGGTATAAGAATGTATTGCCCAATCATCCATGAAAACATGCATCCCAAATAATTGTATCTAATAATTGCATCTAATGATAATTGTATCTAATGATAATTAAATACAAAAATAATTGTATCTAATGATACTATCTGTATGTGGATGGCCAGCTTTAGGTGGACCTATCTCCTACCTAGAACTAGCTTAGATCCAGGACATGAAGGTGGATTTGAGAAGTAAGCCCCTCAATGTTGGCTTATGCAACATGGGAAACATCAGAAAGCATCTCCAAGTGGATTGCTTTAGTAAAAGGGGCATTTGGCCAGGTCTCACTTAGACAAGTGCCCATCCATCTGCTTCAAAAGATAAGTCCCATTATTTTAATGTACGGAATGAGCTTTAATTTAATTTCCCTGAATCATATCTAAAGCATGTTTGCTGCCATCTTTAGCGGAAACATAAAAGATGTCCCACATGGCCCTCCGTTGCCTTCAGTGAGAAGGACACGGGCGAGAAGTTGCCAAGTGACTCTCAGCTAAAGACTTCCAGATATGCCACATATTACATATGCTAGTTCCATATATGAAATTAAACTGTAATTAATGAGAGTTAGTTGGTATGCCTATAATAAAACAACACCCTATGTGCATATGAATGATTTCAACCCCATTCCATATAGAAAAATAATATTGGGTGGATGCCAAAAACACAGAGCCTCTCCTTCAATCTACTGAAGGTATTCCATTTAAACATTGCCATAAAACTCTCCCCTTCTCAGGAAAAAGACACTGTGCTTGGGAAATAATCACTTGGCGTCCAACCCAATCAGTAGGAGCTCTGCATCCAGTGCCAGTGAGCTGTGCCGTATCTTGCTGCTGGATGTCGAAACAGGTATCAAGCCCAATATGCTTCAAAGATGTCTGGGGATTTAATAATAGACAAACGGCACCATTTAACTGTCCATGAAAGAATGACCAGTTAAATAGGGTCAAAAATGGATCTCTCCACATCAGCGGCAACTGCCAAAGTATTCTTATAGCCTATATAAAGAGATATTCCTTAGAACCAAGACCCCAAAGACATTCACTTGTCCTACACTCAATTCTGCAGGAATATTTAGTAGTCCATTAAGTCAATAATTAAGTCAACCTTAAACTCCCCAGGTCTGGTACGGCTACAGCTCCCATCATCCCTTTTCCAAAGAAATGGGAAATATAGTTCTACTGCTCCCAAAGTGCTAAATATTGATTGTCCCTGAAGAAAACCCAAAAGTTGACGGCAGTTGCACTCCCATATTGATAATGTTTTGTTAAAGGGGTTGTTCACCATTAACTTTTAGTATGATGTAGAGAGTGATACTCTGAGACAATTTGCAATTGGTTTTCATTTTTTATTATTTGTGGTTTTTGAGTTATTTAGCTTTTAATCCAGCAGCTCTCCAGTTTGCAATTTCAGCAATATGGTTGCTAGGGTCCTAATGACCCTACAACAATGTATTGATTTGAATAAAAGAGTAGAATATAAATAGGAGAGGCCTGAATGGAAACATGAGTAATAAAAAGTAGCAACAATAAATTTGCAGCCTTACAGAGCATTTGTTTTTTTAGATGGGGTCAGTGACCCCCATTTGAAAGCTGGAAGGAGTCAGAAGAAGAAGGCAAATAATTCAAAAACTATAACAAATAAAGACCAATTGAAAAGTTGCTTGGAACTAGCCATTCTATAACATACTAAAAGTTAACTTAAAGGTGAACCACCCCTTTAAGGAGATTCTTAAGGTGGCCATAGACGCACCAATAATATCGTACAAAACTAATCTTCATATGATATTTGGTGCGTGTATGATGGGAGACGAGTGACTGATATCGGTAGAAGACTTGAATATCGGACGGCTCGTCGATCGGGCTGCCCAGAAAATTTTGAACAGGCGCCTTTGAAGACACCCAAACATCGCCCATTGTTCGTGCTGAATCATCAGATAAAGGTAGAATTCTATTGTTTCTTCCTGTATATCTAACGATTCAGCTCTACACTATGGGGGTTATTTATCGGAAACTCTCATATTTCGTAGTTTTCAGAGGAAAAAAAAAACTACAAAATTTTCGAGATTTATTAAAGTCTAAAAACTCCGAAACCCTGGCATCTAAAAGCTCTCGAGGTCCTGTCAGTGGGGAAGGTCCCAGTGTCTGCGCTGATGTCCGTACCGAAATCCACTGAGTTTGTGGCTTCTGCGCAAAAAACTCAGAAAACTATGATTTTTTTAGTTGTTTTCAGAGTTTTTTGTGCAGAAACCACAAACAATTCAGAGTTTTCGGGGAAAGCTCCGGAGTTTGCCCGATCCCTATTTTTTCTGGCTTTTTCTTCATAAATAAGGTCCATTTGGGCAACTGGAGTTGCTCAGATTTCTAACTTAGAAATACTGAGATGAATTCTGACCTTGATAAATAACCCCCTATGTATTGAAATGAACAATCTTTCCAGGAAAGATCGAAATTGTAACATCTATGGCCCCTTTTAGAAATGGAGCAAACGTGGAGCAAAAGACACGTGAAAATCTAAATAGACATCAATACATCATATAATGTTGATCAATAAAATTAATGACTTCCTTTATGCTTGATAAACAATGACTGCCAGATAATGACACCCATTCCATAGTATTGAGATATATATTACATTATATATTGTTCCTATGGGTTATTATGCACCTGTTTGGCCATTGATATTCAGTAGGTCGGTTGTGATGAATGAAACAGGAGGAATGAAAGCCACCCGGTAATTGCAACGTATATACTGAAGGCTGGTCATACACAAAACTATTTGTTATCACAAGAGGCATTAACTGATAATGATGATGGGAACAGGTTGTGTTACAAGCGACAGTAAATATTTCACATTAATGGAATGATTTAAACACCCGTAATGGCAGAGGCAGGCAGTGTCGGACTGGGACACCAGGGGCCCACCATAAACCCTTAGAGCAGGGCCCACCCAAAAACCCTTAGACCAGGGTCCCACTCTAAATATTATTTTCTTCCTATCCTCACTCAACGTCTATTCTACTAGTATCTTTCTTTACATACTATAATCTATTATTCCATCTATTTAGTCTCTATATTCTCTTAGAAATAGAAAATGGCCATGAAATAAGCCAAATGTTTAGCAGCATGAGGCCCACTGACACCTGGGCCCAATGGGAGTTTTGAAATGAATGTGTTCTGTGTTCTCTGTAGGGCCAACCTGCATTGGGAATAGCTACACTGACACCGATTTATTGAATCTGAAATAGAAAGTGGCCTTTTGGCCAATCACATGGTGCCCAGGCTGTGCCCCTTTCTTACTCCTTTGGAGGGGATTATTACACTGGGAGGACAAGGGAAGTGACTAGTGATGGGCAAATTTGTGGCGTTTCGCTTCGCCGAAAAATCTGCTAATTTCCCTCGAAAACAGCACCCAGTCTCATTTTTGACACTGGCGTCTGTTTTTAACGCCATCGTCTGTTTTTTTGTCATCGGCGCATATTCGCTGGCGGTTTCACAAATTTATTTGCCAGCGGCGAATTGCGAGAATTCGCAGCAAATTCGCGCCTGGCGAATAAATTTGCCCATCACTAGTTGTGACAAGTTAGATTCTGAGCAGTCAGCCTGAAAACAATGGCTGGTAGGTATTTCCATTAGACAAATTCACAGATAAAACTAAAAATGATGACATGCCCCTATAAAGGAGAACTAAAGCTTAATAACTTAGAAATGCTACACCATATGTTTGGGGGTTCTATACCAGCTCACAGTCCTTTATCAGGGAAGATTTGAGCCTCTGAAGATGCCCCAGTAGCCCCCCCATCTTCTTTTCTGCTGATTCCCAGCACATGCTGTCACTTTCTTGAAAATGACAATTAGGGGCAAATTCATCATGGGTCGAATATCGAGGATTAATTAACCCTCGATATTCGACTGGGAATTAAAATCCTTCGATTTCCAATATCGAAGTCGAAGGATTTTAGCGCAAATAGTTTGATCGAGCGATCAAAGGAATAATCCTTCGATCAAACGATTAAATCCTTCGAATCGAACGATTCGAAGGATTTTAATCCAACGATCGAAGGATTATCCTTCGACCAAAAAAATGTAGGAAAGCCTATGGGGAAGGTCCCCATAGGCTAACATTGAGTTCGGTAGGTTTTAGATGGCGAACTAGGGGGTCGAAGTTTTTTCTTAAAGAGACAGTACTTCGACTATCGAATAGTCGAATAGTCTAACGATTTTTAGTTCGAATCCTTCGATTCGAAGTCGAAGTCGTAGTGGAAGGTCGAAGTAGCCCATTCGATGGTCGAAGTAGCCCAAAAAACACTTCAAAATTCGAAGTTTTTTTACTTCGAATCCTTCACTCGAGCTTGGTGAATTGGCCCCTTAATATACTGAAATAAGAAACTTTCTAAATACAATCTATTAAATATTTTACATCATTTTTTAAATCAAGTTTATGTTCACTATCCCTTTCTCAGCATCTGTTTCTCTTCATTCTCTCTTCATGCAGCAGTTGGGTGTCAGATATTCATTGACAGTTAGATCCAATATATCTTATAGGGGGGCTTCCTTTCCTAGCAGATGTATTAGAGCTCACTCAAATAACTGATTCCAGAACAAACAAAATCTAACAAAATAACTGCCTTTTGCACAAATCCTGCATGTAGAGAGACATGATGTCTGGTAATTTTAATAGAGTGAGCTCTGATACATCTTCTAGGCAAAAGGAGCCCTCCTATAAGATATATTGGATCTAACTGTCAATGTATATCTGACACCCAACTCCTGCAAGAAGACAGAATGAAGAGAAACAGATGCCGAGAGAGAAATAGTGAAGATAAACTTGATTATTTCAGAAACGGTACAGAATATTTAATTGATTGTATTTAGAAAGTTTCTTATTTCAGTATGCTGAAGCTTATATCAAATTTTCATTTTCACGATTGTTCCCCTTTAATTTATAATACATTATAGACAAAATATTCACAATACAAGGCCGATTAATTATTTACATGACATGTCGGCACAGAAACCAGTGCACTCTGCATCAGAATTGATTAAAGGATACTGTGTAAAAAACAAGAACGGGCCAGTAAAACTCTTTTAAATATAGAAGGAATGGCTGTCCCCCTCCTTCTGGGTTTCTGGCAGGGCCACTAGGACTAGCCCACCCCTAATTTGAAACAGGGACAGTAGCAGATCTAAAGGGAGGACCAATAAAAGGGACATTCTTGAAGATTATAATGTTTCGCCTAGAGAAAAACCAGCACCATATAATATTCATTGCTGCCTACAAGATTACAGGGTTATGTCTCCTTTATTAATATGTCCTGTAGCATCAGCTTCTATGACAGATGGAACCTCAATTTCTGCTTGATGATTTCCCACTACCCCTAAGCTCAGCTCCTCAGCAGCAGCCCACACTGAGCATGTGCAGTGCCACTGACATAAAAAAGATGCACTAACAAGATCCAAGATGGGGAGCTGCTGGGGACAACTTTGAAGGCCTAGATCATTACTGTGATAGGGCTGCTGAACCTCTGGCCTGGTGCAGTATAGATACAGTAGTATTTCTAGGCATTTTTATTTTTAGATTTTAGATCTCTTAAAATCTATTAAATGTTTACACCTTAACAGTCTTGCTGTGTGTGTGTGTGGGCACATGAGACTTTCTAAAATTCCTATTTTTATTTAGACATCTTTGGGGACAGTCGTGCGTTCCTCGTATTGTGGGTGTCCTTGATCCGGAACTTTTTTGGCACTTAGTAGTAATTAAAATGAGGTGCACAATTAATTGTAAACTAATAAATGGTTCACAAGTCTGACTCATAGACATAATGGCCCAGAATCAATTTAATGAGAAGTGTTTAACGCCTAATTCAATTCCAGATTTTCGCATAAAGCCACATGGTATTCAATGAGAAAAGCCGAACATCATACTGTTTCTCACAGTATTTATTAATATATAAGGGGATCATATAATAATCTCGCTAATGCTTTATTTATCAATAGGTCCTTCAAGCTGACAAGAGGGCACCCATTCCGATTAGAAGAAAAGAGGTTCCGCCTAAATATTCGGAAGGGGTTTTTTACAGTGAGAGCTGTGAAGATGTGGAATTCACTCCCTGAATCAGTGGTACAGGCTGATACATTAGATAGCTTTAAGAAGGGGTTGGATGGCTTTTTAGCAAGTGAGGGAATACAGGGTTATGGAAGATAGACTGATAGTATAAGTGGATCCAGGGACTGGTCTGATTGCCATCTTGGGGGCAAATTCCCTAACCTGCGGAGCACTTTGCCTGGTGAATTTTCGCCAGCGCTCTGCAAATCCACTAAGATGCAAAGTTCCGCTCAGCGAAAGGTAGCGAAGTTGCGCTAGCGAAAATTCACCAGGCAAAGCGAAGTTGCGCTAGCGAAGGGGAATTTGCATACGGCAGTAACTTAAAGTTTGAATGGACGTATATGTTACAGTTAATACATAAAACTACACAAGCCCAGGGAACCTTAATAAATGCAAATAGAGATGTTTTATTGCCCTACACATGTGCCCAGAGTATAGTTTATGTGCCTTATGTTATGAAAAGTAGGGGGGAAGCAGGGTACCCAAAAAAAAATTTCTTCCTTTTGCAGCCTATCATCCATGAAAATAGAAAATATGCCAGCGTTTTTTGGGACTTAGAAAAAATTTTGAAGTCCTATCTACTCTATTGCACTTCTATTGCAGGTCTAAGCTGGCAAAGGCAAGTTTGGCGTAAGAGGTAACATTCAGTAAAATCAACTTCTTAGTGAATTTGTGTATTAACGATTTTTAGCCCTGGCGAAAATTCGCCTGGCGTTAGAGTGCGAAATTTCGCTAGAGTCTATTTTCGGCAGCGCCAATTAGTAAATAGGCGAAGTATCGAACTTACTTAACGCGAATTTTCGCCAGCGTTCACCACTTCGCACCTTAGTGAATTAGCCCCTTGGAGTCTGGAAGGAATTTTTCCCCCCTTGGAGGCAAATTGGAGAGGCTTCAGATGGTTTTTTTTTTTGCCTTCCTCTGGATCAACTGGCAGTTAGGCAGGTTATATCCAGTCTTAAAAGTTTGAACTTGATGGACATGTGTCATTTTTCAACCTTACTTACTATGTTACTATGTTAACTCTGTTGAAGTCTATGGGAAAAACTAGGACAAAAATGTATTTTCGTTTCAAATTGAATCTCACCCATAAGTTTTCTTGTGATAAACCATAAAGTAACATGTTCTGGCCCAGCATATCAGATGCAAGTGTTTGTAGCAGTCCTGTATTATACATCATCACCTTTATCATCCCCCCTCCGCAGAGTATTTTCCTTATGTGTGTACCCCAGCATTGACACATGAGTGGGGCTCATTTATAAACACTGGGCAAATTTGCACCTGGGCAGTAACCCATGGCAACCATTCAGAGGCCTGCTTTCATTGTTGAACCTGCAGCTGGCTGAAAAAAGCCACTCACTGATTGGTTGCTATGGGTTACTGCCCAGGTGCAAATAAACCCGGTCTTTATAAATGAGCCCCATGTGTGATGGGGCAAACACAACTACAGTCTTCCTTTAGGTCAGTGGTTGTTAGACTGTTTCAGTTGAAGAAACCCCTGTAAGACCAACCTTTGTTCAGGGCCCTTCCTTAGCCCATAACAGTGTTACATACAGATACATGGACATATTGTTGTATCCTCCATTCAGTCATAGTGCCAAGAATATCTAGTGCAGCAAACAAGTAGATCTCATACAAACGGACCTCCTCGTTGGGCTCTCAGGAATATCTAGAAGGTTCTCACTCTAAATGGCCTTCAGACTGAGCAATCCTGGTCACTGTTGGGCAGTAATGTGGGGCTAGAGAAGTGGGTAGATGTTACTTTATGGTAGTTGTCACCTCAGGGGACCAGTCCCAGCCCTGGAACCAAAGTACCAACTATAAAATGCTCCAAGGAACCATTTAAGGATTTACCATGCCAACCTGTGGTTACCAGCTTAGTGTGAAACTCATGTGTGCCAGCTGGCACCGAATGTGCCAATATCTGATCTCAAAGAAGGTTCTTACTGTAGTAAAACAAAAACAACGACAGCCGCCTCCCATATTCCTGCCGTAAGAATGCAAAAAGCTCTTTATAAGCAGTTTATCCGTAATAACAAAGGCCATGCTCAGCTATATATAAAGCAAATCCCCCTTTTACAGCAGCAACAGAGAGGTACAACCCATTGGGTAATCCCAGAATGAGGCATCAGAAATGGACACGTGTTCTAGGTTAGACACAGCTGGGGTGCCGGCCCACAAGCCTTTTCTGCACAGACACTGCCCAGTTAATGGGTCGCTTGTACTGTAATTAACTACCTTGCTGGTTAAATAAGGAGATAGTGACGCAGCTGGATTAATGCTGACTCTCAAATTAAATATTATGTAACCAGAGGAGGGGTCTGCCACATGGGTAGGGTAGCCAGGCCTCACTTTTATTATAAGACTGTGGGCCCCTATAAAATGCATATTACATGGTAGCACTGAAACCAAAGGCACTAGGTCCTACATAAAGTGTAAAGATAGATTTTATGATATAATAATAGACTGCTGCAGGCCTGTCCTTTAAATATCTTTCCTCGTCAGCTATGCTATTTAAAGGGAAAGAGTATCCTGTGTAAAGGGGATTTAAAGCCCCTCCACCCAGAATAAAGCCCCTGTATGTGTGTAGGAACTGTAGGAGAGCTCAGGCAGCCCCCAACAAGGATTATTATTATTAATATTACCGTGTATTTTTATAGAGCCAACATATTGCGCAGCCCTGTAAGGATAAGTGTTCTTTCTGTTAGTATTAAGTGCGTTAGACAGGACTCCCCCATGTGACCCCTGCCCAGGAGCATGTATAGGTGTGTATATATATATATATAATATATATATATATATAATTGTACCAAAAGTACAGTACCAAAAGCCCGCACTCAAACTTGTCAATCAAGTTACCAGAGGTCCATAACCAATTGTTGTACAGGTATAGGATCCCTTATCCTGATCCCGATATCCAGAAAGCTCAGAATTACAGAATGGCTGTCTCCCATAGACTCCATTTTATACAAATAGGGATGCAGGATTCGGTTCGGGATTCAGCCAGGATTCAGCCTTTTTCAGCAGGATTCAGATTTGGCCGAATCCTTCTGCCCCGCCGAACCTGCACATGCAAATTAGGGGTGGGGAGGGAAATCGCGTGACTTTTTGTCCCAAAACAAGGAAGTAAAAATGTTTTCCCCTTCCCATCCCTAATTTGCATATTCAAATTAGGGTTCGGATTCAGTTCGGTATCAGGCCGAATCTTTCACAAAGGATTCGGGGGTTCGGAGAGTTACAGAGTTACAGAGTGTGCTGACTCCTCAGCAACACACACACACACACACACATATATATATATATATATAACCTGAATCAGACGCTTGCACTCTAAACCAGTCTTCCATGAACGTGGGTGCTGGGTCAAAGTATTTATGTAGAGTTCAAGAGGACCCGCACACCTTGGTTAGTGAACCAAAAATTTCTTTATTTTTCAAACTTGTGCATCCAACGTTTCGACCCACATTAGGGCCTTGATAAATATATATATATATATATATATTGCTCTCTTCTATCCCCTTCAGGTATGAGAGTAGGTGTTGGTTGGTTTTCATTTTTTATTATTTGTAGTTTTTGAGTTATTTCGATTTTTATTCAGCAGCTCTCCAGCTGGCAGTTTCAGCAATATGGTTGCTAGGGTCCAAATTACCCTAGCAACCATGAATTTATTTAAATAAGAGACTGGAGTATGAATAGGAGAGGCCTGAATAGAAAGTTGAGTAATAAAAAGTAGCAATTACAATACAGGGCAGATTTATCAAGGGTCGAATTTCGAAGTAATGGTAGTTTTTTTTAACTCCCGTAACTTTGACATTCGAATAAAGAAAGACCAATCAAAATGTATTTAAAAAATTGAAGTAGGCTGAATAGGCTGTATTCCACTTTCCCATTTATAAAGAATTTTAACAAAACTGTATCAAAAATATTTCCATGCATGACCCAGCTTAAAAAAATTGATTCCCCTCAGAGGTGTAAGATTTAGTTTTTTCCCCAAACTTCAAGGGAAAGTGAAAAAAAATGTTCCTAATCATGAAAAATGAATCTGTTAAAATATAAAAAAATAAATAGGATACCATTTAAATTCGTTTACCTTTAATTTAACATTTGACATGACGCAGAAAGACAGTGCTCAGCAACCCTCAAGTTTCAAATTTCAGTAGCTACCTGCTTGCTAGGGTTTAATTTACCCTAACAAACAGGCAGTGGTTTAAATGACAGATAGGGGAGGAATGGGAGGAAGCCTAAATAGAAATGTAAGCAATACAAAGTAGCAATAACAATAACATAGTAGCCTTGCAGAGAAATAGTGAACTAGCCAGGACACACGGGCATGTATCATGGCATAGCTGGTCTCTGTATGGTGCTGCTGGGTCACTGCAGAACCAAGAAGATTCAGAAGCAAGATAGAACACATGCAATGTGCTCCATGTACTGCTGGCAGCAATTTTGAACTCATTGGCAAGGATATATTTGCTTGGCAGCTATTCCTTGTCTAACTTGCATTAACCAAAGAATATTAGAAAAACGTATGATTTCCCAGCAACTGCCAACCAGATGCCAAGGCTTCCTAAAGGCTCATCCATTGACCTTGTATATGGATTCCCTATACCCTGTGGAATCACTGACACTTGGGCACCCTTTTGCTATGATGCACAGAGACATTAGGGCACAAAATCCAGGTTAGTTAGTTTTTTGGCCATGCCACATCACACGCAAACCACACCCTTTTCTTTCCCTATTTTAGGGGTATAAATAGGGGTTACCTGCACAGAAGAAATGGAGTAATTATCTCTTCTAGCCTTATCCCATCATCTGGTTCACTAAATTTGCCAGGCAGGGGGTAATGGTGCAGTTAGACTACGAGAGGAGTGGTGCAGAATGTATAAATGAGGGGAGGGGTGAGTAGAATCTGGGCATATAGGCAGTCAGGACTTTCCACAAAACTGTAAAAGGTAAAATCAGCTTCTACTATATGATTCAAGGTTCAGAACCAGCAGTAAAGAAGGGAACAAGGAGATACTGCTTTCGATTGCATTACATCTAAAACCTACAAAAAAAATTATGAATTTTGAATAAAATGTTTGAATTTCACTGATCCTTTGCATCTGCTAAGAAAGTAGCCAGTGCTAGAAGGTTGATTAGAGACAGGAACATAGTCAGACCAAGCAGGGCGGTGGATCTATCACACGCACCTGAGTTGTGACTCACCAACAACACGTTTGCTTACTTAGCCTGTTTGTGGCTTATTGGCATAACTCTACCACCCCCAACCAAGCCCAGTCATCACTCACGTTCTTGCCTCATTTCCTAGCTTTTCTTTTTGGGCGTTGGGTCTTCCCAGTTTCTAACTATCCTGGTTGGATGGCCCAGTTTTATGGATCCAAGTGGCAAGTGTTATCCCAAGCAGATCCCAGCCCTTGTATTGGCAATCCTGATAGAAGTATTTTTGGCTGGCTGGTGGAACAGGTTGGGTATTTCACAGACATGCTTTATTCACAAGAAAATCCATTTGATATTTAATTGCTTTATCTATGTTACAGACCAGTGCTCACACGTTCTAGGGTAAGAAAAATGTCCATAAAGGATCAGTTCATTGGTTTACCTTGTAAGCAGGGTAACAATCCAGAGTGGATCAAAGCTTAGTAAAAACCCAACCTGTGTTATTCCTTTCTTATTTCCACTATAAGCATATATAATTCTCTATACCATTAGGCACTGCCTCCATCTAATTGAGTGGGCCCTGTATGTTGCTCTGTCTGAAGGGCCCTAGTAAACCCAGTCTGCCATTGTTTGGAAGTAGCCTGGATGCTTTTATTAGCATCATGCAGCAGGTATTGGGAGGGTTGTGTGAAGAAAAATTCAGAAATGGGTAAGGGTGGTGGAAAGTTAGAGAAGTAGGAGTATCCCTTTCCATCTTTCCACCCCTTTTGGTTTTACTGTATAATCAGGTTTATTATAATAATAAGGTTGCTGTCGATGGGTTAGGGTTAGTTAGGGTTAGTGTTGCAGATTGGATTAGGTAGTTGTGAGGATGGTGAAGATGTGGTTTCAGGTCTGGGTGCAGGTTCACCTGATTAGACCCCTGCAGTTCTGTGGAGGTGGCTTTCCGGGGGTGGGGGGATTTTGGAGCAGTGTCTTTTCCAGTGTCAGACATATTTGTGTGTGTTTGATATGACAGTGACAGAAGCCTGAGGTAGCGGTGTGAGAGAAAAGAAAGTTAGTAGGCTGAGTGAGACAAGATGGCCGCCGTAGCTATTCTATCAGTGTCAGCCATATTTGTGTGTGTTTGATATGACAGTGACAGAAGCCTGAGTTTGCAGTGTGAGATAAAAGAAAGTTAGTAGGCTGAGTGAGACAAGATGGCCGCCGTAGCTATTCTATCAGTGTCAGCCATATTTGTGTGTGTTTGATATGACAGTGACAGAAGCCTGAGGTTGTGGTGTGAGGGAAAAGAAAGTTAGTAGGCTGAGTGAGACAAGATGTCAGCCGATGCTATTCGATCAACTGTTGCTAGGGAACCAGTGGTTGTATCAGTGGGTCAGTGCTTTCTTTCTGAATACCAGAGAAGAAGGATTGTAGTAGAGGTGGTTTTTGTTATGATAAAACAGGAGGCTGGAGTGGCCATGCTACTTCCTGAAGTGATCTGGATTCATAACAAAAAGTTCGTTATGAGTTCTCTTAACAACACACAATACAGAGAGAGGCTCTGACCGGATTTTCTAAGGTCATTTCATACAGTGCCACCACACCTCCCTTTCATCCGCTCGTCTGTGCCTCATGTGATCCGGGCTGCCGTCCTGAAACAACAACCCTGTGTTGATCTAAACATGAAAACATGAATAAGTTCTGACTCTGGCACTCGGTGGTATTTGTGTTGGTATTGGCTTGAGTCTTTATCCTACATATTTCACAAACAGATGCCATCAGTCCTCACGGGCACCGGGGAGATCAAAATCGTGCAACAGTTTATTCTCTTGATAAATTGTTATTCACCATGCCTCTGTCCACTGGCGTCCAATACAGAAATGTATTAAAGGACTGGTTCACCTATAAGTTAACTTTTAGCATGTTATATAATGGCCAAGTCTAAGCAACTTTTCAATTGACCTTCAATTGTTTGCCTTCTTCTTCCAATTCTTTCCAGCTTTCAAATGGGGGTCAGTGACCCCATCTAAAAAGAAGCAGATGCTCTGCAATGCTACAAATGTATTGTTATTGCTCATCTCTCTATTCAGGCCCTCTCGTATTCCTTTTCCAGTCTCTTATTCAAATCAATGCATGGTTGCTAGGGTAATTTAGATCCTAGCAACCAGATTGCTAGAATTGCAAACCGGAGAGCTACTGAATAAAAAGCTAAATAACTCAAAAACCACAAATAATAAAAAATGAAACCCAATTGCAAGTTGTCTCAGAATATCACTTTGTGCATCATATTAAAAGTTAATTTAAAGTGTGGACAACCCATTTAAATAGGTGTGAACACAGTATAACACACCCATTTCTTGACTCACGTATCGTCAACCTTCAGCTGCTGATAGACTACATCTCCCAGCACCCCCTGTCATTGATCTGTAGCATAAAAAAATTCCTGCCAACAGGCCCCGCCCCTTTCCTCATAGTTGGCATTTATCGGATATCATTAATATATAATAAATACAACATAATGATGCCTTTTTATTTGTTTAATGTAATGATGAGGATAACGATAACTATATAATGATATACCAGGATATTAGTGGCTATTCCCTTAATTATATATTTCTCAAGATAACCACTATAAACCAGCAGGGGGTGTGGCCAAGAAGGTGGGATGACATCAGCAGGGGTGTGGCTTGTAAAATCTGGAATAATGGCAGGGAGCAGGCATAGCACAGACATAACAACCCTTTAAAGTGGCTCATAGACTGTACAGAAAGAACATGACACTGTAGTCAGCACAAATGTCTATCAGTGGCAACTCAAACCAAAGGGTGATGTCAGTTTGATGTCCCTTTTAAAGTGTGTTGCCCAACATGGAGCCATATTTGGGTTGCCCGGATATCTATGATATAAATCTGGTCCATCTTCCTCCAGCAGTTGTGCAACGCACGCTTCCTTCTCTGCCCTATGGCTTGAATGAAGTTGTTTGATCAGTGAGTCAGACATTCAGTGCGTGTTGAGACTGGCTGCCGGCTGACGCCACAATCCAACATGATAAAACATGACATCAAAGGGCCCAACGGCGTGAGGTCTGTCCTGGGCCCTACTGTTTTGGTAATGAGGAGCAGTTAGGCCCAATCTCTTTGCTGTTGGTGCAACAGAACTGGTTCTAATGTCCCTGTTTTATTGGCATGTAGCATAACAAAAGCTGCTGTACATTAACAGTGTGCACAGCAGGACCGGACTGGCAATCTGTGGGTTCTGGCAAATGCCACAGGGGCTGCTATGAGGTCCCATTGAAAGGCAGTATTTAGTGGGCTGGTGGGGGCTGTTTTGGCCTCTATGTGGGCTGAGTGGGCCTCTGTGTACCTGAAATGCCAGGGCCTAATTTAATTCTCAGTCTGAACCTGGTGCACCGTAGCCAAATGTGTGCACACCTTATCTGCAGGCCCAAAGGTCTATAGGCCTTACACCATGGCTTTTTGTTAAAGGTGAAAGAGGCATGAAGTTCAGGTTACTGAAACAAGCACAAGCTACAAAGGCTCATTATGTCAATAATCTATAGTCCTCAAAAACAGTTACCTTACAGAGATTATAGCAGAGTTTACAATCTAAAGTCCCTTTAGATATCACATTCACATGCACATCAGCAGCCAATCTATAACTCTTAACTGTCCCATTTTTCGCGGGACAGTCACGATTTTGAAAGCTCAATACGCAGTCCCGGATTGTTACAAGAATGTCCCGGCTTTCTCTTCAATCTCCTGCACTGAACGGCCAGAAAAAGATACAAAGTTCCTGAAACTTAATTGGCTCTTGGCAGAGACCCCAGAATATGGTTCACTTAGGAACATTTGTAACAATTTAAGCTAAACAAAGAAGCGATTGTAACAATTTAAGATAAGCAGGTCTCTTGGGGAAAATGTGACTTTCACACTGTAGTAAAGGCCAGGGGCTTTCTCACATATAGTAATGTTACCCTACAACAGAAGGAACTGGGTGAGATTAAGATGAGCAGCATGTGAATATAAATAGGATTCTGTAAGCTCAGCTTCTTCCTCCAGATAGTGGCCAGACAAGTGATAGGCTACTTTTTGCAGTAGACACTACTGATTCCAGGGCTTGAGGGCAGCCCCCATATCAACCATACAATCCTAAGCACCTGAGATCATTGGAAACCTAATTACAGCACAAGTCATACACCACTGAGCTTTATAGACTGAAAGCCAAATAAGTGCTGTGATTGGCTATTTGGTAGCCCCTATGTGGACAGACAACATACAGGAGGCTCTATTTATTAAGCCATGGAGTGCTCCCACAACCTCTCCCTTTTTTTTTTCTATTTAGGCATAAACCTGGTTTTTGTGCAACCAACACTTGCCTCCAAGCCAGAAATTCAAAAAGAAGCAGCTGCTTTGATGCAACTGGGAGCAACAGCCAAAGGTTTTGTGAACAACATGTTGCTTGTGAGCCACTTGTTAGGAATCTAATGGGTATATTAGAACCAGGACCAGAAGCATGAGCACTAGAAGGAATATGGGGGTTTCACTGTGTGTGGTACAGTGGTTCCTTCTGCCCAGCTGATAGCAGAGCCAGAACATACAAGGGCAGTTCCCCACATGCAGAGCAGCTCATTTAGAGGCCACTTGTATATTTAATTTTCCCCGGACCATCTAATCGGTAATAGAGGGCAGGGTCTATCCAGCAGGTTTAAGGGGGCTACAATCGGCCTACTTTACTGATATCTGGCCAAAATTTAGGCAAGTAAGAAAATCTCATCAGAGGAGGATGGCACTGGCACATTAATGTGCTATTCTCCCAGTGGACATGAATTAACCTTCATCATGTTCAAGCTGATCTTGCTGTGTAACTTTAGCCAACATGGAAATGAATCACTGAAATTGATAATAGTTACAGCCAGCTCGTACATTGTTTTCAAGCAGAAGTCCTGCTATATTTATCAGCCTCATGTCATGATGTTATCTGCTCTTGTTTCCGCTTTACACGTGAGGGCAAAGTTAAGTAGATCTTAATTAAGGGCCACATAATTTGTTTTCATCAGGAGAGAATCTCTGACAATGTGCCACCAGCAGGTCTTCCATGGGAGCAATAACTAGATATTACTGGGCTCCTCAGCCCATTCTTTTTTAAAGGAGAAGGAAAGGTACCGAAGCAGTTTATTGTCAATAGATTAGCCACAATAGTGCAAGCGATAACACTATTTATTCTGTAGAATGCTCTCTGTTTGTTTAGGATAGCAGCTGCCATATTCATTTGGTGTGACATCAATTCCTGCCTGAGTTTCCCTGCTCACTCATAGCTCTGGGCTCAGATTACAGCAGGGAGGGGAGGAGGGAGGAGGAGAGTAGCAAACTGAGCATGTTCAAGCCCTAGCCCTGGAGGTTTAAGATGAAAATTGGAAGTCTGAAACAGAAGCCCATGAGTATACAATAGACAGAGGACTCAGAGCAGCATTACTTTGAGGGTTTATTGGTGTATTTAAATTTTTAAATATACCATCTTGAAAAAGCTTACTCAATTTTAGCCTTCTTCTCCTTTAAGCCCCCAAATTGTCCAGAGGTTGACTTGTTATACCAATATACATTGAAAATGTTTATTAATTAGGGTCATGGGACTCCTATACCTCTGCACCCCCTGAAGCCACAGGGTCTGCTTCCTCTGTAGTTACTCCCTTGACGTAACCCTACTGCTATCATATCTCACATATTGCTTTTACAATTATCCATGAAAGGACTGACATGTCTCAGTTCTCTAAAGCACCCAGAAAGCGGAGAAATTTACACCAGAATAAAATAAAATCTCTGCCCCTGGGAGAGGGGCATATGGTCACTGCAGTGGCCTGGGGCCTAAACATATGGACAGCCAGGTAGGCCTGAAAGTGATGGCACATTTTTTATTTTCTGATAGATTTAGGCAAAAGGTGGGCCCAAGTAGGGTTGATGTCCAGCCATTAGAACAAACAGCCTGTCCAGCTATGTCACCAACCTACTCGGTTATGCCCCTGGCCTGTCCAGTTATGTCCCCAGCCTGTCCAGTTATGTCCCCAGCCTGTCCAGTTATGCCCCCGGCCTGTCCAGTTATGCCCCCTGACCTGTCCAGTTATTACCTTGCAGTGGGCCCTCTATGATCTGGTTCCAAAAGTGCTCTCACACTATCCCCAAGGCATACAAGGGTTGATAGAGACAAGGTCTCTATTTAAGCTGATATTTGCCAGTTTGTCCTCCAGGTAATAGGCAGAATTAAGCAGATCTGATTGGTCTGCTCCCCTCAGTCATTACAGTAATTATGTAGCAAGACTCCTTCATTCTCCTTAACCTTTTCTATATATATGTATATATATATAGCTCCACTGACCTCTGGTGGAAATTAAGATGATTTTCCCATAGCAGAATCCTCTATGGAAGCCTGTATACAACAAAACTCACATATCTCTGCACCTCTTTGCAATGTAATATACAATACAGCTTCTTTTTTAAATTTTCACATTGTTTTAACAGTTTTGCCTTCCTGGTGATAATATAAAGTTGTATCTGAGGCTGCATTGTATATTCCCCCCCACTGCAGAGAGAAATCAATGTGCCCGGATGTACATCTGCTAGAGGACATAACTGCTGGTGCAGGAGTCTTGGAGTTTAGCCACAGCCAGCTAAAGTACAGGGAGAGCTGACACTCAATTATGAAGAGGGATAAAGTGCATAAAACATTGGCGCTCCACTGTGACTCTGCTCCAGAACAGAGCATAGACAGTTGCCCCTGTTTCTATATAACTCCCTGCATGTGCTTGAAAGTATGGTATATAGAAGGGGCTCCGTATGGATGGGATGTGGGTGTCCACTTGCCCCTTACTTGTAGATCAATCAAGGAGCCACAGGGGATTCATAGTTGTCCAGAGCCTCCTTGGGCAATTATTATGTACATACTTTGCTCTTGAACAGGCACAGAACCACAGCTTGCATTGGCAGTGGGGCAACTTTGCAGCCCTTATTGCTTCAGCTCTTGAACAGCACATATAGTAAATTAGCCCTAGTGTTTATAAAATTGATATAACCACATATCCAGTTTCTGTGACCTCCCTAGCCTTCTCCTGGGGCATCACAGTATCTCAATATTTCATTGGCCCTCAAAGTGCATCATAGATCTGGCTGTGTCAAAGCCAAAACAGAACAGTGCAGAACCTACACAGCCGCTATTGAATCAAAGATCCCAGATTCAACAATTCAGTAATCAGTGATTGCTCTAATCAACAAACTTCAGATCTCCCTGAACCAAATAACCATCTCATGTTCTTTGTGTCACAACCACCATATTGGAACTCTTAGGCTTGAGTTTGGTTCCCACCAGGAATCTATCTATAGACAGTTTGTTGGGTTTCTCCAGGTTCCCCTAAGGGGCAAATTCACTAAAGGACGAAGCGCCTAACTCTAGCGTTAATTCGCTAGCGTATCGCATTTTCGTTAATTAGCCGATTCACTAACGGACAATAGCGTAAATTCGATAGTGTTACTTCACACCCTTATGCCTGGCGAATTTGCGCAATGGGCGTAACTACGCAAATTCACTGATGCGCACATTTTTCTGAACGCTAACTTCAGACTTCCTTCGCCACCTCAGACCAGGCGAAGTGCAATAGAATAGATAGGGATTGCTTAAAAAAAAAAAGTTAAACATTTTTCTAAGTCCCAAAAAACGCTGGCGTTTTTCCTTTTTTTATGGGTGATAGGTTGAAAAAGATCAAAAAAAGATCAAAAAAGTTTTTGAGGCTCCCCTCCTTCCCCCCTACATTTCCTAACTCATGGCACCTTAACTATACAGTGGGCACATGTGTAGGGCAAAATAAAAATGTTATTTGCTGTTTTGAAGGTTTCCCAGGCTTGTGTAGTGATGCTACATATACCTCCATTGTAACTTCAATTTGGCGCTGTATGCAAATTAAGCATCACTAGCGGAACTTCGCTTTGCTTGGTGAATTAACGCTAGTGCAACTTGGCAACCTTACGCTTCCCCTGAGCGCAACTACGGATTTTAGTGAATTTGCATAGCACTGGCGAAAATACGAAGTGCGGCGAATCGGACGCTGTCGCAACTACGAATCTTAGTGAATTTGACCCTATGTATCTTCACATATCTGGTTTTTAGGCTCTGACCAAAACCATGGAAAAGGTTGGCCTCGGTGCTCATGCACATGCTTGGGAGCCCAAAACTGAATATGATACAGCCCAAGATAGCTGCTGCCAACCCTGCCTTAACACTGCATGAAGGGAAAATCTACTGAAGACCCCTATGGTTTATAAAAAGTGTCAGCAATACAGTTGGATAGGGAACATATTTAAACAGGGATGTACAGAGGGGCTTTCATTTTTCTTAAAAGAGAGGTTTAATGTAGCTTGCATTGTTTTTGACACCCTACATCCCCTTAATAGGCAATGAATAATGAGTGGAAACCAGTTGCTCTTACTTGACAGAGATGGAGAAGTCTCCGGGGGAACTCTCACTGTCTCTGATAAGAAAGGCTCCAACGAAATTCTGTCTCAGAAGCTTCTCTTCTGCCACTTGCCGGGAGATCCTGCCCGCGTACCACCTGGAAAATGGAACCCACAACACCATTGGATTAGTAAAAGCTGAAAAGACTCTGCAGCCGAATCAAACGTATGGTTAAAGTAATTGCAATTGAAAGCAGTATCTGTCTGCACCTTTGTGTTTCAAGTCCTGATTCTTTCAACAATGTAGCAGGGATTAGTTTTAGCTAGAATTCCATGGTCTCTCTGTTTAATGGAAATGTCTCACTGAACCAAATTGCTAGTTTAGGTATTAATGATTCTGCTTTTAATGTGTTTTTAAATGTATGAGCTTATGTGTCCAGCACAAAGGCAACAGCCACACACAATCGGAACCGCAGAGCAGAGGCGCAAATGAGTGACCACCAGTCGACTCAGTCGGTTGTTCCTTCTGCTTGAAATTCTCCAACTTTTTCCACTGAGTGGGATGACATATTATTAACATGATGGACTCATACAAAAAGGTGTAAAGAAGCTACGAGCAGGCAAATATCTTTTAGTGACCACATTCAGACCTCAAGCCTCTACAGCAGTGATCCCCAACCAGTAGCTCATGAGCAACATGTTGCTCTCCAACCCCTTGGGTGTTGCTCCCAGTGGCCTCAAAGCAGGTGCTTATATTTGAATTCCAGGCTTGGAGGCAAGTTTTGGTTGTCTAAAAACCAGTTGTACTGCCAAACAGAGCCACAATGTAGGTTGACAATCCACATAGGGGCTACCAAATGGCCAATCACAGAACTTATTTGGCACCCCAAGAAAATTTGTCATGCTTATGTTGCTCCCCAACTCCTTTTTCTGCTGAATGTTGCTCACGGGTTCAAAAGGTTGGGGATCCCTGCTCTACAGGAACTGACTCCTTCGTACATGAGACAAAAGTCCCACAATCTTTTATTTTTTGCAATTGATAATCCATAGTGTCAGGGTCATGCTTTTATTTCTACCCTAAATCCCTCCCCCTAATGAAAAATGTAAATAAAATAAAAAAAAATAATGAGCTTTGTAAAACAAACCCCTGCTGTTTGTGCCTATGCTTCTTTACCATTGCTGAGAAAGGACAGACTGGAGGAATGTGGACGGTGGATTATGCACAAGGTTATGAATGCATCATGATTCACATGTATTTCTGCATCACAAGTCATGCTTTCAAGCCTGTGAATGGTGTAGGAGGGGCTCGAAAAATATTTCTGCTTTGAGATCTGGGGAGCATGGAGTTATGCCTCTGGCTATAACAATTGGACTTCTACTACTGGTGTAACTACCATACGGGGGGGGGAGGGGTCCCAGTCCTGATAGGCCTTCTGCACTGCCTGTCCTGTTGCATCTTCCAGTGCCGTTCACTGCACAGTGAGTTGGTGGGTTTTGGGCTGTTGAAGGTATCAGCTGTAATACAAAGTGGAGGAGCCCGAAATTTTTTTTGCTGGGAGACCTGGATGACTCACCTGTCCGTCCACTGACCCTTATTTGTATAAATGCAAATATGCATAGAAGACATTAAGGGTCCTTTACCAAATCCTCTGCAGGAGTCTTAGTGGAGCACAAAGGTTTATGTCACAGGGCAATAAGAACAGGGCAGGTCCAAAAAGCAAAAAAAAAAGTCAAAAATCATTCCCAGTAATCAAATCCCAGAAAGACACCCAGTCCATGGGTCACATAGTTTAAGTTAAATCAAACAAAAACTTGAAAAAGGAGCCCATCATAGGCCCCTAGGCCCATCCTTGGCACGAAACGCGTCAGGCTTAAGCATGTCCTAAATAAAGATTTTCTACCTTTATATATCATCTGGGCTCTTTTTTCATCAACAGTAAGTCTATCCTGTTTTTGTTTGATTTCACCCCCCCCCAATTATTCTTGTTTCTTGCCTGCTACTATGGGCAGGGCTCCTCTTGTTTAAAAAGTGCCACCAGTCGGTGGGACTGTTTGCTGAGTGCCATGCAACCCATTTCTTTCACCCTCCCAGGTGCCCCCTGTGCCAGTTGTAGTAAGTTGCTTGCGAAGCACAGAAATCTCTGTACTGTGGAAGCAATGTAGAAGGAAGCAGTTGTCTAAGGAAGCAGTTGTCTATGGAAGCAGTTGTCTATGGAAGCAGTTGTATAAGGAAGCAGTTGTCTAAGCCCAACAGGGGACGTCTGGAAGAATGGGTAGAGATAGAGGTGCTCAGCAGACAGTTCCCTAGTCTTGTATGTTTTATGAAGAAAAGCAGAGCAACATCAGTTGGGGGTAGCAGGTAAGCAACTAGAATCACTGGGGATGCCGAAACACTTGGAACCCATCAAAGATTTTACCTTTGTAGCTCCTTAAAGGAACAGTTCAGTGTGAAAATAAAGACTGAGTAAATAGATAGGCTGTGCAAAATAAAACATGTTTCTAATATAGTTAGTTACACAAAAATGTAATGTATTAAAGGCTGGAGTGACTGGATGAGACCGGCGCTTTCAGTGCATGCGCAGTTATCACTAAACAGAACTGCTCCAACTGCGCATGCGCCGCCACACCGGTCTCATTGCCAAGATTTCCGAAGAGAAGAAGATGGCGCCAGTGAACTCCAATGCCTGCATCTGCACCGAGGGGTAAGTAAAACATTAGGGGCATTTGCCCGGGGTAACACTTAGGCTGGGGGGAGGAGGGAGGGGGGTCTATGTAGGGTAGGGGGTAGGGTTTTTTTAAGTTTAGGGTTAAATTCTCCTTATAAAACCGAGGGATTCTGCTCAGCAGGGACACAGATAACAAATGTATCAACTAATGTATCAGTTTAGAGAGTCGCAACCCCCTCTTCTCAGAGCTGTTTTAGAAAGGTGGAAAATTTGACTTACACAAAATGGTCACACATACAAAATAGATGGAAAGTAAATGAAAAAAGTCTTTATTTCTGGTGAACTATCTGAAACCACTTGAACTGAAAAAAAACTCTTGGAAGGTGAATCCCTTTAATAGGAAAAGGGCCTGAATTGCCTATTTTACCATTATTTGTTGAGAAGACCAACAGGCCCTAAATACCATGCAGAAGGTGATGTTTGGAAGCTGGCACCTTACTAATATGATTAGTCCCCACAACTCAGCCAAACTTATCTCTTTTCAAAAATGAAACCTGTGCCAATGTACGTCATCAGGACTCATCAAATTCTATCTTCTACGGTATAGTCCAAGATTGGGACAGTTTTCTGCTACTTCACAGTTAGAAGAGCTAAGGCTACTATGGAACCTTGATGTAATGCAAATAGGTAAATTGAGATCTTGAGCTTGCTGGAGACTATCTCTAGGAAGGAGCACCACGGGAAGCCCTGTTTTAAAACTAGCATTTCGATCTATGACTGAGCTGAAAACTTCAGGGAGAAATGGTGCAGAGTACAGAACATACAAATATTAAGATGTTACTAAACCTCCTTCTAATTATTGACTCATTTTTGATAAAACCTCCAGCAAGTGGTTTCAATATTTCATTGCCCCTTTGGTGCAACTGGTGGAGAATAATGGATCAGGCAGACTTGAGATTTGAGTACTTACGGATGGGGCTTCACTTTGATGTAGTTCTTTGGAATATAGCCCTCTCTTCCAAAAAGTTCTGCTTTAAACCAGTTTTGGTCATCTTCCATGTTGAGAATCTGAAGGACAGAAGATGGCTTGTGTCAGTCAAGGCATAATGTGGATAAACTTGGAGGCACTGGCAAACAGAAAGGGGGGGTCACATGGGACAATCCAGCTGCTGTAAAATACAGCTCCCAGTATCCTCAGCCTGCCATTATTTGGCCAGCCAGAACAAGGCCATTTTAAGATATGGCAGGGAATGGGAGGGTGCAAACAGACTTTGCAGGGGCCTTTAAGTAGTATTGACCAATATATAGGGTTCCAATTGCTGCTGTGGAATGAAAACACCCAAATGTGTCTCAGGGGTTGGCGGGTGCCACCAACTGTACCTCAAAACATGTTAAAGGCCACACATTGGGCAGCATGGATATGAAGCAAAACTGTGACAATCCTGTTCTTCTGTACTTGATGTATACTTTACTATACTGCTGCTCGTCATTGTGTGCATAGCCTACAGCACACCATCTACATCCAGGAGCGAAACCATAGAGCAGGGATCTCCATCCTTTTTCTAACCATGAGCAGCATTCAATTGTAAAAAAAAAGATGGAGAGCAACACAAGCATGAAAAAAGTTCCTGGGGTGCCAATTATGGACTGTGATTGCCTATTTGTAGCCCCTCTGCGGACTGGCAGCCTACAAGAGACTCTGTTTGGCAGTACATCTGGTTTTTATGCAACAAAAACTTGCCTTGATTTAAAAATTAAGCACCTGATTTGAGGCCACTGGGAGCAAGAGCCAAGGAGTTGGTGAACAACTGGTTGCAGACCACTGCCATAGAAGAAGAAGATCCTGCAGGGTTGCAGGGTGGCCTAGGAGTGTAAGGGGCTCAATAAGGCCATAATTAATGAACAATTTTAATATATCTTGGTAGAATAGGCCAACTTATTAATATTTTGGTGCTCTAAATTGAATTTGCAGTGGGGCCTGGTAACATCTAGTTATGCCACTGTCTACATCCCCCTAAAGATACAATATAGGGTTAGCTATGCCATGAGAGAGAGAGAGAGTGCGTGTGTGTGTGTGTGTAAGAAAAGAAGAGCTTGTGTTTGCACATGTGTGCATTTACTCTTTCCTTTATCTTTCCTGTAACAAAAGACACAAAGAAAACCCCACAATTTCAACGTGTGATGTATACAATAGCGCTGCAGGAAAACGCCAAAGTGCTGTGTTTGCAGAGATTGGAAACATCCTGTCTGCACCCAACAACAACAACACAGAACTCAATCTCAGGCTAAAAAAGTTATTTTGCTGTTCTCCGCAACAGGGACATTTAAAAGCAAATGTTGGAATTATAATCATTGTACATATTGTATATTCTAAATCATGGAGAATACATATTTATAAAAACTGATGACATCCTTTCCTAGAAACTAACTATAATATTCTTAATTATCCGATATGGGAACATAGGCACTTGTGTCCCCTACTGATAAATATTGGCTGTGGTCCCTGGTGGCCTTTTGCTAATAGTTATGGCCAGTTTATAATTATGGGTGCATCTGTAGAGCCTCATATTTTATCCTAACTCACATCGGCTATGTCCAACAACTGAACAGCCCTGTTCTATAGACTGCCTCTCAGTCTTGACCAAACCACTTACCTTTATAATATCCCCTTTGTTAAATGGCAGCTCATCCCTTTCTGAGGTCTTTAAGTTGTATATTGCGGTTGCCTCCATATCAACTGAGGGTAGTCACCAACATGCAGTGTGGACAGTTGTACCAATAAGTCATGCAGAAATGGGAAAGGCTTGGAGAGTGTGTCCTTAGGCTGTCAGTTCTACTCCTGGATATTTGTTGGATGGACAAATATCAGCCATATATATTCAGTGATGGAGTCTGTTGGCCGTTGCTGATGGGTGGAAAGAGATTTCACAGGTTTGATCCAAAATCTGCAACAACATCACCCAGTTAGTGTGGAAGGGACCTTCTGAGTCTTCCAAAAACAGTGGATGCGCTTGTGGTTATTAGCCCAGCTTCCCAGGTCTCAATTATTACTTGAAATATAATTATCTAACTCTCACACCCTTTTGGAAGTGGCATGTACAGTAACTTTTGTGCCACTGTCCTCCATACAGACTGGTCCCATATTTTAATGAATGATCTAGCTGAAGACCTGTGCACTAGATCTTTTGAGAAACTCACAAGTCCCTGGCATCCTCTTAAAGGTGGCCATAGATGCAAAGATCCGCTCGTTTGGAGATTTGCCAAACGAGCGGATCTTTCCCCGATATGCCATTAACAGGCATGGCTATATCGGGGGTAATCTGATTGTTCGGCCGTATGGCCGAACGATCAGATTACGAGGTGCCATGAGCTCTGGCGGGATCGGTTGGATCAAACCTGACCGATCAACCAAACGACCGATCTCCGCCGGGCGAAAGATGTCGGCACACGCCACACACGATCCGAAAATCGTACGAATCCTCGATTCGTACGATCGGATCTGTGTGTCTATGGCCACCTTAAGTCCTAGCCATCATTATTGGGTGAGAATATTTCATGGGTTAATCAGGACATCCACTTGGTCAGCCTAATTGGCCCTAGCCAAGTACCAATGAAACGAGATTTTGGTTGGCCCATAGAGTGAACCGATGAGGTTCATACATATATTGTTGCCTATTAAAATAATAGCAGAGGATGAACAAATATACACATCCATCAAATTAAAGGTTTTGATCAAATAAAGCCTTGCTTCTAACAGATCCAGAGACTGGCAAGAAAAAATCTTCTGAGGTTGTCTCTAGTTTATCTCAAAAAGGGAGAAAAAATTCTGGCCTGACTCCACAACAACAATCAGACAAATCCCTTGGTCAACACTGTACTTAGCGAGTTGATAAGACAATTGTCCATCCCAACACATACAGGTATAGGACCTGCGTGGGACCTGAAGTTTCTAGATAAGGGGTCTTTCTGTAATTTGGATCTCCATACTTTATGCCTACCAAAATTCCATTTAAAAATTAATTAATTATATCTTAGTTAGGTTTAAGTACAAGGTACTGTTTTATTATTACAGAGAGAAAAAGGAAATCATTTTTAAAAAATTGAATAATTTTATTAGAATGGAGTCTATGAGAGACAATCTTCCATTAATTTGACATTTTATGAAAACAGATGCCATACCAGTTTATATTTTTTTATATATATATATATATATATATATATATATATATACATATATATATATATATATATATATATCGATGATAGAGAGAGAGAGAGAGAGAGAGAGAGAGAGAGAGAGATGATAGATAGAAATATAGAGATATAGATATAGATATGACCATGCCATTCTAAAACATATTAAGGAAATTGCAACAATATTACCCTGCAGGGCATCCCACGACCTCACATCATTTAACTGTCTCCCCTGCTTCAACTGAATATTCAGTTCCTTAATCCAAGGACCATCTTTGTTCTATGACAAAATTATCTTTTCGTTCCTTGATTCAATGCCTTTTTTAGAAACAGTTCTTTGTTGGTTCTAATAGCCACTAACTGACACTGCCTAGAGTTGTACAGTTTCTTATCCACAACCTCACAAATCCTTCTCAGTTAAGGAAACTCCCAACACACTGCCATTTAGTGTATAACTTGCATTTATATTATTTCTGCCGAAGTGCATAACCTCGCATTTATCAACATTGAACCTCATTTTCCAATTTGTGGCCCAGTTTTCCAATTTTGTCCAATTTAAGCATTGAACTTATACGTCTGCATGATTTATCATCATCAGCAGACAGTACTTTCTATGCCAACCTCAAAGTCAAAGTCAAAGTTAAAAAGCGATGGGCTAAGGACAGATCCCTACAGTGCTCCACTAACAACACCGGCCCAATAACAACTATTTTTGTAATCGAACCTTCAGTCAGTTCTCTATCCAAGTGCAAATATATTCCAGGCCAGTATATCTCATTTTAATCCGAAATCTTCTGTGTGGTACTGTAACAAATGCTTTAGCAAAGTCTATCACATCCCCTGACATCCCTTATATCAAGGCATTAATGTCTGGCAAGATCAACTGAAGGTAAAACCATGCTGGCACAAACTCATAGCCATATAATTTGAGATCTATTAGTATCTTATTCCTTTTAATCCCCTCCAAAAGCTTTTCTAACAGCAATGTCAAACTAACAGGCCTATAGTTATCAGGCTGAGAACGGGATCCCTTTTTAAAAATCATTTTTTATTATTATTGTATCTGCCGGTAAAGCAGTTTCAAGGAGAGGCTTCTGTGCCTTTTGCCACTATGATTTTAATACCTTCATCCTTCTAATCTCAAAATATGCCCTCCCCCCATATTCTCTGAAATGATTTAGTAGTGAAATGTTGTTTTACGTATTGTAAAGTACGTAACACTGTCCCCAACAAACTGATAGAGAACTCCCAATATCAGCCTGATACAAACCTACCCCAGGGGGTATAACCAGTGAGAATCACTTACCCTCAGAAGATCTTACTTGCCTCTTTGCTGGGAACTATTAAGCAGATGCCCCCGTCTGAACCGATGACTTTATCAGCCTCCAGACTGTCTCTATGCTCTGCTGAGCTTACAGAGGAAGAGGGCTGGTATTTTTCAACTAAAGGGTTTCATTTGTTAGGTAAAGAGGTGACAGGAAGTCACAATAAAAAACACACTGCACTGGGGCAGCACAGAGTTACTGAAGCAAATACTCAGCCTCCTCTGTTGCAGATAATGATTCTCCCACTCTGTATAAATATATATATATAGTTGTGGTCATGCCTCTTGCTGCTCTAATTCCAGTTATAGAAGCCATTCTCTGATTTTCTGCTCAGAAACATACAAACTAATGTTATTATGCCTTTATTCACTGCTGCCAATTGCAAAGATCTTACTGTATATATATATATATATATATATATATATATATATATATATATATATATATATATATATATATATATATATATAAAATGGATAAAGTACCCCCTCATGTGAAATATAAGGATATTATAAGTTACAGAGGAGTTCCATGACCATATTAAAACAAGAGGCTGAAGAGGTGACTTCTAATGTCCTGATATTTTGCAGCAGGGGGTACTTTATTTATTATAATACACAAGTTTTAGTGAGTCATGTGACAGAAATGACATCACTAAGCTTCGATTATAAGCTATGACATCACTAAGCACTGTTTATAAGGATACAGTTTACAGGATATTCATGGCTCTTGTGTATTATAATTGTATAATCTCAGATTGGTGCCTCAGGTACAGAGGGTTTAAAGGGATGGTTCGCATTTAAATCTGTTGAGTCTAAAAAATTATATACAGGATCCATTATCCAGAAAGCTCTGAATTATAGGAAGGCCGTCTCCCATAGACTCCATTTTATTCAAATTATCCAGATTGTATTTTGCTGTAATAATAAAACAGTACCTTGTACTTGATCCCAACTGAAATATAATTAATCCTTATTGGAAGCAAAACCAGCCTATTGGGTTTATTTAATGTTCATATGATTTTCTAGTAGACTTAAGGTATGAAGATCCAAATTACAGAAAAACAGAAAACCCCAGGCCCGAGCACTCTAGATAACTGGTCACATACCTGTGTAGCTTTCTGTTTTTTATAAACAGGCAGATTATTTAAAAGAAAATAAAAAAGGAAAGACCTTTGTTATAGCTGAAAAATGCATACAGCCCTTAATAGTTCCCTAACCAATTATCCGGGGAGTAATTAAACTCAGGGTCGTATTTATATATAGGCCCCCGAGTGCCTGTGTTTAGGGCGGCATGGTTTTGGGGGCGGCCCTCCGGGTGCCTATTTTTTTTTTAAACCCTCCACCATGGATTTCTATAGGAAATCCGGTTATGGAGCTGAGGAGGGGAGGTGTAGGGGGGCCAAGGAAGAATGCGTAAGTGATGTCACGCGCACGAGGTGCTGACATCATTTCCACTGAATATGTCGCGTGACATCAATGCGCACGATGTATGACGTCAGCATGCACTCCGCGTGATGTCAGAGCACCGGTGTGTGACGTCAGAGCGCCGGTGTGAAGTCAGCACGCACGACGTAGGGGCGTGTTTACGTTCGATGCCTAGTGCTACATCGGACCTAAATACAGCCCTGATTAAACTTGAAATGCCAGAGCATGCCCAGAGTGCCAGGCCTGTTCTAATGTTCTAATTCCTCCTGGAAGTTGATAGGATTTCTAGTGACTTTTGTGCAAGTGGACAGCAGGTAGCAATGCTCTCTTGGGCTGGGCTTCAAATAATGCACAGTGAGGTCATAGTTGGCTGCATCACTTCTGGTCCCTGGCTCTTTGGAGCTGATCCCCTAAGAAGAACATACACCCCAGAATCCAGGTCCTGGCTAATGCTCATGCTCCTGGTCAGCCAGAAAACAGGGACAGGAAGCAATACTACCTACTGTTGGGAAAGGGTGCCTGTATTTGAGCCATGTGCCATATGAATGCCTTTACTCAAGCACATTTTCATGTTGTGATAGTTTTGGCTATAAAGCATTATTCCTTAAAGGATACACTCAGTGTAAAAAACAAGAATGTACCAGTGCATTATACTCATTTAGATATAGAAGAATTGTGAAAGGGAGATGTGAGTACCTCCGACAATAATAAGTCAATCAGTTAAAGAAATTGAAAAATTTATTAGGACATAAAAGACAAGACCTAATGCGTTTCGTGCTTGCTGGGGCACTTACTCATAGGCTGATAGAAGAATTGTGCTTAAAAAAAGTAGTGTTTCAGGCTGATTTATTGAATATTTCTGCAAAACCCTAATAATCCCCCCTTCTCTTCCACTTCCTGCTCCCTGAATTCCGAGGCTGTGCAGGGGAGCCGGCGGCTCTCAGCTCACTGTACTGTAGGACAGGAACCAATCAGCAGCTAGCAGGACCTGATAGGGAACTGAAGCCTGTCTGTGCTTGTGTGACTGCAGGACTGTGATTGGCTGTCCCCCTCCTACTGTGTTTCTGGCAGGGACCGTTAGGACACGCCCACCCCTCATTTGAAACACAGACAGGGACCAGAGAACATCCATAGGAAGCTCCAATAAAGGGGCTATTTTTTTTAAAAGGTAAGTTTTATTTCTTTTTAAAACACACAGCAATCATACATACAACAAATAAGTACACTCGCAGACTAAACTGTACAAGTTTGGCAGGATGAAAACATGGCATAGGCTATCACCAAGCATAACACAATACAGTGATTGAGCAGTTGAGATGGACACTATCAAACTCAGGTGAACTTTACATCTGAAGGCTAGGTTGGGACCGTCGAGGATATGTAGGATAGCTAACCATGAAGGATTTCATAATAGGAGATGGACTTGGTTAAGACTTGCTATAGAGGGGTCGGGTCAATGTCATTCCACAATCCCCAAATTTTATCAAATTTTAAAGGGGGCTATTTTTAAACATAATATTCATTTTTAGCACCATGTAAAAGCAACACCATATATTACTTATAATTAGTGATGGGCGAATTTATTCACCAGGCGCGAATTCGCGGTGAATTTGCGCGATTCGCCGCCAGCGAATAAATTCGCGAAACGCCCGCGAAAATTCGCGGAAAAAACGAGACGCCGGCGTTTTTCGGCGAAGCAAAACGGCGCAAATTCGCCCATCACTACTTATAATTGCCTACAAAATTAGGGGTTTTTCATTTATCCTATATGTCTCCTTTAATTTTTCCTCACATTTTTGCCAGTTTTGTGTGTGTAAATTTTTCAAATGCTGTTACATAACTGTCACACGTTTTTGGACTATACAGGCTAACAGGGTTAATCACCAGCTAGTATACTGGAGCATGGGTTACATTGGACTCTAACACTTAAGGCAGGGCCTTCGCAAAGTGGAAGAAATGAAGGTGTGGTCTAGTGTAACTACAACTCCCACAGGCTACTGTGCTTTAACCAATAAAGAAATGGGCGCCAGGTTCTTGCAGTCAGTCATAACAAAATAACTTTATTTGTCAAAGACAAATGATCCACAGGTTACTTACATCAAAAAAGAGTCATTTGCAGAATAACTAGGCACACAACTCAGACAGTATAGCAGATGTAGATGCAGGTGCATTAGATTAGGAAGTAGTCAAGGCAGTAAAGTACCTCCAGGCAGAAATACCTCACACGTGGTCTGGATCTCACCCACTGGAGTAGTCAGGGAGGAGAACCTAAAGCCTGACACCCTTTCCACTATGGTCCCTTCGCTGTAGGCAAATCTTACAGCCTGGGAAGCTACTTCCTGCTACAACTCCTTGTTGGAGCACAAAGCTGCTCTTTCTCTCTTCCCCCACTGTCTTACTCTCCTAGAGACTCTATAACAATTGTATTCCTGCCACTAAATAGCCTCATTCACAGGGTCCCTGCTCCCCGACTTCCACACTAGAGGTTCAGGTCCCTCTAGGGCAAACTGGCTTTACTGGGCCTTGTTGTACCCAGGCTCCTGGGTCAGACACCAGGAGCCAATAAGAAAGATCCACCTCTTCTCACTCGCCATACCAAAGTGTGACAGGATGTGGTCACAACAGATATGTAAATTACAACTAGGTAGATCAGGAAGTGTAGGAATTTAAAGCCATAGGGGCATATCAACCCTATGGGTCCCTACATAATCTATGGCCAACAATTGGTGGGATTAAGATTGTCACAGCCACACCCTCCCCACGACACTCTTACACAATGGTCCTGTGTTGTTTCTAAGGTAGTACCCTGTAGGCAGCGTCAGACTGAGAGTTCCAGTGCCCACCAGGGCTCCCACCGTAGGGGTTCCTGCCTTCAGTCCCATACATATACGTATTTTATCTTATATGGCATACAGCTCCACACTTGAATTACAGAATTTGGTTTAACCCTTTTATGGTATTTGTTTAATTGTAAAACGGAAGGCAACAGAGGTGTGGGTCTTGTTGAGCTAAAGAGCTTGTGTGTCTTAGAGAAATTGGAGGATCAAGTGAGCAGATTTACTAAGTTTGAAACTGTGCTGGGGGATGTTGAGTTAGAGCATGAGGGGAATTTCCCCATATTTACGCTGTTTAAAAGCATGGGGAAACTGATGTCACAGGAATTACTGCTTTGTTGGGACTTTTCTAGTCTGGGAAAATATATTTCTTTTAAATAGATCCCTGGGGGATCAAGAATCAAAAAGTACCCTTCTTTTGCAAAGGAAAATACGGATTTCACTAAGAAGTGGAATGGGGTCCTGACTAGATGTTCCATAGACTTGGTGAAACTCATTATAGATCATAAAAAACAAAGTCTGCACAAGATTAGGGAAGAAATAAATGATTCCCAATCCCTTCTAACGGGACATAAGAAATCCCCTGATTTTTATAAATGTGACCAACAATTAAAGGTACATTTATGGAAAATTGGAGGAATCAGTCAGCGCCTGCAAGAAGCGTAAGCTCAAGCGGGACAAATGGGACTATGATTCAGTTTATGTTTGGCACAGGCCTAGATCCATTTTGAATAATAAGCCTAAATCTTATGATCACAATAAATCGAAATCCGTTTCTTTCTCAAGTGAGTCAGGAGAGGAGACATCTTTTTGCACAGGTGACGTTGAAGCTGTATCCCTACGTCGTGTCAGGAGGAGTCCGAGGGGAATGGATCTCAGTGATCTGGATGACAATAATAACTTCAAAAGGTAAAAAAACTACTACGTCCAAGGGGTGTAACCAAAGAAATAAAATGGTGGAAAGGAAAAAAGGGATGATGAGAAACTACAGGGTCCAAAGAAGACCAGAAGAGGAGGAAAGAGATTTCAGGGAAAACACTACAGGTTAAGAGAGAATTCGAAGAAAAGGGACAGGATCCATTGAATGTAGTAAATATTTCCTCTTTTACTGTGACTCCATCCCAGACAAAATTGTTAAGTAATGGGTTATATTTTGCCCCTCACACCATTTTAATTTATTTAACACGCTGTTAGATGTAAACAAATTTGCACGCAAGTTAACTTTGCGCAGACATTTTGGTAACTGTGGAAGAGGTACTATGTACACTAATGATTATAGGAACAATTCCACTGAGGCTGACATTGATGTAAATAAAAAAGGGTGGCCTCTGATTTCTACCCCATACAGTCTAGGTGTCCTTCAAAGGATATGTTTCAAGATTTAATTGAATCCAAACTGAAGAGATTGGCTACTAATACTCGTAAGAGTTCTGGTGATAAAATATCCATTGAAGAAAGGAGAGCACTTGAAACCCTTAGGGCAGAGACACAAGCTCAGATTTGGGGAGTTTAGTCACCCAGCGACAAATCTCCTCTTCCTCGGGGGCGACTAATCTCCCCGAATTGCTTCAAATTGGTGCACTTTGTTTTCCAAGGTCCAGTGTCGGACTGGCCCACCGGGATACCAGGAAAACTCCCGGTGGGCCCAGGTGTCAGTGGCCCTCTTGCTTCTAAACATTTTGCCTATTTCATGGCCATTCTCTATTTCTATGAGAACAAAGAGGCTAAATTGATGGAATAATAGATTATAGTATGTAAAGAAAAGAGAATAGGAGAATAGAGGTTAAGTGAGGAGAGGAAGAAAATAATATTTAGAGTGGGCCCCTGGTCTAAAGGTTTTTGGTGGGCCCCTGATGTCCCAGTCTGACACTGCTGAAGCCGCCTGAAGTTTCCTTGTGAGGCAACTTCGGAAAATTAAGCTCACCGATTGCCATCTCGCTGGCGATTTCGCATCGATTCTAGGCATCAGCGGGTAGTTCAGGGAGATTAGTCGCCCCGAAGAAGAAGCGATTTATCACTGAGCGACTAAATCTAAATGACTCTGTTTGTAGAACAGTAAAGAAATATCTCCTTATTCTGTATAATGATAACAGGCTTAAGGAGGTATTATCCCTCAACGATATTAAATTTGTTTCTAGGAAAGCCTCCACTTTGGGAAGTAATTTGCCCCCTTTGTTTGGTCTCTTCGCCCACACCCAGTACAGGAGCCAAGTGTCTCTCCTTGAAAGGAACATTCAACTGAGGTTGATGATTTCAAATCATATGTTACGGGCCATATATAGTGGAATTTTAATTTTGGGAGGTATAATATCAATGTAATATACAACTGTGAAATCATTAGTGGATAATTTACATGGCACCCAGTAGAGGTCGCAGTTATGCTACCTATTTAAGTAAGCAAACGATTACCAATTTTTGAGCCTATTATTAAGGGAGTCTCCTAGATCTGTTGCAATAGAGAATCTCTTATTTTATTCAGAGTGCCATCTGATCTATGTATTGAGTGAATATGGTTGTCATAGGCTGTGCTCCGACCCTCTACACGACACTACAATGGCCCTGTGCTGTTTCCAAGGTACCCTGTAGGCAGCGTCAGACTGAGGGTTCCGGGGCCCACCAGGGCTTCCACCTCAGGGGTCCCCACCCCCAGTCATGAAGTCAGAGTCACGTCCTCCAAGGAATATCCGACATTGCCACCCTCTCCCACCAACCCTAGCATTGGTAAATAAGCCATAATAATAATAAAGGGTAATCAAACAATGCCAGACCTGAGCAGAGATGTATCTGCTCGAGTGAGTGCTGAGAAACTGGATTTAACTTTTGGATCAGCAGAATGGCAAACCCTATTAAGTTAGTTATTGGTGAAGAATTCACTGAAAAATTGCAAACTGCTCCTTGTCCTCTTGCGCCATCTTCTGGGTAAAAACAAAACAGCCCTTGCCAGTCTCCTCTTTTGCACTGACTTGGCTGAATAATGATAGTGATTATTTTCAGAGCTCTTTGTCCTTTATCTATATATTCTATTATATCTCCGTCCTCCCTGTATTCTGACTTCTGAGTAACTTCACTCTCTGCCCTACATGTGTTGCCTTACCTTGTTATCCTGCTGTTAGATAGAGTGGGGGCTTTTTGGGTAAATCACAGGGCTGTCCGACAGGCATACATGGTAACCCTGGATGTCAGGCTTTAAGGAAGAACAGGGCAAGATCCTAAAGCACTGTGGGGTCCACTATGTCTACAAGCTGGTTGGGTGTGTTAGTAGTATTTACTGCCTTATATTGTCTATTAGCAGGGTGGGAGTTGGCCAGAAGGACACTGAGAAAAAAACCCAGTGGATCCCACTGACCCAGACCTGCTCCTGCTCTCTGAACGCTTAGATGCTCCAGCCCTGACTGCAGCAGTTTAAAGTAAGTAGAAGGTACAAGGCTCAAGTGGAGGGGAACGGAGGCTGGTGGCATTTGGAAGAGTCTGCAACTGGGTGGGGGCCCCTGAGTATGCAGCCCCAGAGGCCCAGACACCCCAGTCCTACCCTGTCAGTGTGATAAGTGTAACGAGTGTATCTTTCTCTTCATGCTTAAGAACCACTTGTATAATTTCATCAGGTATAACCTCATTTTTTTCTACCCAAACATAAAAGAAAAACTGCTGACAATGTGCGGTTATCAACCTGCAGAACACCTTTATTGTGTGTATCACAGCATGTTTCTAGATACCTCACTTGTGATCCACACAATAAAGGTGTTCTGCAGGTTGATATCCGCACATTGTCAGCAGTTTTTAAGCTTTTATATGGAAACAAAAAACATACAGACGGGGAGTGTAAGGAAAACTGTGACGAATAAGACAAGGTGTAGGTCCCATTCTTCATTGTACTCATTTTTACTACCTACTAAGCCATATTTGCCTCTGGGTCAGCTAATTTTTTCTTTAGTATGGCAGTCACCCTAACGCTATTAGGCGAAACCTAAGGTTTCAATATAATCAACTAGTCCATAGAGGAAACTCACTTTTGAAATCCAAGGTCGGGGGCCCAGGTTCACTCAGCCTTAAGCTGGGAGAAAGGAAACAACCGCATTGGGTAGAACAGATTTCCTCTATTTGTACAGAAAACCCGGTGGGCCCAGGCCCTCATGGCCCCTGCCAGCCCAGATCTGCTCCTCGATCTGCTGGCCCGACGGCGTCTGGATGGATCTGGCATCTTCTACGTGTTTGCTGATGCGCTTGGCACATCTTATGTGTTTGCATACCTCCCAATTGTCCCTTTTTCGGAGGGACAGTCCCTCTTTTGACAGCTCAACCCGCAGTCCCTCATTTGTACTGGAAAGTCCCTCTTTTCTCTGCACTGAACAGCCAGAAAAAGAAACAAAGTTTCTCACTTAATTGGCTTTTAGCAGAGCCCAGAACAGCTAACAGGTGCAAATAAGATACTTTGTAACAATTTTTAGACACAAAAACACAGTTTAGATATTTTCAAACTTTCATAACCTGCCAAATTTTGTAAAACAAACTTGGTAATTAGGGGGTGTGGCAACAGAAAGGGGTGTGGACAAAAAATTGCTGCGCTACGTGCGAAAAAAAATATTGTCCCTCTTTTTACTTCCAAAATGTTGGGAGGTATGTGTTTGCACATGCACGCGGCAAGTCTTATGCGTTATATCGAAGGAGGAAGATTGGAGGTCAGGAGGGGACCCCCGTGAATGACAGGAGGGCCCTTCACTTTGCAGTCCTGGTGGGCCCCCAATGCGCCAGTCCAACCCTGCAGAAATATAATTCTACCATGATTGCCTGGGACCTGAAACATTATAGCTTCTTGGCCTCACCTCTTCACTCACTTCATTTGACAAGAGCTATTGTAGCACTATAATCTACTAGTAATCATTTCTGTAAATCATAAGTAACACTACTAAATAATAACCTTATAATGCACAAGAGCCATGAATATCCTGTAAGTTATATCCTTAGAAAAGGTGACTAGTGATGTCATTGGTTATAATTGGAGCTTAGTGACGTCATTTCTGTCACATGACTCACTGAAACGTGTGTATTATAGAAAAAATAAAGTACCTCTTGTTGCAAAATATAAGGATATTATAAGTTACCTCGTTGTTCCATGACCTGTATAAAAACACTTGGCCTTTGCCTCATGCTTTTATATAGTCATGGAACCCCTCGGTAACTTATAATATCCTTATATTTTACAATAGCGGGTACTTTATTCACTATATAAATGGCGCAGGTACCCCTGCAGCAACAAGGAAGAAGCATGAACAGATGAAGAAATAAACAAATTGCATGGCACAATGTCCCTGGATAGTCCATCAAGCCTACAAAACAGTGTCCTTTAAAGGGGTTGTCCATCTTTGAGTTAATGTTTAGTATGATGTAGATCAAGGGTCCCCAACTTTTTTCTCCAGTGAGCTACACTGAAATGTAAAAAGAGTTGGGGAGCAACACAAGCATTGGTTCCTGGGGTGCCAAATAAGGGCTGTGATTGGCTATTTAGTAGCCCCTATGTGGACTGGCAGCTACAGGAGGTTCTGTTTGGCAGTACATCTGGGTTTTATACAACCAAAACTTGCCTCCAAGTCTGGAATTCAAAAATAGTCACCTGCTTTGAGGCCACTGGGAGCAACATCCAAGGGGTTGATGAGCAACATTATACTACAAGTCTCGTGATCCTCTGTGGGACCCATGTTGTTATATAAAGTACACTCCTCTTTGTCTAGAGGCAGTGTCCGACTGGGCCAGTGGGACACCAGGAAAAAGCCCAGTGGCCCCCGGTGCTCCAGGGCCCAGGAATTGGAGGTCGGGAGGGGGCCCCTGGGGACTGACAGGATGGCCCTTTGTTTGCAGCTAGGGTTGCCACCTTTTCTGGAAAAAAATATTCTTGCGGTATATAATTAATGTAATCATTAAGATAGGGATGCATGAATTCAGGATTCGGTTTGGGATTTGCCCAAGATTCGGCCTTTTAAAACACTGAATTCAGCATTTGGTTTGGGATTCAGTCAATAGTATATGTGACGTCACTTCCACCAGGCGCAGCTACAGGGAACCCCCTACACCCCATCTCTGCTGCCAGATTTGATTAGAAAGTATCCAGCTGCAGGAGAAGTGGGGTTGGGGGTCAGAGGGCCTCTATGGTAAAAACACAATGAATCCCATTGTTTCCAACTTCCAGATGCCAATGTATAAGTATGCTGTTATTTGAATTTGGAAATTACAGTTGAGGTTCAGTTTGTTATTAGGCTAAATCTGGGGCAGGTGGAGTGACTCATTGTGCCATTGATTTGTCTACTTTATTTTTGTAGATATTTGAAACAAATCCTGATTTCCAGCTCGGCGCCGGTGAGGCTGATGCCAAAGCTGTGAAAAAGCATCAGTTGTTTAGAGCAAGTTTATATTGTTATGATCTTGTATTGCAGTCAAAAAGCCATTAATATTTATGGATGAGTTCTCACTATTTTTTATAATGGCATTGCTATTTTTCCATGTTCTCTTTAGTACATCTTGATACATTGTGATGACTGTGAATTCTAGAAGATACTGATTGTGTATTACTGTATTTCTTGTCTTTCGGGTTATTGACTGGTAGTGATGGGTGAATCTGTGGCGTTTCACTTTCCCGGAAAATTCGTGAATTTAACTACAAATTCCCGAAACGGCAACAAATTTGAGAAATGCATTGAAGTCAATGGGCGTCAAAATAATTTTGACGCATGACAATTTTTATGTACACGGCTATTCGGGCATGCAGCAAATTTATCTGCTGGTGGCGAAATTCGCCTGCCAAATTTATTCGTCCATCACTATTGACTGGGATAAAAGTCGGTACAGAGGAATCAGGGCTCCATTTGAGCCAGACATTCAAGGCCACCTGGAGAGCCGAAATGATCCCAAAAGCCACAGTGGAGCATTATGAGCATCAGCTCTGAGAAGAACATCAGAGGAGCAAGAGGCATTTGAGGGCTTTGATTATTCCCCTGACTGAACAACAGACAGTCTGAAGGAGCAAAGGTTGGAATGGACAGGGTGGGTGGAGGGTCAGTCCACATCTGTATACAAAATCTCAGTCATAAAAAATGAATATCAGATGGCTCATTTATGTGAAAAACCTTTCTCAAATCTTCCCTAAGTAGAAGAACATCAGAGCAGCCTCTTTCTTTCTTTCTCCTGACAACTTCCTTGACTACTTGGTGGTCAGACTGGTGGGAAGATGACCAGCAGGTGGCGCTGTTGGAACAAAATTCATTCACATTAACAGTACATGTATCCCTTAATATCTTGGAATTAAAAATAAATAAATAATGAATGTTCATTGCAAAAGTGCTTAGAATAGCCCCCTCATTCATTTTACATTCACTTATTTTTAAGGTTTACTTATCCTTTAATGAAGACTAAATAACATAATTCCCCATGGGGTGTGCTCTTCCTTGGTTAATCTTTTCTTTTAGGATTTGCTGATAGGATCCAGTCTTTGAGAGCTGCACTGTTTCCGAATGAGGCTCACTGCAGTATATAAAGGGCAAATGCCTTAAAGGGAGCGTAATATAATTCTAAGCAACTTTCCAATATACATTCATTCCCCATTTTTACTGGTTTTCAAGTTGCTTGTAAATGTAGCTGCTACCGAAAGCGTCTGGCCATCCCTTGCTATTTACTGCACTGTTGATTCTGACTCCTGAAACAGTGTAGCAGAATCCAGCTGATAAGCAGACCTGTAAAGACGCATGCAAGTCATTGTGGGAATTGGCATTGTGGGGGTTGACTTCTGCTACTTTTTTTGAAGAGTCACAACCATCAGTGAAGAAATAATAAAGACATGCAATTATATTTACAGACAACTTTAAAACCAGTGAATATGTGTCATGACTGTATAGTGGGAAGTTTAGCATAATATTTAGAATATATTTCTAATATTTTCTATAAACAAAAACAGGTTTTTGGTAAAGTTGCCCTTTAATTATTCTCCAACATCTTATAAAGTCAAAAGGTAAACAGACGCCCTAATGTGCAAATATAAAAGTCCCCAGTTAATATTAGAATTATTCTTGGCAGCACTTGTCTAACAACACATCAGTTCATGGCTACATTTATTGGCATAGCTGCCCCCTTGTGGTGCTCCTGGTATATACACCTAGAAGAATTTCCGGGCTCCGCATACACATAATAGTACAGTCGAATAAATGTCATTACATTGCATGCAGATAACTGGTGTTTTATTGAAGGGGTTGTTCACCTTTACGTTAAATTTTAGTATGTTATAGAATGGCCAATTCTAAGCAACTTGACCTTCAATTTTTACTTTTTATAGTTTTTAAATGATTAGCCTTCTTCTTCTGACTCTTTCCAGCTTTCAAAGAGGGGGGTCACTGACCCCATTTAAAAAACAAATGCTCTGTAAGGCTATGAATGTATTGTTACTTTTTATTACTCGTGTTTCTGTCTAGGCCCTCTCCTATTCATATCCCAGTCTCTTATTCAATTCAATGCATGGTTGCTAGGGTAATTTGGACCCTAGCAACCAGATTGCTGAAACTGGAGAGCTGCTGAATAAAAAGCTAAATAACTCAAATAACTTTAATAAGTAATAAAAAATGAAAACCGATTACAAATTGTCTCAGAATATCACTCTCTACATCCGACTAAATGTTAATTTAACAACCCCTTTAATGACCACAGAGCAAATGGTATATCTAAAAGATTTTGAATTAAGTGCCAGTTAGGAAGCTGATGGCCTCATACACAAGCTGATTGGCAGAGAGCCTAAATTGGTAGCTGATCTTTGGCACTGAATGGGCAGCTTATTAAAGGATGAGTAAACCTTAAAAATAAGTGTAGGGATCCAGAGGGTTAATTCCCCTCTGTTCCTTAATATGAGTCCCACATGGTGAGAAATCCCCTGCTTCTCCAGCTACAGGTTGAACTTAGAGTGTAGGGAGGGGCTGGAGCCTTGTCCCTTTGCAGAGTATTCTGGCAGATACCGGAGGGTATTACAAGGTGTCGCTGTCGCATAATTATTTGATATATGCAGAGCCATGTGCATTGTGCACACATTGTACACACACTTTCACTTTGATGAAGAATGGAGTGACTGTCTGCTGGTGTGCTGCAGGGCAGACCTCAGGATATGGAGAGAAACCACATGCTTGGTGATGCCCTCAGGCCCAGATTTGTGGCGAGGCCCGGGACTAGGGTGGCAAATTATTTGGGGCGGCATGTCGCCCCGCCGCTTGCTGAGGAGCACTGGGGACACGCAGCTCTGAAGTGTGTGTGCTTGTGCATGCGGCGGCCTAGGGGCGCCCGTGATCTGAATCTGGCCCTGGATGCCCTGGTTGGGCTCAGGGATAACGGGACCTTGATATTCATGAGAGATGCTGCCCAGGATGAGAGAGAGATTCCTGGAGATGGGTGCCAGTTGGATGGGCTTTGATGTGCTCACACTGTGACTGGTATTGGGAGCAAGTCCTAAAGATTCCAGCAAATTATGTGCTTGGCTAGGAGAGCTTGGAGCCTCTGAGGATGTCATCGCTGTGGATGTCTGTACCAGCTCTGTGTGATCCCCCCGGTGAGTTTTCTTGAGGGAGGGTAGAGAGAGAGAAAGGATCCAGCTTGTCTCCTGTTTGTGGACAGGCTTTGTTGCTGTGCCTGTCACGTGGGAGAAAATTACCTCTGTCCAGCCGGAGAGGTATTTGGGCAGGTAGTGATACCTGGGAAAGTAATGATCTTTGGGGAAAAGGGACTCAGACTCTTTGTGTGGGACTTTGCCTGGCAAGGAGGTGGATTGGACTGCAGATATTCCCAGGGTAGTGGGTCATGAATATGATGTAAATGCCTATTTTACTTTAGTTTTAATTTTATATAAAGTTCTATGTTTTACTGCAAACAGTGTGTTTATAAATTGTTTCTTAAAGGAGCTACCCGCAAGTGTATTCCCGAATCCCATCAAGTGGAGGCACTGCCACGAGAGGTAATTCCCAGTATCCTTTCACTTAGCAAAGGGGACTCAGCACCTGAAGTGCTAAGAAATATGTGATAAATAACCTTTGGCACAGGGGGTGGTCAAAAAGGGGTTAAATAAGTGAATGTAAAACGAACGAAGGTGATATTCTAAGCACATTTGCAATATATATTCATTATTTTATTTATTTTAATTCCTAGATATTAAAGGATACATGTACTGTTAATATGAATGAATTGTGTTACAACAGCGCCACCTGCTGGTCATTTTCCCACCAGTCTGACCACGAGTAGTCAAGGAAGTTGTCAGGAGAAAGAAAGAGGCTGCTCTGATGTTCTTCTGCTTAGGAAAGATTTGTGAAAGGTTTCTAATTTTCTAGGATATAAGGATAGGATCAGGAATGGATACAAGGAGAAAGACCAGACAGTGCAGGAAGCGAGGAACAGGAGAGTGAGAGCACATGAGGCTGATTCCACCCAACCAATAAGGTTGCTGGGAAGGGATCGTAAAGGCCAGGTGAAAAATAGTGAACAAACCTGCAAGCTGCTCACCTGGCCCAGTGGAAAGGACATAGAGCCATAAACCCAAATATTTCTGGCTGGTTACCAGGGGTGATCCTGGTAACTTAATGAGCTGAATTTCTGGTTTTCAGACTGGAAATTTGGCTCTTCTAGAGCAGAGAGAGCAATTCTGCTTCTCTGCACTCTTTGTAAGCAAAATTAATTTTGGGAATTTTACTCTTGAAAATGGAAATATCCTTCCCAGGATTCGATGTGCCACATACAATATGGGTGATAGGATTTTGGGATTTCCAGGTGAGATACGTTCAACAGAGTGTTCTCATATAGTTGCACTGGGGAAGTTTTACTGCTGCTTTAGACTTTATTTTCTTCCTTGTACCTCTGGGTGGAGGTATTTCCATGCCGTGAGATCAGCTAGTGACTAGCACATTCTAGTATTAGCAATGGTAATAAAGAAGCAACAGAACCCACAGTAATAAACCCAATCAGGTTGCACCAGACATACGAGTTCCACCAATTCTCTGCACACACAGCCAACAGGCTTAGTAAATATAAAGATAATGCTCTGCTGCTCACACACATCCCTGTTAATAAACAATGGCCACCTACCTGCCATATTGCGAAATACGCTGTTCTTAAAGGAGTTGTTCACCTTTAAATTAACTTTAAGTATGATGTTGAATGTGATATTCTGATTTTCATTTTTTTATTATTTGTGGTTTTTGACTTATTAAGCTTTTTATTCAGCAGCTCTCCTGTTTGTAATTTCAGCAATTTGGTTGCCAGGGTCCAAATTACCCTATGCATAGATTTGAAATAAGAGACTGGAATATGAATAGGAGAGGCCTGGATAGAAAGAGGAGTAATAAAAAGTAGCAATAACAATACATTTGTAGCCTTACAGATAATTTGTTTTTTAGATGGGGTCAGTGACGCCCATTTGAAAACTGGAAAGAGTCAGAAGAAAAAGGGAAAGTATTCAAAAGCTATAAAAAAGAGAAAATGAAGGCCACTGAAAAGTTGCTTAGAATTAGCCATTGTATAACATACTAAAAGTTAATTAAAGGTGAACTGCCCCTTTAATAAGGAGTGTAAAAAAAACTCCCTCTAGTAAATTATAAGGATATTATAAGTTACCTTGGAGTTTCATGACCATATAAAAACACGAGGCCGAAGGGGGTACTTTATTTATTATAATTCACAAGTTTCAGTGAGTCATGTGACAGAAATGACATCACTACTCACCGTTTATAACTGATGACATCAGTACTCACCGTTTATAAGAATATATTCATGGCTTTTGTGTATTATAAATATTAATAATACAATGTTTCCTTTTTTCTGGCAAAATTAGGAGATAGGGTATGGTAAGGTAAGTTTGGGGCTCCTTCCACCAGGTCTGGACTGAGAATTAAAATAGGCCCTGGCATTTCACAGAGGCCCAATCAGCCCCCACCAGCCCACTAAATACTGACTTTCTATGGCACCTTATAGCAGACCCTCTGGCATTCGGCAGAACCCACAAATTGACAGTCCGGGCCTTGCTTCCACAACTAGAAGTCCTGCGCAACCTAAGGGCGATGACACATCGGGTTATTTTGAGTTGCCTGAGTAATTGGAGGGACAAAAGACTCAAAATCACCCCACGGACTTAAAGGGCAATTCCTTGAAAACACCTGCACACTTGCCCCTTTGTATAGCATGCAACTAAATTTCTTGTGTGCCGGTGTTGTTTTCTCTCTTTCTGGTGATTACCATTCCAGTGAATGGAGAAGCCATAGCAAGCTTTTCATCAATTTAATCCCTGATACCATCTCCATAGCCCTCCTCCTCCTTATCTTCTAGGTGAGCTGCCCAGGGATGCAAAGGTCTGGGGTGCCTGAATTCTGAAGGGAATATACCCTGTATATACATTATATCCCCCTTGGAGGAGGGGGGAAGCACAAAAGAAATCTAAAGGCTATGAAGTGGGTTCTTGTGAGGTTTCCAACTGAAGAAGCGGAGAATTGCTGGCCATGGGAAATAGAGAAGTTGAGAGAAGAGAAGTGAAATTAAAAAGTACCATTGAAGTTCAATAAAAGTGAATTAAGAGGAATCGTGATTCTGGTTTGGATCGGCACATGCCAGACATATACTGTAGCTAAAATGCTCAAGGCTGCAGCCTGGTTTGTGCAGAACATGAGGGCACATTTCTGAAGCCTGAGGACTTTAAGATAGAATGGGAAAAATAGGTTCATATTTTCTATATAGGCAACATATATAGGACTACAGCTTAGGGTGGGCAGGCTTTGGGTGCAAAATCCAGCATCTGAGGGGGAGGGGTGTCCCTCTTCCATTAGCACATGCACAATAGTCAATGCACACTCATCAATTGGATTGGAGAGGGGTCGGAAGTGCCCAGGGTACCATTGGAAGGACTTAAATGCGGGTTAGATTTAGTTTTGGCAGAAAACTAAGGATGTGTGTCAACTCAGTCTGCAAACTTTCATAACATAAATTGAATAATAATGAATTCCATACATTGTTCACATATATATCAGCAATCATCTCCAGATAATGGATTTCCAATAGATATGATATGCACGATCAATAGATAGATATCAATGGATTAATGTATCTAAGGAGGATATCATCCTGGATGTTTCATTGATTGTTTTTATATAGGTGGTTTCTCCTAGCATTTTGGAGAGGGGATACAATATGATTACATAAGGGTTCTGTGTGTAGGTAGGAGCTGGGTGAAGGTTACTGGGCTGGAGGCAGGACTGTGTAAGGATGGGGATCTGTATGGTTGGCCAGTTGATCAATGGTGTCCTTGTTGTTAGTGAATCATTTAGTGGCTGGAGACAGTAGATAGATTTCAAGCTCTGCCCTCCCATGCATAGTAGAAAGGCTGGGAATTTCATTGTAGAGTATTTGAGAGGTGTCTGTATTTGGGGGTTATGGATATTAGTTGGGTACATGAGGCAAAGCATTCTGGTTGTGGCAACCACATTAGCCACAAGAGAAATCCTTGTAATTCCTTAGATTTTTTTGTCTTTTAAATACAAAAAGGTTGAGTTTTATGTATATATATATATATATACATTAAACCATGCATACACTGTGCAACCATCCATGCTTCTGTGAGGGGGTATGGGGTTACGGGGACGCCCGCCGCATGGTCCTTGAGCCGGCGCTGGCGCATGCGCCATCGTGGGGTTCTAGGGCGCGTGCGGCACGCCTGCGCGCCTCTTAAAGGCACAGGCACGCTGGCGTGTTTGCGCCAGCACGTTTTTGGCGCACGTTTAGTGCGAAATTTGAAACTATTTAAGGGCCATTCTGTGTTCAGAACTTGTTCTAGTGGTTTTCCTGAGCCTTGTGTGTTTGTCTTGAAATTTCTGATCTGATTATCCGTGTTTGACCTTGCTTGTTCCTGACTACTCTCCAATCTGTATCCTGACCCTTGCCTGCCTCTGACAACTCTCCTGCTTAACCCCTTGATTGACTACCTGGTTTTGACCCTTGCCTGCCTGACGATTCTGATATCCGCCTGCCTTGACCCAGCCTGTCTGACGATCCACTTGCCTAATCCTCTTGTACTGTGACCTTCGGCCCAAAAGACTTTGCTAATAGCCGTGCCCCTTCACCAGCCAGAACATCTCGCCTTGCACCCCTCGTTAAGTCCAGATGGCACCCAAGTAAGCTGAGGGCTCCTCCCGAAGCCCAACGGTGGTCACACTACTGGTGAAGCCGAGCCGAGACCAGGGTGCTTGGCACTTGTTCTGGTATTGGGTGCCGGCCGTGACAGCTTCATTTGCCATACAACCTAAGTGATACTGCTAGCCTAAGCATGGAAACCCCATAGACCAATGTCTTGCGCTCTCAACACACTTGCGCTGAAAGGAACGGCCATGGGGACAGGAGCCTTGACAGCAAATTGAATCTCCTACTCAGTCCTATGCAACTCCCTATAATGTGGTCCATGAGTGCCATTCCTCCGCAAAAAATGCAATCCTAGGTCTGGACTTTGTGTCCAAAATTAGCAGCATTTGAAGCTACAAACCGTTTCTAGATCGTTTGGGCTGCTCAATCCGACAGTGATCTGGTTTTGCCACTTCCAGAATGTATATAGCACGTAGAAAATGAAGGTAAACTGGAGAGCAATTGAGTTCAATTTAAATTGCTTTTATTCTGGGTGCATAGCACAACATGTTTCAGACCTCTTGGGTCCTTCCAGAACTGCACCAGAGGAACTGCACCAGAGGGAGGACCCAAGAGGTCTGAAACATGTTGTGCTATGCACCCAAAATAAAATCAATTTAAATGGAACACAATTGCTCTCCAGTCTGGACTTTGTGGCCTGCACACCATCCAGGACTGGGCATACTTGCTTATTTGTAGCATTTTTGTGCTTCATAGGAGGGGGGCGCTATAAATCACATTCAAAGTGAATGGGAATCATTGATATGCTACTATATATATATATAAGTGATGTGCGGGTCAGGGGCACCCGACCCTAACCCGCCCTGTACCGACCCGTGCCAGCCCGCACCTGCTTCCGGGGGTCCTTTTATAGACCCGTACCGCCCTGCCCCGCCGATGACGTCACAAAAGGGGCAGGGCGAGCAGAAGCGAGAGTATAAAATCAGGAACCCGGAAGTCGGATGCCGGCATTTGAAGGTGGAGGGTGGGGAGAGCAGGAGAAGAGCTCAACCCGCACCCACCCGTGGGTATCGGGTCGGCCCACACATCACTAATATATAGAGAGAGAGAGAGAGAGAGAGAGAGAGAGGGGAGAACCAAACCCATGTCAGTAATTTTCATTTCCATTGAATGGTGGGGGGTACAATTTCTAAATTCTTGCATATGCCCCTCTCACATTGAACATGGGGGACAAAAAGCTAGAAATTGCCCAGTGTGAGCAGAACTGTAGGAATAAATTGCCCTTGTTTTGTTTCTCTTGCCTCCTCGACCCTCCTTAATCCCCAGTCCCATTTATCCTATGTTACTCCATCAGCCCATACATCTACCCCTTCTGCATTTTTCTATATTCCATGATAAAATTATGTATTTAGCATAACTGAGAGCCTGGGAGAAATAGAACTGGATCAGTAAACCTTAGTTCTTTTAAGGTGAGAATTCTAACTGTATATAAAAATATATATATGTGTGTGTATATTTGTGTGTATGTATATATGTGTGTGTGTGTGTGTATTTATATGTGTGTGTGTGTTTATATATATGTGTGTGTATATTTGTTTGTATGTATATTTATATATATGTGTGTGTGTATATTTGTGTGTATGTATATATGTGTGTGTGTGTATTTATATGTGTGTGTGTGTGTGTGTGTGTTTATATATATGTGTGTGTATATTTGTTTGTATGTATATTTATATATATGTGTGTGTGTGTATTTGTGTGTATGTATATTTATATATATGTGTGTGTGTATATTTGTGTGTATGTATATTTATATATATATGTGTGTGTATATTTGTGTGTATGTATATTTATATATGTGTGTGTGTGTATATTTGTGTGTATGTATATTTATATATATGTGTGTGTGTATATTTGTGTGTATGTATATTTATATATATATATGTGTGTGTGCTGTTAGACTAGCAGCCGGAACCACGCTGCACACACAGATGGGAAGACTGCTGCCATGCTATCAGGAGAGAATTGGCATCACCTTGGGCAGCCTGGGAGAATGCTCAGGAGAGCAGAGCCCGAGAGCACAAGCAGCACAACCAGAGAGGAGGTGAAAAGATAAAGGGGGAGAAAGAGGATTCTAGAGGAGCGATAAGGTAGATGAGAGGAGGAGGAGGAAGAGGGTGGCTGACAGTTGAGGGAGGAGGTGCTTGTGTCAAGCTCAATACAGTAGCACGGACTGGCAGAGAATAGGGAGAGACTGAGAGTGCTGGGAGGAGGAGGAGGCAGACAGGCAAGGGTGAGGGACTGAGAAGGAAAGGGAAAATAACAGACAGACTAGGACAAACCAGACATTGGCACAGTGAACTGAAAGGGCAGGGGGTTGTTTGTGCAGGTGCAGGTTGGGCTGAGCAGGGACAGAAATCAGACAGACAGTGGGGTCAGTGTTGACAGACAAGACATGGAAGGAGCCTCATTTGGCGCTGGCCGGGCAGGTGGAGGATTTGATCCTGTGGAATTCCTGAAGCAGCCCCAGACCATCCTGAGAATCATATCATGGGTAAGTCTCCTATGTCACATATTGTCCTTGCACGTCAGATCACTAATCATCACAAGGGCAGAGCATATATATCATGGGCAGGGTCTACCAGCACGCAAGCTTATACCGCCTGCGAACAGACAATTTATCATTATATTTCCAAAACGATGGCACTGATGGAACGGTCCGGTTGCACTGATGTTTCGGGGGTATAGTCCATACACTTGGGATCTGATATACAACAAAATGCCCTTGTCTCTGATGGGGTTGGAGAATGGAGATGTCATGGTGCTCAGGGCTGTTCCCAAGCCCAGAGTGTGTGTATATGTGTGTATATGATATATGATATTTATATATATATATATATATATATATATATATATATATATATATATATATATATATATATATATATATATATATATATATATATATATATATATAGACAGTATCTGAGCTAGTGGAGATATATATACAGCCTTCTGAACGACTGCTGTCTATCTGAATTTGTTATCCATTCCATTGGCACCATCTCCTTGCCTTTGCCATGCTTTACCTGCTAATCCAAGCTGTAAATGGGGAATAACAAGGTTATATTAGAGGCCAGAGCCGCCCTGTGTTCGGCATTCAACCTTGGATTAAATTATTAGTAGAGCACAAAGCACCCACATTTATGGGGTTATTCCTGGACTCTCTCTGTACTGGGATTGGAAGGAAGGGGGTGCAATGTTTATATGCAGAGGTGGTCTCTGTGTGTGCAGAAGATCAAGCTATGATATGGGTGCCGTCACTCTATACGGTGGTTATATTCTTTCACCCACTGCCTTTGTGTCTGTTTCCTCTTTGTTTTTTACTACTGGGGGCTGCAGGATGCAATTAGGTGTTGTATATGCATGCATATCATTTGCATTCTGTATCTGCCTGACTGGGGAGTGATATCCGCTCCACTAATGTTGCATTTTGCTTTGCAATTTATTGCAAGTACCTTCAACGTATTTATTTTCCTTTCCTTTTAATTAGGCCAGTCAGTCATGGGTATTACAGGAATCACAAACAAAGGTGGAGGGGAATATAAAATATCATAACATGTGCGTGTCTGCCGCGGTGATTCCGGTCAACGCTACCAATGAATCTATTTTAAAAACCTGACTCACGAGAGATTTGGAGGTCCGAAATAGATAATGAAGTACAGAAGTCAGGTGTGAGACTCGGGTTGCAGTATAAAAAGAGATATTTCTAGATATGTACCTGAAAGATAATCTCCGTCCCAAAACTGTTTTTTGTATGGTGAATATATATATATATTTATATACATAAAGTTATTTGTATACAGTATGTAGCTGCTTATATTTTCTGCACTGATGGTTCAGACTCCTGACACAATGGAGCCGATACTAGCTGATTTACAGAACTGACTTCTGCTACTCTGTTTCAAGAGTGAAAACCAGATAAAAGTAGGGAAGACAGACAGAATTATATTGGGTGGAGCTATAGTGCTTTTGCCAATATATGTTGGGTTCATGTGCACTATGAAGATGAGGGGCATAGTGGTTCACACATAGTCGTCGGCATTTGAAAGTTCCAGGGAAATGTTATCACCGGGCCTTTGCATCCTGAAAACTATGATTAAAGGGGACATAATGTGCCACACCTTACATACACGAGATGCATACAAGATCTGTCACATTCCTCTTTGTAGCTGGTTAGTTCAAAAACAAGGGTGAGTTGGCCTGGTGCTCTACAATATTCAGCTCCACACTATTCAGACAGCAGCTCATGCTCCAGTTAAAGTTAAATTGTAGTCTTTATTGGTTCCACATTAAAAGCAGGCAAGAGACAGTGGCGTAACTACCGGGGGAGCAGGGGGTGCAACTGGGCCAGGGCCCGCATCCCTGCAGGGCGCACGCTGCAGCCGCCAAGTAAATTCGCACGGACGAGGGTGGGGGGCCCGGGTGGGGGGGCCGGCTGCACGGCCCGCACTAGGGCCCGCCCCCACTTAGTTCCGTTACTGACAAGAGAATGAAAGCCTTACGCGTTTTGGGCTCTGATTTAGTATAGTAAGGGCAGCGTACAGAAATGTTCAGTCATTCACATAGGTCCCTGACCCAGGAGAGCTTACAGTCTAATTTCTTACATTAGCTATATATATATAGTCACATCAAGTATCAGCACTCACCCAATATTCAGCCAAATCTCAGGTGCATCTCCCACAAAATATCACAGCAATTGTAGAAAGTGGAGGCACTCACTTCCCTGGAACGACGCTTCTAAAGGAGCCGAAACGCGTTGATGTGGGGGAATATGTAAAAACTCAATAAATCTATCAACATTTGGACCCGTGAGTGCCTCCACTTTCTATAATTGCTATATATATATATAATATATATATAGTGGGGGGGTTGGCCCTTGGGAGGGTCACAGGCCCCTGATGTGGCAGCCCCAGTAGGCCCACACTCCTCCAGTCTGACTCAGTATTGGATCTATTAGGTTGGAAACCCTTTGTACATAAAGCTCTGACGTATGGGAAGGATGTCTCCATTTTATCCAGATAATTCAAATGTTTGAAATGTAATCTACTTTTTCTCTGTAATAATAAAACAGTACCTTGTACTTTATCCCAACTAAGATATAATTAATCCTTATTGGAACCAAAACCAGCCTATTTGGGTTTATTTAATGTTTAAATGATATTCTAGTTGTTTTAGGGTAGAAAGATCCCTTATCCTATATGGAATTTATAGATACAGTTTAAAGATAAAATGGCTGCGCCTGCAGTGGGGACATGAAAGAATTGTTATGGTGTTGCAGTCTGGCAGCTCCATCTCAGGATCTATTCACACTACAGACCGTGACTGCAGTCGGACCATTGATCTGTGAAATAAATTAAACATGAAAGGCAGGATTGGTATATCGGCACTCACTTATACTGAAGTCTAATAGTTGCCCAGCAGAGTCCTATTTGGCCTCTTGTTTGAGTCGGACTGGCATGGGCATGTGCAAATGAAGCGCTGTCAACAAAACGGTGCCAAATGAACAAATTTGTTGCCAACTGTCCTGGACATTAAAGTCCTGGTTCTGCTGAAAAGAAGGATATGGCCGAATCCAAAATCTTGAATTATTTTTTTTCGACCAAATGGACCAGGCAGGACCATTTCAAGGGCCCCATAAGCAAGCTGCCCATAAGTAAAACCTGTGTTGCTGGCCCTTTTTTCCTTTTTCCTTTTTTCCCAGTGTCCCTCCAGCCCAGTCCGACCCTGTATAGGAAAGTGTAAAGGCAATGGTACTGGTGTCAGTCCCAGAGATACCATGCATTCCTATTCCAGTGAATGGGAGGGAGCAATGGTGGATTTGGGTGTCCTCTGATGGCTGAAATATGCTGGCGGAGAATTCACCCCATGTGCTGTAACCTTAGTGGGTTTTCCAAAGGTGGGGTTCACCTTTGAGTTCACTTTTAGTATGATGTTGAGAGTGATATTCCTAGACAATTTGCAATTGATTTTCTACAATATGAAACACCGGGGGTCATTTACAAAGTCTGCCCGGCGCATATTTATTCTCAAATGGTTGTATTGCCCATGTTTCTTCCTGCATGCTGTGCCCGTCTTTCCGTTTTTTTGCGAATTCGTAACGAGAATAAATTTTCGCACATAAGATGGGTGTTTGCGTGAGTGTGCCCACTGTTTGAGGTTGTTGTGCACGAAAATATCATTGACAGTAACTTGAATTCGCAATTTGCGAAACTGTTTTGCGAATATTTTCTCCGCCACCAAAGTTATGGCATAATTCAAAAGCAGAGTGTGCACATAATATTCACAATTTTTGCCATGTTTAAAAATCTCTTATAGACATTTGCAGTGTGAAAAAGAAAATCGCAATTCTGTTTGCACACTTTTATTCAGCTTTATAAATGTAACCATGTGCAGGGCAAATATATTCACTGTGCGAACCAACCTGCCCAGCGCAAAGTTTATTTTCCCTATAATATAGTTAAATGTGCAGCTTCGGCTCTGGTCTCGATGGGCCGTGCCTCTTATCTACGGCTCACGGGTTTTAAGATGGAGCAATATAAATCCAGTTGAATGGTTATCATGTATGTCCTAGTTTCCAGGAAAGAGAAACAACAGCGACAATATCAGCTGCTGGTGTGGAAAACAGCACTATTTGGGCTCAGGCGCAGCATGTGGATCAATTGATATACCTAACTTTACATAAGTGAGAATACGCTATGGTTTATAGGTACAAACTGCATATACACCTCAATGCATGCTCTGCAGGACTGAAAGCTGCCCCTGCTCTCCTATTGTGAAGCTGTTATGGCTCACAGCTGGACTTTTTTAAAGAAGTAGTCTGCCTTTAGTATGATGTAGCAAGCGATATTCTGAGACAATTCGTTTTCATGTATTATTATTTGTGGTTTTTGCATTATTTAGCTTTTTATTCCGCACCATTCCGGTTTCCAATTTCAGCAATCTGGTTACTAGGGTCCAAACTAACCTATTCACCATGCATTGATTTGAATAAGAGACTGGGATATGCATAGGGGTTTTTCACAAATTAACTTTTAGTATTATGCAGGGCGTGATAGTCTCAGATAATTTGCAATTAATATGAAGAAGAGACTGGATATTGAGAGAGCCCTGAATAGAAAGATAAGTAATAAAAAGTAATAACAAGTAACAGTAACAATACAGTTGAAGCCTTACAAAGCATTTGTTTTTAGATGGGGTCAGTGACCCCATTTGAAAGCTGGAAAGAGTCAAAAGAAGAAGGCAAATTGTTCAAAAATGATAAAAAAAGAAAAAATGAAGAACAGTTGAAAAGTTGCTTAGAATTAGCCATTCTATAACATACTAAAAGTTAACTTGAAGGAGGCCCCCCTCCCTCCTCCCTCCGGGCCTACCTCCCCCTGGGCAAATGCCCCTAAGTTGCTACTTACCCCTCGGCGCAGGTCCTCTCTCGTGGAGTTCACAGACGCCATCTTCTCCCATGTGGTCTTCTTCCTGGATTCCCCGGTTTGCCGGCGCATATGCAGTCACAACGTTTTCCAATTTCTTTTTTCGGGAACTTCGTAATTTTCGGCACATGCGCAGTAGATTCCAACCGGCAACTGCTCCTACTGCGCATGTGCCGCCAAACGCCGGGGAATCCAGGAAGAAGACCACACGAGAGAAGGTGGCTCCGGCGAACTCCACGGGGGAGGACCTGCGCCGACCGGTAAGTAGCAACTTAGGGGTATTTGCCCGGGGGGGGAGGTAGGCTGGAGGGGAGGAGGGAGGGGGGCCTACAGAGGGGAGGGGTTTTGTGCCAAAAGGGTTTCCTTCTCCTTTAAATGTGAAGCACCCATTTAGTGCAGCTCATAGTACATTGCCTGGATTTGGTTGGTATTTTACTGGCTAGGCTGGTGAAATACAAACCAGATGACCACCATATGTTTAGGTGCCAAGGTTTCTCAGCCCCGCCCTACACTTAGGCACAGTGTTTCATATTGTAGTAAACACATATTACCTGGAAAACCCTAAACATTGTGCATATCTGATCCCCATGCCTGTAGACATTCCCAGTATATATGACGTATTACTTGCCCTTTGCTCTGTGATAAACTTATGTGTGGTCAATCTCACTAGGACCGAATAACCGCCATGAATCCAGACATTGGGTCAGTCTAAAGAATAACGTCATGCGACTCCCAGAACCGAAGAGACGAGGCTGAAGCCTCTTGACACTTTTTGCCTGGAAATAGCTCAGTCATTGTTTCTGCTGAAATGCGGCAGGTTTTATGTTGTAATAAGCTCTGCATAAAAGAGCAATGTGTTTGCTATGGCTTGTTTCCATGTAATGCTTAGGCACAAGGAAACAGACGCCCACATGCCTGGCACACAATAGAGTCATCACAAAATCTGGATGATGGTCGTAACTTTGTGTACTGACAGCTTGAAATGGATGTGCCCTTTATGCTGGCATGTCAGGGCACAATTTGTATTCTTCAAACAAACGGGAAATCCCAGCGACACTTCTGGACCTCCTCCTGTCTGAAGTGGCACCAAAGTCACCCCCTACCCACACTTATCTCTCCTGTATTTGGACCAGGGCAAGAGGGATGGATTGCTGGGAAGCTAAATTAAATTAAAATCATAAACATGAACTTACTGCACTAGAAGCCTAATCAAACAAATGATTTATGCTTTCAAAGTTGGCTACAGGGGGTCACCATCTTGTAACTTTGTTAAACATCTTTGCAAGACTAAGACTGTGCACATGCTCAGTGTGGTCTGGGCTGCTTAGGGATCATCATAAATTATCAAACAGCACAAGTCAAATAATATCTGCCAGAAGCCGATACAGCAAGACTGATTAATAATCAGAATATACAGACTGCACTGGGTCCTGTGTTGTCATGTAATCTAATGTGGATTTTATAGTTTTTGTATTGTTTAATACAAACTTTCTCCAACTCTGCAGAACCAGTGGCTGCAGCAAAATAATCCTCCAAATAGAATCCCAGTTTATCTGTTTAAATCTGGCTCCATGATCTTTGTCCCTGCAGCTGGAGTTATAAACAGTAAAGGGGATGTAAAGGCAGAAATAAAATCCAATACAAATCTCTACACAGTCGCCAACTGCTCTACAGGGAAACAAAGCTGCTTGAGTTCTGCATGGCTGGGAAGTAAGGTGCTGTTCATAAGCATGATTATTGCCCTGTAGAGCAGTTAGGGATCATCTGACAATTCCTATCCACAGCAGTAAATGAAGGGAGAATCTCAAAATACTTTTTATTTACTTTATTTTACTTTATATTGACTGGGACACAATTTGTACACTATTTATCAAATGGGCAATGTTTTGCATCTGTATTGTGCACAGTAAATGGCACATCATATTCAATAGAATTCATTGTATCATTAAGTAGTTTTGGGCATTTCCCGTATGCCGGAACCAGGGAACAATTCACAAAATGTAATTCTTCATCACACCATATTGCAACGTGTTCCCACTGTGCTTGCCAATTATCTGTCTGACGGTGCCTTGGGGTAGGTAAACACTTTACGTCCCCAAGAGAATCCGTGACATATCTATTGCCTCCGCAATGTTCTGTTTCCTTGGAGAGAACAGAGTGTAAACAGAGTATTGCTTAGATCAATTCCCCACAAAGGCAGTGGTTATGGTTTTTGTATTTTGTAATTTTAAGGCGTATGGCACGGATAGCTGCCACATATAAAGATGCCACAAAGCTCCTCCTATGGCCAGTCACATAAACCACGTCATGGGATTTTTCATACTATTCTCATACTGAAGCAAGGGAGAACAGTGTGAAAAGTGCCCAACTTAGCGTTTTCGTGCTATTCTCATTGACAGGAGAGCATCTGGTCTTTATGCCACTGCCTCCCATCCCACAAGAATCTAAATTATAAATAGACTGTTAAATTTAGCAGGGGTGTTTCTTTGCTGCTCCCAATTCATTGCTATGGATGTGATTATAGAAATGCTCCTGCTCATTAATATAAATGGGAGTATGGTGGTTCAGTTGTGTTATTTTCCTATGTTTCTGTGTATATGGGTCCACCTGACACACCCCAATCCATAAAAGAAAAAAAGGGGGCACTAAAGTGTCACTTATAGTTGAAAAACTCACCAATATGGTCAACAAGGTTCTCCAGTCCCAAAGGAGCAGATAAACCCTTGTAGTACAAGAAACACATGAGACACTCTGGAAATACACAAACAAGCAATATGATCCAACATTTATGTTTTCTTGTACACCCAAGATCCCCCCAAAATTTCTAAGGCTCCATCTCTTTAGGATCTATGATTTGGAACTGTCCATTGGGTGGGATGAAAATGCAGATCACTGATGACCATCTCTACTAGAGCGATCTGGTCACTTGACTTGATAAATGAGGCCACTGGTGTTTAGGGAGGGTATTCCAGATGTGGCATCTCTCTATGGGCAAGAGAAAAGTCTGTGAATCCCAAAATGTTCTTAGCTGGGAGTCAATTATATTACGTTTGGAGAGCCAGATCATTAAAAAAAAAAAGTCATACAAAGAGGTCTATGGGGATCCTGGGCATGCTGATGGCCACCAAAAGCTATTGAAGAACCAGATCTGGGCTTATAGTTGGACAGGCCTATCTAAGAGGGTCTCATCCAACCTTCTGTACAGCATTAACAAAGTGACTGAACCTCTGGCTGTAGCTAATGATTAAATACATTTAGAACCCCAACTACAGTTGCAAAGGAAGTATTTTAAGAGAAAAGTACCCAGCTTGTAACTCACATATCAGATAGCATTGGTCACTATAGAAAATAATTAGTCGCCCCATTGGTTGAGAAATTATAAAAACTTCTCTATATATTAAAGATTTTTAAATGGATGATTCTCCTATGTTCGTTCCACCAATTCCTTCTTGCACCCCCAGTACAGTTGGGGAGCATCACAATGCCTTCATTCTTGATTCCCCAAGTAGTTCATTCTGGGCACATGTGCAATATAGTAATTCTAGAGTGTCCCAGTGTAATGTGCATGTCTGTACCCCAAGCCCATGCAAAGACTACCTGGGAAATCAGGAAAGATGATGGCGCCACACTCTCCTGCTAAATACCTCAAGCAGTGCCAATTTTTATACGCTGGCAGAACCAATAGTTGTTGGATGGCCTAGCGGTTTAGAAGTTTCATGTTGTATTTCATGATATGAATGTCCATTGTCCATAGTTATGCCACTGTCCTGCAACCACAGAAGTTATGTTAGACAGTATCCAGCCCCACCAAGAAGCTTTTGTGGGGTTGTTATGTACCACAAGAGTTTTTCAAAAAACCACCATAATCATTGCTGGACAATAATGAGTCCTAGCCTCCCCCTAAGAGAATCAACTACTATATATATATTAATATAAGTTCTCCAATGAAGAGCCTGGTTAGTATGAGGTTGACTACGTCTGATGGTAGACCCGAACTGGGACTCAGACGAGGTCATGTAATAACTAGGGCAATGCCTGCCCAAGTCTAACTGTAGAAACCAATCAGCGTCTAGCATTAACTAGAGTTTGATATGAAAACATTGATCTTGACAATTTTGTAGACACATTTTTCTCCTGTTCTAAAAGTCCATAGCAACCAATCAACAGCATTTCCTCAAAGCGCAACATTTGAATGGGTCACCAGACCTGGGGCAAAATACACCTGTTATTAATCTTGATGGAAGCTATTTGATGGCCCCTGATGGGCTGCAAATACAACCTTAGCTCTGTCTTCTTAAACAGGGCTCATGCCAGATTGTTGCTCAATAAAATGTTGTCTTTAAATAAATATGCCAATTCCCCAATGTATTCGTAGCTGCTCCTATAACCAGGGAAATTCCAATTTGGCAGGTATGAACTGGTATAGCGCCAATAAAATCAAGAAAGAAACTAGAAGCAAATCCTGTGCCGGTTAAATATCAACCCTTTCCCTGCAGAGGAGAAATTATTTTGCAAGTGGTATTTAATGTGACTATTGGATTTCCCCTAAAATTTTCATGGTAGATCTGACTGGGCCCCCTTCTCCCAACTCCAATGCAATTAATATAGTAAATATCAAATCTAGGGATGTACCAAATCCAGGATTCAGTTCGGGATTCAGCCAGGATTCGGCCTTTTTCAGAAGGATTCGGATTGGCCGAATATGCAAATTAGGGACGGGGTGGGGAATCGCCTTCCCACCCCTAATTTGCATATGCATATTAGGATTCAAATTTTGTTCAGTATTCGGCCGAATCCTTCGCGAAGGATTCGGGGGTTCGGCCGAATCCAAAATATAGAATAGATTCGGTGCATCCCTAATCAAATCCCAGGGCACAAGGGATACCCTTTTCTTTTATAGTTCATAGTGGGTGGTTGCATGGAGAGGCTTAACAGAAGGACACCCCCAACCTACCCCATTTCCCACAATGAGTCATGTGTGACCCAAGACCATATGGCTCCATTCGCTAGAGCTAGATCAAGGAACTTTAGCCTATTCTGCTTATTAATCAGTCTTACTGTATCAGCTTCTATGGCAGAAATTATTTGACTTGTGCTGTAACTTATGACGATCCCTAAGCTTAACCTCCCAAATGAAGGCCAGACCACACTGAGCATGTGCACAGTCTTGGTCTTGCAAAGATGTTTAACAAAGTTACAGGATGGTGACCCCCTGTGGCCAACTTTGAAAGCATAAATCATGTGTTTGATTAGGCTTGTGGTGCAGTAAGTTCATGTTTATGTTTAGTATACAAAATACAGCTTTTCTAGCCTTATTCTATTTTAGACTTTACTTCCCCTTTAAACAAAAACTACATTACCCAACATGCCTTGGGAGACACAGGCTTGGCACATTAGGGCAACAGAAAACTTAGGCTGGTTTCCAAAATACAAACCAGCCAAAGGCCCAAAAAGTAGCCCAAACCTGTACTTTGGCTAGTTTGTACTTTCAAAACCTGCCTGGGCTTTAAATTAGTAGCCCAATTTGGCTGGAAAATTGCCAACCCTGCACCCAGATTTCCCCCAGGGCCACAGGGACTTTTATTGAGCAGCTATAATAATTATGACTTATGACCGTTGAACCTATAATGTAAGGCTGCTTAGAATTTTTGCCTTAACCAAAACAAAAAAATTTTTTTATGTGTGTTGTAAGTTACTGATGTAGTGCCAATCAAAAGTCCAATCAAAATCCTTTGAAGAGTGTGATGCTTCTTGTTGCTAGGCAGAGGTGAGTAAGTCCAGTCCAGGAAACTGTAAATACTGAAAATAATTGGTTTCTCTCCAACAGAAAGCGGAACAAAAGTATTTCTTGTTGATACAGACTCTTAACTATTTCATTGTCCTTGCAGTAAGGGCATTTTTTTTGCCCAATGGGATTTTCTGAGAGGCTTTTGAATCGTGAACCATTTTGCTGTATAGAAAGCCACCAGCATTTCTCATGGGGCATTAGAGGCAAAGGACAGGGCCGTATGTACTATACAGGCATGCAAGAAAAGATTATTGTGCCCCTCATCATGTGTTGGATGGATTTTCTAGGTCCCATGTGATCGTAGGGTCCGCTCTACATCATTAATCTTTATATACAGGGTCATACTGGGCTGGCAGATACTGGGAGACAAACCCTGTGGGCCCCGGCCCCCCATGAGCTCTGCCAACCCAAACTTGCTCCCCACCCTGCACCCTTACCTCCCTCATTGTTTGAGGGGGATTGTGGCCTAGAGGCAGATTGTTGTTGCAGCTGGGGGCCCGGGGGTTTGCGGGCCCCTGAGGTGGCAGCCTCTGTGGTCCCTGGACCCCCCAGACCAGGGTTGCCAGGTTGGCTGTTTTCCAGACAAATTGGGCTACTAATTTAAAGCCCAGGCGGGTTTTGAAAGTACAAACTAGCCAAGGTAAGGATTTGGGCTACTTTTTGGGCCTTTGGCTTGTTTGTACTTTGGAAAGTTTTTTCTTGCCCTAATGTGCCAAGCCTGTGTCTCCCAATGCATGTTGGGTAATGTAGTTTTTGTTTAACAATTTGCCAACTGCCAAGTTTAATGTAAGACTACAATACCCAGCATGCAATGGGACTGACTTGTGTAGATGTGCGCCAGTTACCAGATTTTGGGCTTTGTACCCCAGTCTTCCGTCCCTCTTAAGCATTCTCACGTTTTCCAGTGACTTTGCTAAATTTCAGACAATTTTGGGCCAAAAATCTGCTGGCCACCAAAATGTCTAGAAGTTGACCTGTTATACCAATATTTATTGAAATTGTATATGTATTAGGGCCTTATGGGGCCCTATACCTCCCGGGCCCCGTCTGTAGTTACAACCCTGGCAATGGGCTAATCTGTGTCATTTTGCTTCGTGGGAAAATATGTGAAACAGTGAAAATTTTAAAAAGGTGTATTTTAACATAAATTATTTTTTAGAATTGTTTTCACTGCACAAATTGTGCTATTTTGGGGCTACTGTTGAAGTGCCTCTTGGCTAGTTTTGAGCTGACTTTGGCTGGTTTTGAAAATTAGACCGCACATTACATAGGAAATTACATTCTGCCTATTAAAAAATATTTTCCTATTTTTCTGCCATTATAAAGGACTAATTTGAAAGTTGGGCTTTGTTTGCTGAATTCACCTTTATAAACAGGGCAATTTGTTCTACAATCAAATAAACCTCTCCCTTATCTAAGCAACCACTAAGCAGTTCATTATCAGGGGCTTCTCGGTGGACTGGTAATTAGCTTTCTCAGCATATCTGGGACCAGAAGTGACAGGGAATGCTAAAGTGAAACTGGCTTCGTATTCTTTAGTGCCAGAAATAACAGAATGCAACGGTCTTGCTTAATTCAAATAATAAGCAAAAAGTATGTTCAGCACAAGCCCTAGTCATTCAGCTCATGTTGAAACGGGGGTTTATACTGTCTCTTTAAACACAAGTGTCATAGGGCTCAGGTGTAAGGGCCCCTTATCATTTGACTGAAACATAATGACGTTGGATTTCTTCCTCGCAGGCCCCATTTTTATGTTTCATGCACATTCATTCCCAGCACTTATGGTACTTATGGTACTGCAGGACTTACTGAGAATTCAATTAATTGCTCCCACTTTGCCTATTAGACAGATGGCTGAAATGCCGGTTTGTAGCATCTCCTCGTATGACTCAGCAAGGCACGGCACATTCATAAAATGCATCAACCGCCTGCTAAATTTAACAAATCAACTGCACTTAGCCCCCACTCCCAGTATATACAGTCTTCTACACAATGACCGGCGGTTTTTCATTATGATGGAAAATTAATATATAGATCGTGTAGGACAGATGACTTTTTTTCAACTCCAGCCAGAATAACGTCATTCAGTACAGTTATGGGACCTGTTATCCAGAATGGGGAGTCTTCCACCATTCCTTAAATCTGCTAATGAACAATACATTTAATAAACCCAATAGGATTGTTTTGCCACCAAAATGGATTCATGCAGCTCATTATCCGAGGCTTCTCAATGGACTGGTAATTAGTTTTATAGACTCCTCCGAAGTTCTTTGGGACCATAAGTGCATCAATACAAAGTAGTTTTATTATTACAGAGAAAAAGGAAATATTTTTTTCTAAAATAGAAGTATTTGCTTAAATTGGATTTATGAGATGCTTTCTTGTAATTCTGAGCTTTCTGGGTATTGTATTCTGGATAAGAGATCTAGTACAAGGCAATTCTCCCAGACCTGTCTTTGCGGGGGAACTAAGACTTTTGCACCATTCTTTAAAAAGTAAAAAACAGGAGTTAAGCAAATTCTGCGATCAGTAATAATTGTTAATAATTTACAAAAACTTTAAAAGCACTGAAACTTTTTAATAAATGCATATTGAAAAGTTGCTTAGAATTATATTTTTTTTTATTCGGCAAATTTTTATTTTGGGTTTGGCTTGCCCTATAAAAAAAGGATCGGGGATTACACCTATTTCAGCAGACAGATAAAAGACTATAACTTTGTTTATCCGGAGGATTTCCTGCTGAGATCCAGTGTCATATCTCATATTTGTATTATTGATTTGAAACGTATTTCATTTTATTTAATCACATGAGCATTTCATTGACCGGATCCATTCAGCAGTAATCCATCAGTCTGTTCATGGCACTCATTAAAGAGACAGTATACATCTAAAAACACCATTGCTATTGTAAAGCAATCATTTGAAAGTTGGACTGTGTTCCCTGAACTCATCTCCTTCTTTATTAACAGGGAAACAGGGTTCCCTATCTACCTTTAAACAAACAAACCTCTCCCTTATCTAAGCCGCATCTTTTGAGCAGTTAATTATCAGAGGCTTTTAAATGGACTGGTAATAAGTTTTCTCGACTCCTCTGAAGTTCTTTGGGACCAGAAGTTACAGGAAATACTGATGTGAAATAACAGAAATGAAAAATGAAATTTTGCCTTCTTTTTCTGACTCTTTCCAGCTTTCAATTGTGGGTCACTGACCCCCATCTAAAAACAAATGCTCTGTAAGGCTACACATTTATTGTTAATGCTACTTTTTATTACCCATCTTTCTATTCAGGCCTCTCCTATTCATATTCCAGTCTCTTATTCAAATCAATGCATGGTTGCTAGGGTCATTTGGACCCCAGCAACCAGAAGGCAGAAATTGCAAACTGGAGAACGGCTGAATAAAAAGCTAAATAACTAAAACACCACAAATAAGGAAAAATGAAAACCAATTGCAAATTCGCTCAAAATATCATTCTCTATGTCATACTAAAAATTAATTTAAAGGTGAACAAACCCTTTAAAGGCCTCTCTGTTGAGGCCTGGTGAAGGATGAACAACCTATGCCTAATCCTATTACATGGGTTTGTGATGAAAGGCCTATCTATCTATCTATCTATCTATCTATCTATCTATCTATCTATCTATCATCTATCTATCTATCTATCTATCTATCTATCTATCTATCTATCTATCAATCTATCTATCTATCTCTCTATCTATCTATCTATCTATCTATCTATCATCTATCTATCTATCTATCATCTATCTATCTATCTATCTATCTATCTATCTATCTATCTATCTATCTATCAATCTATCTATCTATATCTCTATCTATCTATCTATCTATATCTCTATCTATCTATCTATCTATCTATCATCTATCTATCTATCTATCATCTATCTATCTATCTATCTATCTATCTATTATCTGTCTGTCTGTCTGTCTATCTATCTATCTATCTATCTATCTATCTATCTATCTATCTATCTATCTATCTATCTATCTATCTATCCCTATGGTGGAAATAAGAAAGAATTGATGGCTCACTAGTGCCTGGGCCCTATGGGGGGATCCTCTGATGCTCTGGCATGCTAGTCCAGCCCTGAAGGAATGATTGTATTTACTGAAGCAAACAAAATCTATTTCCGCTTGCTGAATATAGAGCAGGATCTCAGGATTCATTAGCAACTGACTGTAAAATATGAAGCCTAATCTGACTCCCCACCCCAGCACATAGGCCTGGACTTCAATGGAAGAGGCCTTGTTGGAGGAGGATTCAGAAAAGCCATGCGCACAATTTAGGTTGGATACAGATATTTGGGACGGAAATAACAAAATGTCACCTGATTGTTTCTCACTGTAAGAAAGCTAAATTACTGTTGTCCTATTTTCAGACTACAGTATTTGAATATGTTTTCTTGTGGCGTTGCATGCTTTATATCAGTGAGCCTGTGTGTTAAAAAAATACAAATACATAATGAAGTCCAGCTGAAAAGTTGCTTAGAATTAGCATTTGTGTAACATACTAAGGGCTCTTACAGACGAGCGTTTGAAGCTGCGCTCCCCTGCAATCCGTTTTTATGCGTTCAGCCGCAGGGGAGTGCAGGAGTAGACGCATTTCAATGGGGCTGTACTCACACAGGCGCATGTAGGCGCCGAATGCAGGCTACTCCTGCGCTCCCCTGTGGCTGAACGCATAAAAACGGAACGCAGGGGAGCGCAAATGCTCGTCTGTAAGAGCCCTTAAAGTTAACTTAAAGGTGAACCACCCTTTTAAGAAAAGTACACCCAACATTACAATTGTAAAAAAAAGGACAATGGGGTTACAGACATGATTCACCACAGTTATTGAGAATTGTAGAGGCACACACATTTACTCATTAAATATAAAAAACATTACATTAGACATAAACAATAAATGCGTTGAAATAAATTTATGCACAATAAGCACAAAACACTAAAAACCCAGTGTAATAGATAGCAACGTGTACGGTGAAATTAAGGAAGTCACAGAATTTTTTGGGGATTTTTATTAAATTCCAGATAAATGATGGCGGTCACTTGCTGACGCAGCTGCTACAGATAAATTAATTACTGCTGCATAAGGTTGAACACTGTTGATTGTAGCTGAGACAAGCACCATAGATTTTATTTTTCAGGTTCCTGGTACCCCTATGGGTAGCACGTGTTGCTAGGCAATGTGAAGTGCCAATTGGGACCCTTTCGGCCAGCCCTCAACCAGATCTGCATCAGGGGTAGTTAATTACTTCTATGAGGCTGTTATTTCTAGTTCCGACCTTATAGCCTTATCAAACGCAACAAGCTGAAGCTACATGCTTGATAATCTATACGACCCCAGCCCCCCATGAAGACTATAAAAATCAGGTGAGGCCCAAGGGTATTCCTTCCTCTCCATATCTAGGATTATACTGCATTCAAACTGCTGATTTCATTTTCTTCTGTAGAAGCAATAGAAATAGATATGATATTAATTGCTAGGGACATCTGTAATCAACTGGAAGTTTGTTTGTTGAGTTTGATAAGGCTATAAGGAACTAGGGATAGCAGCCTCGTAAGAGCAAGTAACTGCCCCGGCTGTTGCAGATCTGTATACATTTTTTGGAGGCACTCGTATTTATAAACACCAAGAAACATCAGAGCAGGTTGGCACAAACCGAACCACACAAGTTGAAAAACAGGAGCCGGTTGTAGAAATAGTAAAATAACACATTTTATTTTCCAGAATTAAAAACAAAGGCCTGACGCGTTTCGTGTCTCCAAGGACACTTAGTCATAGGCTGAACACTAGGCACAACAAACAGGGTATTTAAAGGAGGTCATTGCCTGGCGATGAAATTAAAGTCTTAGCGAAAGGTCTTACATTTTCTCCTGTTAGAAATTTTGATCTGTTCAATGCAATTACCAATATTTATCGTTTTGTACGTTAAATATTGTTGAAAAAACATTTTTATAACTATGATGGAGGAGGGGAAGATAGGCTTCAAGAAATAGATGAGAAGGTTGCATGATCTGGGAGCAATAGGGTGTGGTCAAAGCAGAATGGGGTTGTGAGCAAAAAAATCACCCAGATTTATACCTTGAGATTTGCCAGAGAGCCTTGTACTTAATGCTGGCCATAACCCATTGGTAAGTACAGGGGTCCCTACCTTGTAAATTCAAGGGGAAGATAACTTGCCACCCCCCAGCCCACCTCTTTTGAATGCAGCGCTGTCAACAGCAGGCAACTCTACATTCATGGGAAAGGTGCTAGGTGCAAAAGTGATGACTATGAAATCATTCTCACTCCAAATGGTGACTCTGTAGCGTCTGACACCATTTATTCTTAAAGGAGTAGTAAACCCTGCTGCCCTGCACTGCTCAACCAAACTTTACTCAATAGTAGCTGGACTACAAATCCCAGATTAATGTAACATATAATAAAGATTCAGGTAAGGTTGTATTCTTAAAGCAATATTGCACAATAAAACTTTTCCCCAAAGCTCCACAGCCAGCGACTGCTTTAAAAACGCAAAAAATCCTCCAATGAGAATCCCAGTTGATCTGTATCAATTTGATTTCATGTTCTTTGTTCCTGCAACTGGAGCTGGAAGCTTAAAGGAGAACTAAACCCTACGCAATGTTAAGTCCCCACTGGCCCCCCTCCATTGGTCCTCTCCCTGCCTCCCCTTGCACAGTCTTACCCCAGAGTATTGTCCCCTCTTGAAATAGTGACCGTACATGCAGAGTGAGTACAGTGGAGCTTACGGGCGCCATCTTCTTCTCTTCATGAAGTGAGCGGCGTAATGGCACATGCGCAGTTGGAGCAATCTTCTGGGGTAAGCCTGTGTAGGGGGAGGCAGGGAAGGGGGCCAGTGGGGACTTAACATTGCAAGGGGTTTAGTTCTCCTTTAAAGCAGAGTTTCCCAGCACTGAAAAAGTCTTTCCTTTATCCCCATGTTTGATTCCAGTGTCATATAATGAAGAAATAAATGACATAATTATCTCTATATGTAAGATAACAGCAAGATGCCTGACATGGTGCTGGGAATCAGCATTCTTATTGGTCACTTCTTTTGCATTTATAATGAAGCAGAATTCTCATTGGTCAATTCCTTTGCATTTATAATGAAGTTTTTGATCAGTAGAATTCTCATTGGTCAATTTTCTTGCATCTATAATTACATTTTTGGTAACTTCTATAGAAAACTAGGCAGGACGGTGTTATGGCTGGGTTTACATCCCCTTTTGCTGTATGCAGCCGCCTGTCTGTCTTGCTGTTCTGTTCCCAGTACTTACAGATTAATACCTTTCACAAGCTGGAGGCGTTTCCATGTGCTCTCAGTGGGAAGAGCTGAGCCGTTACAGTAGGTTGATGGGGTCTAGCAGAGGCAAACCAGTTGCCATGGTTATTTAGGGTAAATAGCACCTGGTGCTCAGTCTCCTGCTGTAGGATGGAGAAAGAGAAATGGGATGTAGGTACAAAGCTGCCTCTGAATTTATCAACTATCTCTTGGTATATAACATACTGTACATAGATCTATCGTGTATAGTCTGACAGAAAAAAGGCATAACAATTCCAGTCTATATACTCTATATTCTTACTGGAGACTGGCTGCTTGTTATGCAGCTCTCAACAGCCAATCATGATGAATGTGCTAGACGCCCCAAGGCCAAGTCCACCACAAACACAGTAGCTGTCCCCCCCAAACCACGTTATCTCCACACAGTGAATTAATCTTAATAGTATAGTAATATGTGTCCTTTGACTTTCAGGTGTTCTCCATTGTGGTTTTTGGTTCATTAGTGAACGAGGGAACAATTAACGTGGAAACCCCTGAGCTCTATTGCATCTATAACCAAAATGATGACGCCTGCAACTACGCCATCACTATCGGAGTCGTCGCTTTCTTCGCGTCCACCGGCTTCTTCGTTCTGGATATCTACTTCCCGCAGATCAGCAGCGTGAAGGATCGGAAGAAAGCGGTGATGATCGATATGGGATTCTCAGGTTTGTAACATTTACTATTGAGATGATAGATAGACAGACAGACAGACAGACAGACAGATAGATAGATGCAGTGTTGAACTGGCCCACAGGGATACCAGGAAAAGTCCCGGTGGGCCAAGGTGTCAGTGGGCCCTCATGCTGCTAGACATTTGACATATTTCATAGCTATTCCCAAATTCTATGAGAACAAAGAGGCTAAATAGATGGAATAATAGATTATAGTATGTAAAAGAAAGAGACTATGAGAATAGAGGTTGAGTGAGGAGGAATAGTACTGAGACTGAGAATAAAAGTACTGAGGTGGACCCTGGGTCTAAGATTAATTGGTGGGCCCCTGGTCAAAGGTTTTTGGGTGGGCCCCTGGTGTCCCAGTCCGACACTGGATGGATAGATGATAGATAGATAGATAGATAGATAGATAGATAGATAGATAGATAGATAGATAGATCGAGAGATGATAGATGATAGATAGACAGACAGACAGACAGATGATAGATAGATAGATAGATAGATAGATAGATAGATAGATAGATAGATAGATAGATAGATAGATCGATAGATGATAGATAGACAGACAGATAGATGATAGATAGATAGATAGATAGATAGATAGATAGATAGATAGACAGACAGATGATAGATAGATAGATAATAGATAGATAGATAGATAGATAGATAGATAGATAGATAGATAGATAATAGATGTGCAGATTTGACACCTTTTCTGGGGAAAAATTGCTTTTCTATATTTTTATCTTTCTACCCTATTAATAACATTGGCATCAAACATTATTTTTAAAATGATGGCTTGATATCAACCCTAATTGTGTGTGTGTGTGCAGAATGCGGTGCAAAGCTGTCAAACACGTGGCTGTGGCAATGCCATTTAACTACAACAACCTGTGTAACTGTTGTAGATGCCAAAATGCAGTATTTTCACTTCTCTGTAGTTATTTAATGTTCCCTCTGCAAATTCCCTTTGATTCATTTCCTAAACTTCCTCTTAGAACAGAAGACCACAGGGCCCCTGCAGAGATCCCCCTGCCCAACCACTGCAACCAAGCTCCGGTGAATAGCCCTGCTCCCCTCTACCAGCATTTAGGCAGAACTCAGCGGGGTTGGTGGCCTCCATGTTTAACAGCTTCAATTATCCTACATGGGCTAGAAGTGAATCCAGTCCTGGCTTTCAGTGCTCATGCTACTGGTCGGTGATCAGCACCAGAAAACCAAGGAAAGGAGAAGCGTCAGCTAAACACTGCGGCCACCAACCCCACTGCACAGCTGTGCCTAATGAGGATAAGTATTAGGGAGCAAGACTTTATTTGGGACCCTTGTTGCAGGGTTGGAGGCCACCATGTTGCATTGCTTCATTACACTACCTGGAATTGATCAGACTAGAAGTCAATCCAGTCCTGGCTTTCAGGACTTAAGCTCCTGGTCGGTGATCAAAGTACCAGGGAGGGAAGAAGAGTCAGATAAACATGGCAGCCACCAACTCCACTCCACAGCTGTGTCTAAGGAGTAGAAGTATGGGGGCCTTTCTTGGGGGCCTGATTACAGGTTTGGTGAAAGCCATGTTTAGCTGCTTCACTTACACGGCCTGCAGTTGGAAGCAGATCTGGCCCTGGCTTTCACTGAACATGTTCCTATTCAGTGAGGGGCTGCTTAAAGCTGCCATAGAGCCGTACATTTGTCAGGACCTATTGTAAGTCTTAGTCCAGACATGTCTGTAATGATATATCTATAGTAAAAAGTCAAATCAACTGGACTTTATTGTTATTTTTTTCCCGTCCAGTTGATTTGACTGATTACTATACAGTAGATATACCATGACCTGGATGAATGAGAATCTTCACCGACAGTAATGGTGTTCTTTGTTTTGCATTTTGGATTTGTTCTCCTTTAATACAATATCCTATTTCTTTACAGATACTCTCAGACAAACTGCTCCCTGTCCTGTTTCCTCCTGTAAAAATCCCCACTTGTGTTTCCAAATGGCAATAAAATCTCATAAGACTGAGTAGATGAGTCCCGCCCCTTCCTCCTTGTGTAATTACCAACGGCCAGGAACTTCCTGCTTCCTGCCTAGGAATTGTGTGCTTGCTGCTTCTTAGTTGCCATTAGTTACACATGTTTCCCTGCAGACCATTCGCTGAGGTTTTGGGTTGGGGAAACTCCAATCAGCTCTTGTGATTACAGACACTGAAGCAGCACTCACTGGCAATGGGCAACAGTCTGGCCTGGGGGGAAAGGGCCTCAGACAGGCAATATCTTTTGGGCCTATAGTTGCCACTTTTTCTGGAAAACAATACCGGCCTTCCTATATTCTTGCCGTTTTTTCCTATTAATAACATTGGCATCAAGCATCATTTTTACTGGCCAAGCAGGTAAAATACCGGCCAGGTGGCAACCCTATTTGGGCCCGATGGTATTTAAAGGGGAGGTTCACTTTTAAGTAAACTTTTTTTAGTATTTTACAGAATAGCTCATTCTAAGCAACTTTTCTATTGGCCTTCATTTTTTATAGTTGTTTTTAATTATGTGCCTTTTTCACCTGAGTGTTTCCAGCTGTCAAATGGGGGTCACTGACCCCATCTAAAAACAAATGCTCTGTAAGGCTATAAATGTATTGTTATTGCTACTTTTTATTACAAATTTTTCTATTCAGGCCTCCCCTGTTCATATTCCAGTCTCTTATTCATATTAATGCAGCGTCGGACTGGGCGGGCGGAACGCCGGGAAAAAACCCGGTTGACCCCAGCCCTCGTGGGCCCCGTCGGCCCAGACCCATCCACAGAGTGAGACCTCCTCCCCCTCTGCTCCTGACCTTGGCCAAGTTGCCCGGCTCCACCTCATGCACCCACTCCACCTCTGGCCCCGCCCACTCCACCCCACTTGCCCCACCCACAAACAAACGCACCGTAGGTATGCGCTGCCAGGGGCCAGAAGTGAGTTTGCTGGGGAGGGGGCCTATGACTGGGGAGGGGGGCCCTGATGTGGCAGCCCCGGTGGGCCCTGACTCCCCCAGTCCAACCCTATATTAATGCATGGTTGCTAGGGTAATTTGGACCCTAGCAGCCAGATTGCTGAAATTGAAAACTGGAGAGCTGCCAAATAAAAAGCTAAATAACTAAAAAAAAACACAAATAAAAAATGAAAATCAATTGCAAATATTCTCAGAATATCACTCTCTACAACATACTAAAAGTTAATTTAAAGGTGAACAACCACTTATGGTGTGCTGGTCATGTAGAGGCCTTGACTAGTTGTATGTGACCCCAAGATCTATGATAGCAGCCCTGTTAATATCTAGCAAATTAACTACATTTCCCAACAGCCCCTGCCAGTGTCTAGCAGCAAAGAAATGTTGTTGGGTTGGGGATAGAACTCCAAAACCATAGGAAGGGAACACATTATTAAATAAGTTCTGTGTTTGTTCATTGCTAGAATTATAACAAAGGGAAGAACACAATTAGAAACAAATAGTATTGTGCTTGTGCCTGAGTTTGCAGAGGATGCTGGGAGATGTAGAGGTTGCTCTTGGGAACGATATATATCAAATTGATATAGTTGTACAGCCCAGTGTTGGAGAATACACATCATACAGGTGATAGTGAGACGTATAGGATGTCAGGAAGATGCCTATGGGAAATGAATAACACAGCTTGGGGCTAAAACATAGGCTGGATCTAATAATAAACACCAGAAAGCAGCTGACTCGTTGCTTGAGATATTTTATATGTCTTTTTTTGTTTAATTGTCCCGCCGTATCTAGGTTATTTGCCTTCTATTTAGGCTCTTCTCATTTACCATTGTATGGTATTGCGTCAGGCAGGTAGGGACAGAGTAGGCAACTGCACTTAAGACACTGGGCACAGAGAATGGCTGATTAGCCGTCACATCTAATACATCCACGGAGGCTTGTGTGTGAAATGCGACGGAGCCTTGGTATGCATGTGTGTGTTTCTGTGTTCTGCATGGTTGCCTTGTGCTGTATATTTATGTCTGTTTTGTACTGTGCGTGTGGATTCCAACTGTGGGGGATAGTGATGGGCGAATTTGTCCTGTTTCGCTATGCCACGAAATTTGAATTTCCCGCGAAACGGGTGAAAAATTAGTGTAATGCGAATTTTGCCGCCGGCGGCTATCCCGTTGCTGACGACTTGATGCACATTAAAGTCAATAGGCGTCCGTTTAATTGTTGCCAGTGTCTAAATTGATCCCGACTTTGGAATTGTCGCCAGCATCAAAAAACGTTGACACTGGTGAATTTTCGCAACAATTTTGCAAATTTATTCACGGAAACACGGAAATTTGCCGAAAATTCATGCCTGGCGAATAAATTCGCCTATCCTTAATGGGGGATCTTTACTTCCCCCTATTTAAAACATAAGACTCCATTTCCTCCCCTATTCCTAATATACCGGTAGTTCTATCTACATAAAAAACCTCACCTAGGGAATTTGTTTGGTAGTTTCCTCTTACCTAATATCTAATATCCTCCCCCAATTAGCAGTTAAAGGAGTGGGTCACTTTTGAGCTAACTTATTATGTTATAGAATGGCTAATTCTAAGCAACTTTTCATTTGGCCTTCATTTTTTATAGTTTTTCATTTATTTTGCCTTATTCTTCCAGCTTTTGAAATGGGGGTCATTGACCCCATCTAAAAAACAAATGCTCAGTAAGGCTACACATATAATGTTAATGCTACTTTTTAGTACTCATCTTTCTATTCAGTTCCTTTCTTATTCATATTCCAGTCTCTTATTCGAATTAATGCAAGGTTGCCATGGTAATTTAGACCCTAGCAACCAGATGGCTGAAATTGCAAACTGGAGAGCGGCTGCATAGAAAGTTAAATAACTCAAAAACCACAAACAATAAAAGAAATGGGAAACCAAGTGCAAATTGTCTACATCATACTAAGGGCTAGTCCACACGGGGAGATAGCCACGCGTTTGCGGTCGCGGCGACAAAGCGCCGCGCCAGTCGCCGCGACCGGCGCAGGCGACAGTTTTGTATGGGCGCCTATGTAAAAACGCCTGTGCTAACCACACGAGGCGATGCGCTTTTCAACAGTCGCCTGAAAATGCCTCGCCAGGCTTTTTCAGGCGACTGTTGAAAAGCGCATCGCCTCGTGTGGTTAGCACAGGCGTTTTTACATAGGCGCCCATACAAAACTGTCGCCTGCGCCGGTCGCGGCGACTGGCGCGGCGCTTTGTCGCCGCGACCGCAAACGCGTGGCTATCTCCCCGTGTGGAATAGCCCTAAAAGTTAATTTAAGGCAAACAACCCCATTCATGGCACACAGCTTATCTCATGTCCCAAATCCCTCTGATGACATCTTGTTTGACCCTTGCAGCGGTATGGACCTTCCTGTGGTTTGTGTCATTCTGCTTCCTGTCTGACCAATGGCGGAAGACGTCTTATCCAGTGCACCAAGGAGCTGACGCCGCCAGGGCCGGAATTGTTTTCTCCTTCTTCTCTATCTTCTCCTGGGTGAGTTTAATGTGCCACATTGGGTAGCATTGTAGCTCATATCTGCTTTGGGCTGGATTTACTAAGTTCCCAAAAAATTACCTGCGTCATTTTGGTATTTTCAGGGTTTTTTTTACACTGGGCTTAAAGGATAAGTAATCCTTAAAAAGAAGTGAATGTAGAATTGATGAGGGTGCTATTCTAAGCACTTTCACAATGTACATTCATTATTTATTTTGTTTTAATTCCAGTATATTAAAGGATACATGTACTGTTAATATGAATGAATTTTGTTACAACAGCGCCACCTGCTGGTCATTTTCCCACCAGTCTGACCACCGAGTAGTCAAGGAAGTTGTCAGGAGAAAGAAAGAGGCTGCTTTGATGTTTTTCTGCTTAGGAAAGATTTGAGAAAGTTTTCTAGTTTTTTTCGCTCTCCTGACAACTTCCTTGACTACTTGGTGGTCAGACTGGTTGGAAAATGTCCAGCAGGAGGTGCTGTTGTAACAAAACTCATTTGTGTAAATAGTATACGTATTCCTTAATATCTTGGAATTACAACAAAATAAATAATGAATGTACATTGCAAAAGGGCTTAGAATAGCCGCCTCATTAATTTTACATTCACTTATATTTAAGGTTTACTTTTTCTTTAAGGTATACAATCACCAAATTTCACATCTAGTTCATGTTGTTATGACATTTCTGACACCATACAGGTACCATCCAGCAGAGATGAGGAACTATGTGCTATATCTATATTACAGACCCACCTTAAAATTCCAACTGGGTGCTAAAAACAAATCAAGTACAGCATACGAATAATGCACAAATAATGCGCAGCTATTCAGAGCCATCTCCTGGTAGAAGGCAGAATTGCAGTAGATTGTGATATTTGTTTCTTCGTAAAGAATTCCAGGCTTCTGTTCATTACTCCATCTATTCTAAAGCAACATATGCTTATGTTTCTTGAGTACATGCTGGCACCTGAGCAAAGCTAATAAGTATTTTTGCTATGGCAACAATTATATATATTTTCACTAGTTGTGTCTATTTCACTTTCTATAAATGTAATTAGCAGAATGACTGCGGGTCAGACACTCCTCCGCGCTGTTCTAGAATGTGGGAAAAATCAGCATAGTGGCAATTCTCTTATATGGCAATAATGGAATAATTAGCACCTGTGGTGTTCTAGAAAATACGTTCAATTTATTGTTGTACTTGTAGTATATCCATGGGCAGAGGAGGAGGAACCAAGGCATATGTGAATGGTTTATAAAAATTACATTATAAGGATATAAGACGTCACTGCGGAGTTGACATATAAAGGCACAAGGCTGTATCATTCATGTATTATAAGGGATAATGTACCCCCTAATGTAAATGATAAGGATATTAGAAGTCACTGAGGGGAACCTGAGTATCACTCGTATTATAAGGGATAATGTACCCCCTACTGTAAATGATAAGGATATTAGAAGTCACTGAGGAGTTCTGTGACCATATAAAGGCACAAGGCTGCAGGCTGAGTTATACAGGGAACTCTGAGGATCACTCATGTATTATAAGGGATCATGTACCCCCTACTGTAAATGATAAGTATATTAGAAGTAACTGAGGGGTTCTGTGACCATATAAAGGCACAAGGTTGCAGACTGAGTTATACAGGGAACTCATAGTATCACTCATGTATTATAAGGGATAAGGATATTAGAAGTCACTGAGGGGTTCTGTGACCATATAAAGGCACAAGGCTGCAGACTGAGTTATACAGAGAACTCTGAGTATCACTCATGTATTATAAGGGATAATGTACCCCCTACTGTAAATGATAAGGATATTAGAAGTCACTGAGGGGTTGTTCTGTGACCATATAAAGGCACAAGGCTGCAGGCTGAGTTATACAGGGAACTCTGAGTATCACTCACGTATTATAAGGGATAATGTACCCCCTACTTTAAAAGATAATCAGTCACATGAGAGAAACATCTGGATACACACTTATATTTCCTATGGATAGTCATTGGAGACTAAAGTAGAACATTTGTTTCTAAACATAAAAAAAACACATGCTTTGAATATAAAAAGCACTGACCCAGATATATTACCCATGTGCAGCAGATCTGCTGATAAACAACTTTCTCAGCTTAATTCACCACTACATTTCACAGATATCTCTTGTTCTGTAAACCCACCTGCCCACCCAGTGACTCGCTAATGTCCTACCCATAGCTGGCACTTCTCTTCTTTAAATAAAAAGACACAGGCCCTGGGTAGAGTGAAACTGCCATCTTGTTGCCACCTCCCAGTATCCCCTGCGCCTGCCTGGGAGGGTGCATGGATAGGACAGAACATCTTGCAGCTTTCCTTGGCACAGGGGATACCTGGGAACAAGCAGCAAGATGGCAGCACTAAAGGGGAATTATACAGGGTTATGGGAGATAGCTCATAGTACAAGTTGATCCAGGGACTGGTCCAATTGCATCATGGAGTCAGGAAGGAATTTTTTTCCCCTCTGAGGCAAATTGGAGAGACTTCAAGTGGAGTTTTTTGCCTTCCTCTGTATCAACTGGCTGTTAGGCAGGTTAAAATAGAGTTAAAAGGTTGAACTTGATGGACGTGTGTCGTTTTTCAACCTAACTTACTATGTTACCATGTAAAGTAGCCCAGGCCAGCTGGTTTGTTTAAAGAAAAGGTGCGCTGACCCGGGTAGGAGGTTAGCAAGTGGGGTGCCTAAAATTGCTACACTGCTAGTGATTCGTCAGTTTAGTTCCTTTAAAAGGTTAACCTTGCAAGAGTAGACTCCATGAAGTCATTGACATATTCCCAATTTAAAGCATGCATAAGGCCTTAAATATTTCACGTCTCCTTTAAGGCGTGGTTCGTCTTTTAAAATACCTTTAGCATCTTATAGAATGTCCATCTAAGTAGTATGATTTTTTTATTTTTTTTATAGATTTGCCTTCTGACATTTTCCAGCTCCCATCTAAAAAAAACAAATGCTCTGTAAGCCTAAAAATGTATTGTTTTTGCTACTTTTTATTTGTCATCTTTCTATACAGGCCTCTCCTATTTATATTCCAGCCTCTCATTCAAACTGATGCATGGTTGCTAGGGGAATTGGAACCCTAGCAACCAGATTGCCGACGCTGCAAACTGGAGAGCTGCTGAATAAAACCCGAAATAAACTGATGCAAATAGTCTCAATGTATCACTCTCTACATCATACTAAATGTTCATTTACCGAATCCACTATTTTGAATTCAGCCAAACCCCAGAATCCTTTGTGAACGATTCCGCTGAATACCGAACCGAATCCTAATTTGCATATGCAAATTAGGGGTGGGAAGGGGAAAAAAGTCATGCTTTTTCTCTCCCCGTCCATAATTTGCATATGCAAATTAGGATTCAGTTCAGCCGGGCAGAATCCTGCCGAAAAAGGCAGAATCCTGGATTCGGTGCATCCCTAATTTAAAGGTGAACAACCCTTTAATATCCCTATCCCTCTATACGCTATTTCTATATCTGAATTGCCATTTAAACTTTTATCCTTTTCCCCCCAACACAGTGTGCACTAGCGGTGAAAGCAATGCAGAGATACCGTCTAGGAACCGACATGTCCCTGTTTGCCGGGGACCAGATTGGATCTGCGCCCAACGCCGGATACCCAGGGTACCCAACAGGCAGCGGGATTGAGAGCACCACAGACACCTATCAGAGCCCTCCTTTTACCGAGAACATGGACTCCAGCACAAAGGGCTACCAAGTGCCGTCTTACTGAAGCCGAAGAGGAACGCGAGGATGTTTGGCTACAGAAGGAGCAGCTGTGCTGATGGGAGGGAATCGGCTGAAAACTCAAGTGTTCTACTTTCTAGATGTGATTTCCAGTGCTGGGTGATTTGTTCTATTAGCTAGATGTACAGTCCACTCTGTACAGTGGTCTCGATTGCTTGTGTGTGATATCTTCAAAGGGGTTTAAAAATACAGTGTTCTCTCTAAGGCCTGTCATTGGCAGAAGCTCTTTGCTGCCCTACTGGTTTGCAAATGGATTCTTCCTGCAGATACCTCTTATAAAGCCAATATTTTAGCCAGGAAGGAATATAAAATAATAATAATATATTGTTCATCTAAACATCATCTAAACATCTCCCTCCCCCCACGCATCCATTATTTTTATTTTAAAAGGGCCACTATACCCTTAGGTGTTCCTACAGAATTGCAGTTAATAGAGGGCAGGACCTAAGCGATAGGGCTACAAGAGAACAAGGGGGGGTTTCTCTGCTATTAAAAATGCCAGGAATGGTTTGGCTAGCCCCACCGCCAATGATACCCTGAATTTCTATGCCATGCCCCTTTCGGGGTGCCCGGCTATAACACAACCAGGGAGGACTATGGGAGGTGATCAGGACGTCAGCCTGACGCTCAGTAAACAATGAACTTGCCAGCTGAGCCAGTGCCACCTTCATAGAAGCTTGTGGGCAATACAGCAAAAGCAAACTACTCACACTGACGGTATAGGGGTCCTTTTAACAATACCCAGAATCATGAATTAGGGATTTACTGGTCTTCCATTTCCATCATCTGGAATTCCCATTCTCGTATTCACTAGATTGTTTACATGTTCCAAACGCCAAGCAGTAACATAATACATTCGGCACCCAAGGAACCAAGTTCCGACTGCTGCAATAAAACAATATAAATAGTGACAAAGTTTATAAATAATAATATTATAATAAAGCAGTATACTAAATGACTCTAGATGGGTAGATCTTGTTCCATGCCAAGGTAATGGCGCCCATTGTGTTCCTTTTAGGACCAGTCTGATTTATTAATTGTAGGGATGCATCGAATCCAGGATTCGGTTCGGGATTTGGCCAGGATTCGGCCTTTTTCAGCAGGATTCGGCCGAATTCTTCTGTCCGGCCGAACCAAATTCTCATTTGCATATGCAAATTAGGATTCGGTTTTTGGTATTCGGTCAAATTTTTCGCAAAGGATTCAGGGGTTCGGCCGAATCTAAAATAGTGGATTTGTGCACCCCTAATTAATTGCCTATGGGATAAAGTCCTGCAGCGAGTCATGTGCCCACAGGTTGTAGGATGATTGGGGTATAGGTATGGATGCAGGTTAGTGGGTCAACAGGTTGGGTAGTAAGACATTTACACTTTTCTTTTCCATGTTCCACCAACCTCAGATGATGTCAGCTTAAAGTGATGTCACTTCCAGTCTATGATGACATCACTCCTGTTTTTTACTGTGGTCAGCAGGTAGCAAGTTGGGTTGCGGACAGTCAATGTGGGTTGGATGGGGTTTAAAATGCAGGTTGTGTGTCACGTGTGGGATATAGTTATGGATGCAAAGTAGAGGGTCAACAGGTTGGGCACTAATAAATGTACACCTTTCTTTTCCATGTTCTACCAAACTCAGATGATGTCAGCTTAACGTGATGTCACTTCCAGTCTATGATGACATCACTCCTGTTTTTTACTGTGGTCAGCAGGTAGCAAGTTGGGTTGCGGACAAAGTCATTGTGGGTAGGATGGGGTAAAAATGCAGGTTGTGGGTCAGGTGTGGGTCTACCCAACTAGACCATGCAGGTCTCTACTGTGAGGGAACTTGGTACTAATAATCTCATCCTTAGAAATATGTATGGGGGTAAAAAAAACAAAAAACTCCCAGTCATCTGAATGCTTCCTACTCCCATGCAGCCTTTTGTAAATATGTATCAGCAGCCTACTGCAATTGCTTACCCTTTAAATGAATAGCAATATCTGTTTGCCTTAGAGGGAACACTGTACCTTTTAACAGCGTTTTAACAGAATTCCTTGGGCTCTCCGGCCTCTATATTACGACTAATGTTCTGTTCAGTTGATGTGCCTGTCAGATAATGTGTGTTCTGTGCACCGTATCTCTTTTTTACAGCTAACCGTGTAATTGTGAAGAAGCAGGCGATGCGAGTGGCTTCAGGGGGTCGGTGACCTGCTCGGTGTGTTACAAGGCACAGTTTGAATGTAAAGCGCTGCTATATTGTATGTTCAGTGTGAAATGGGCCCACATTTACTAACCTGTGCTAAATGGCGTGAGTTTTATAAAAGTAGGAAACTAACAGTTAGGGCTTTGGGGGGGGGCAGATGTCTCATGGAAACCACTATCCGGCCGTCACTGATTAAGACCTGTTGAATTATGATATTAATGTACTTCTCTGTGCCAAAAACATTAATAACAGGGATAAAACATGAATACACAGGAGGTAGGGAGACTTCATTAATAAATTAGGAATGTGTGTAATGATCAGAAGCTCCACCCACCGCATGGCTACTGTTTGCCAATTCCTGCTTGAGGGACTGCAGCAAGTACCACTGTACTCTCCACCATGTAATGGGAGTAATACTGGACTTTTCTACAGTACCACAGTACTGTTCAACTGATTCACTCATTAAGAGGAGTTCTACTGTACGGAATTAGCCCATTGCGACTGAGCAGGGAGTGCTACTTTACTGCTTCACTCAATACAGGAATAATAGTTCACTTTTTAAAATACTACTGTTCAAATACTAGATCTGATTGCAGTACTACTGTCCTGTTCAGATGCTTAAGACTGTTGGTAGTAATACTGTACCATTTGGATGCTTAAGACTCTGATGGGAATACTACTGTACAGAAGCTTAAAACCCTGATGGAAGTACTACTGTACCATTTGGATGCAAGTTCTACTGTACCATCAAGATGTTTGAGACTCTGATGTGAGTACTACTGCACCACGTAGATTAAGACTCTGATGAAATACTACTATACTATGCAGATGCATGAGACTCTGATGGAAGTACTACTGTACATCCAGATACTTAAGAATCTGTAAGGTAAAGTAGTATCCCCATCAGAGTCTCAAGTATCTGGATGGTACAGTAGTATCCCCATCAGAGTCTCAAGTATCTGGATGGTACAGTAGTATCCCCATCAGAGTCTCGAGACTCTGATGAAGTACTACTGTACTATGCAGATGCTTGAGATTCTGATGGAGTACTACTGTACCACCCAGATACTTGAGACTCTGATGGGAGTACTGCTGTACCATGCAGATTCTTAAGACTCTGACGGGAGTACAACTGTACTGTGCAGATGCTTGAGACTCTGATGGAAGTACTACTGTATCAAGCAAATGCTTAAGACTCTCATGGAAGTACTACTACACTATGCAGATGCTTAAGACTCTGATGGAAGTACTGTGCAGATCAGATGCTGAAGACTTTGATGGAAGTACAGCTATACTGTGCAGATTCTTAAGACTTTTATAGGAGTACTACTGTCCTGTTCAGATGCTTAAGACTCTGATGGAAGTTCTACTCATTGTGCCATGCAGATGCTTAAGTCTCTTGATAGAATATCTAGTATAGGTCAATCTAAAAACAACTGGACTTGCTGAGTAATCAATTGATTCATTGACTACTCAGCAAGTCCAGTTGTTTTTAGATTGACCTATACTAGATATACCATGACCTGGATGAATGAAAATCTTCATAGTCTCTTGATAGAAGTTCTACTCATTGTGTTATTCATTGCATAGGTCATGGTTAGTAGACCCCCATGATTGAAAGCCTATAAATTCCTTCATTACTATAGCATACTCTGCAACCCTTGTGAATAATAGTGACTTACATTGCTACAACCCGAGAGGACAGTGGTTTCCAAACTGTGTCCCCACTATCCCTTTCAAAGGGGAACTCAAAACCTTGTCTAAAGGGGCCCATCCTGAAGGCCAGTTAGGACATTATTTGTTTAGAAAAAACTTTTCGGTCCTAGAAGCCCCTGAAAGCCCATCTTGAAGATGAAGTGTCCACTCATGATGGACTAAGTGGGGCCCTGTTCAAATGTTGTACTTCAAAATGGGGCATGAACCAAATAAGCCCAAAACCTACTGCCAGAGGTAGAGAAAACACTGCCGGAAAGGTTTTTCAGTGGAGGGGTGATGATACAGACCAGTACAACTTAGAAGCAGTATGCCAGAGTAACATTCCATGTCCACCAATGCACTTAAACTGTGGTGAGAACAGAAAATCTTGAAAAAGTGTTCACTTAGCATCATTCCATTTAAAGGCACTACAGTTTGTACGTTTCTAAGCAGTTGCGATGCTCAAACCCACCCTAAGTCTAGGCTAAAACCACCAGCATATTGGACCACTTATGCATGGCATCTATGGTACCATCCAGTAGCATTTCAAAATATCTAAACCATGTGGTATGAGGAGGGCATAGGATTTAGAATGAAGACAGGTATTCATGAATATTGTCTTAAAAGCACATATCTGCATACAAGGCTTGCTACATTCCACTATGCATTCCGCTTATCATGGCATAGTAAATATGGGTCTGTCTATGGTCTTCGCAACGGACTGAACCAAATTCAGAGTCCGTTTACACAGGTTCGGGTCCCTCACACGTGAAGACTGCTGTTGTGCCAAACCGTCAAGTACTTAATCAAAGGGTTCTCTGAAGATTGTGTTGCACAAAAAACGCTGATTGGGCCATTGTTCTCGAGTGATGAGTAGGGAATGCAACAATAAGCGTGCCATAAAATTCCCTTTCCTGATAGGCGCAAAATAACCAAAAAGAGCTACTGAAAGAGCAATCAGCCTTAATGACCTCTCTGTGTCAGTAACACTCAATCATCAGCCTTCCAAATATTGTTGCAGCATACTGGAGGTTCGCCCATCCTTGTTTTGGGGTAAGGGAAGTTCCCAAATGCTGGAACAGAGGCTTTGTGAATTAAAATGAACCCATTGGGTATGACTAGTTTATTACAAACTTGGTCTACTTGAGGCTGCCAGGAATGGACTAGGATGAGCTTCATGACACCTTGCTCATGCTCCTCATGGTGGCTCCCACTGAATTATGTTTGGCCAGGAATTGCTAGCAAATATGCTGCCATACTGCTCTCTTAACGCCCAGGGACAAGTTAATTAGCTCAAATTAGTTAAACTCAGCTTAAGATAGATCCCCTGCCATTTCTGATGTTCTTCGAATATACTGTAGTTCCTTCTCTGCACTCAGTGACCAAATTATCACGGGAAAGCTCGGAAGACGACACCGCCATTTTCAGCCAACGCGCTCGACTTCTGATGCAGAGCAAGCCGGTGTGTCTGGGAACAAGTGACATGTTTACAAATCTCTGTATATAATGTATTACCTGAGAGAACAATCTGTGATTGTGTATTTTTCAGTAGCGTCTTTGTGTCGACCTGTTCGTTGTTTTCTGTACATTCTAAAATAGTTTAAAAATAAATAAATAAATGAAATGACATTGGGACGAAACGGGTCGTTTCAGGACTTCTGTGTCTTCTATTGGTCCTTTCAGAGGGTTTTTCTTTATTTCTTCTAATTGTTTCTTGTTTATTCAGTGTTCTTGGTTTGACATCACTTGGTTGTAATCATGTCTTCAAAGATAGAATTGCTAGGTCACCATTATAGCTAAGCTTATGATATATTGGGGTAGACATGAGCCCACAGTCCTCGAATTGGCCAACCCTGTGCAGAACATATTGAGTGATCTCCTCACAACAGCACAGATGAATCTATTAGAGCAGTGGGCCCCAATCAGTGGCTTGTAAGGAACATGCTGCTCACCAAAACCTTGTTGCTCCCAGTGGCCTCAAAGCAGATGCTTTTCTTTGAATTCCAGTTGAATGTGGCTCACTGGTATAAAAGGTTGGGGATCCCTGTATTAGGCTTGAGGATAAGCTACCCGCGGGTTACCCGCATAAACCTGCGGGTTGCGTTTAGAAGTTCCCGGTGCGGGTATACCCGCGGGTTGGCGGTTCTGTGGGTTGCGGGTCGGGCCGCGGGTCTTCTCAATATCGATATTCACTCCTTTCTTCTGGTCACGTCTACTTCCGATGACGTCGCTTCCGGTTTACAATGACAGCACTTCCTGTTTTACTCTTTTTTCTGATCACACCTACTTCCGATGATGTCACTTCCAGTTTACAATGACAGCACTTCCTGATTCTTGATGGTCAGCGGGTCGCGGATAAGGTACTTGCAGGAAGGGTCGGGTAGCAGGTCCAAGCGGGTAAGAATGCGGGTTGCGGGTATGGGTCGGGTTCAGGTCCCAAAAAATGGACCCGCACAGGCTCTACTACATGGCCAAAAAGATGTTAAAGTTCGCCTACAATGTTGTGTCCTCAGTAATAGTACTCACGGTTGAGTTCCAAACTGGCTCTAGAAGCAATGTCAGTGCAAGAACTGTTTACAGGGGAGTGTGGGAATTTTATGGGTGATCACAGGCACACATAATAATTTCCAATCCCAAGCATCAGCTGGAATAATGTAATGGTCACCCATCATTTGTCTCCAGAACAGTGGAAAGGTGCCCTCTGGAATGCTTCATTTTACTAGAGCTTCACTCGCTTTTTCCACTTGCTATTGGCAATTCCATCTGGCGCGAGGGTATGGATTCGGCTTGGTATTCGGCTGAATTCTTGCCTATGGATTTGGAAGAATACCAAACCATTTTCATATCGACACACCAGGCAGAAATTGCCAACATGCAAGTGGAAAAAGAAAAGAAGGGTTTGAAGCATTTCTATACTTTACTTTTACTGGTGGAGAAATAATAAAGGTCTAGGGTTGTCTTCACTTATTTGCGCTTGGTTCCCCCATGTCCTCTGAAAGCAAACCTTAAAGGGATACTGTCATGGGAAAAATTTTTTTTTTCAAAATGAACCAGTTAATAGTGCTGTTCCAGCAGAATTCTGCGCTGAAATCCATTTCTCAAAAGAGCAAACAGATTTTTTTTTTATTTTAATTTTAAAATCTGACATGGGGCTAGACATTTTGTTAATTTCCCAGCTGCCCCAAGTCATGTGACTTGTGCCTGCACTTCAGGAGAGAAATGCTTTCTGGCAGGCTGCTGTTTTTCCTTCTCAATGTAACTGAATGTGTCTCAGTGGGACATGGATTTTTACTATTGAGTGTTGTTCTTAGATCTACCAGGCAGCTGTTATCTTGTGTTAGGGAGCGGTTATCTGGTTACCTTCCCATTGTTCTTTTGTTTGGCTGCTGGGGGGAAAAAGGGACGGGGTTGATATCACTCAACTTGCAGTACAGCAGTAAAGAGTGATTGAAGTTTATCAGAGCACAAGTCACACGAGTATGGGTCCTTTAAGGTAGCGATAAAGCTAAAGGGTAAGCACTGCAACAGTTGCAGTCAGTGGATACTACCATGGAGAGTGTTTTATAATGCAGATCAGGGCCAGATTTACTCATCTGGCGCCCAAGGCCATCAGGTCCTAGCGCCTGCCCGGTCAGACGCATCACCCCTCTGCGAGCGTGAGCCGGTTCACTGTGGAGCTGTGGCTCCTCTTTGTATGCGGCTGAGCAGCATGCCACCTCTCAAAATTTTGCCGCCCTAGGGCCAGGCCTTTGCGGCCTCGCCACAAATCCGGGCCTGATGCAGATTACATCACTGTCCTCATTGATTTTTAAAGGGATTGCTCACCGTTAAATTAACCTTCTTTATAACCATTTTATGGCCTTGGGATACTTGTTCTTGTGCCGTACTGTAGATGGCCCACTTTTTTATCAAGGTAGATCTCCTGATGGGGGCCAGGTGTCTACAGTAGATCCCAGAGTAACAAAGTCTGGGCACCCCTGTTTTAACGTAATGGGTTTGTACAACTGCCAGCCTTCATTTGTAAGTACAGGGAAAAATGACAAACTGGACTGCCAAACTTGCCATGGCACCTGCAACTTATAAAAGGCCATACAATAAAAGTTATAGGAAGACCTATTCGTTCTGTGTTCAGTGTTGCTTGTACCCTCTTGGGTAAAAGCCAGATGAAACGAGCAAGACCAATTCGCACATACAATACACTGTTAAGTGACCTTAAAGGAGAAGGAAAGGTTAAAATAAAGTCATCTTTATCAGAAAGGTCTATATAAATACACCAGTAAATGAAAAAATAAGTCTCTGTAAAAGCATAGGTGCCTAACCTGCAGCCGTTCATCCTCTGTTGAACTACAAATTTGAACCACTGGCTGCAGAGGGATGATTGGATTTGTAGTATATGACTATGAAGACTTTCTTTGTAACTCTTCAGAGATGACATCTTCAACTCACAGAGGTTCTGTTTCTGTGTAGTTACTGTGATAGGATTGCCCTAAGGCAGGGATCAACCTTTTGAACCTGTGAGGAACATTGATAAGTAAAAGGAGTTGGGGAGCAACACCAGCATGAAACATTTTCTTGAGGTGCAAAATAACTGCTGTGATTGGCCATTTGGTACCTCTTTTCTTGTCAATCTACATTGAGGCTCTGTTTGGCAGTGCACCTGGTTTTTACACAACCAAAACTTGCCTCCAACATTGGAATTCAAAAATAAGCTCCTGCTTTGGGAGCAACATCCAAGGGGTTGGAGAGAAACATGTTGCTCACAAGCTACTGGTTGGGGATCACTGCCCTAAGGCTATGCTGTGTGCTTCCATACAATATATTCATTCTAGGGCTCCCTCTATACTTAAAAGGGAATTCAAAGGCAAAAAATAAAATCCCATTTTTACTTACTTTAATGAAAAAGAAATCTATCACATATACTTTGATTAAAAAATGTGTAGTTTTCATAAGAAACCTGACTGTATGCAGTGAAATGCCCTCTTCATTTACTTGCTCTAACTGCTGTGGATAGGAAACTTCAGACGGTCCCTAACTGCTCTGCAGGGAAACAATCATACTTCCACATGGCAGGGGGAGGCCTTCCACCTTACTTCCCAGCCGTGCAGAACTCAAGCAGCTTTGTTTGTTTCCCTGTAGAGCAACCAGCAACCATATAGAGATTCATATCCGCAGCAGCCAAAGCAAGTAAATGAAGGGGGAATTTCAATGCATAGTCAGGTTTCTTATGAAAACAGTACAGATTTATTATTGGGAATCTTTTTGCGTTTACATCCTCTGTTACCAACTCCAGCTGCAGGGACAAAGATCATGGAGCCAGATCTTCTATTTGGAGGATTATTTTGCTGTAGCCACTGGTTCTGCAGAGTTGTAGAAAGTTTGTATTAAAAAATACAAAAACTATAAAATCCACATTAGATTACATGACAACACAGGACCCAGTGCAGTCTGTATATTCTGATTATTAATCAGTCTTGTTGTATCAGCTTCTGGCAGAAATTATTTGACTTGTGCTGTTTTGATAATTTATGACTATCCCTAAGCAGCCCAGGCCACATTGAGGCCAAAAGGTGGCCATACACGGGCCGATAAAAGCTGCCGACAGACCGTGTCGGCAGCTTATTGGCCCGTGTATGGGGGCCCCCGACGGGCTTCCCCGATCGAGATCTGGCCGAAAGTCGGCCAGATCTCGATCGGATGGGATTAAAAATCCCGTCGGATCGCGGCCGCATCTGTTCGTTGATGCGGTCCCGCGATCCGACCGCCCGTTTGGCGAACGCTAGGATCCGATCGTTGGGCCCTAGGGCCCACGATCGGATCAGCCCGATATTGCCCACCTCAAGGTGGGCATATCGGAGGGAGATCCGATCGTTTGGCGACATCGCCAAACGAGCGGATCTATCCGTGTATGGCCACCTTTAGTCTTGCAAAGATGTTTAACAAAGTTACAAGATGGTGACCCCCTGTGGCCAACTTGAAAGCATAAATCATTTGTTTGATTAGGCTTGTGGTGCAGTAAGTTCATGTTTAGTATACAAAATACAGCATTTCTAGCATTATTCTATTTTAGACTTTACTTTCCCTTTAATCATGTTACAAGGCTAATACCCAGGGCCAGGTCTGTACAGTTTGGCAAATGCCAGAGAGTGACTATTTATTGGCCCTATGGAGGACTGTTTGGGCCTCTATGTAAGTCAAATGCCAGGGCCTATTTTAAATCCTAATCGACCTGCTTATATCCCACGCTTCTAGTGCAAAGGATATAAGTGATCTCTAATGGCATTCCAAGAAAATAAATCCATGTAATTTGATTAATACATCCCACCCTCCATATTTAAAAAATTTCAATATTTAAAACCTGGGCTGGCAGCCCCCACTGAATAACATGTTCTACAGCAGGCATGCCAGACTCATTCTTTTGCAGAGAGAGCTGAACTACAAGTTCCATTCCATTTGGATGATGAGCGTTGTAGTTCAGTACCAACTGAAGTGCCCGAGCCTGACAGCCTAAAGATCACTTTTCTGTGGGTAGCGACCCAACGTTCTTCAGCAGCTTTAGAACGGTAGCCTGGCTGAAGCTGAAGCCTGAGAAGACCAGAGGTTGAAAGTCACAGACCAACACTAGAGTTGTATAACGGAGGCTTTGCACCAATCCAAACAAACTTTATTTCAAGTTAATCCCTCTCTGCATTGACGCTTGAGGTGCCCTGTGAGAGGATCCGATACACAGACTTGCACAGCAAGATTTTAAAGACTATCTTGGCACAACCGTTCATCCACAAGGAGCAACAGTTTATTTGGCGATTTAGAACAGGGATAAACCTCTTTAATAGAACCGCACACATGAATAGCCCGTTGCTTCTCACGACAGATCTTCTTCCTCATCATATGCGCCCAGCGAAAAAAGCTTGTTGGGTCCCAAGGCTCCTAACGGATAATCCTCCTGGTTGCCTGGAGCGAAGGGAAATCATTATCTTCTAGGTGCAGTTTTTTATGGCTAGTAAGGTCCCTGGGGGCCAGCACTTGGCCGCAGCTGGGGCACACGGAATACTCCAGATCAGGACACTTTGAGTCCGTTCCCCATGCAGCTGTTTTGTTTTTCTTGGGCTTGTTTGAGCTGGGCTTTTCTTCCACGTGGGACTCTTTATGTGCAGAGAGGAGCTCTTGCTGTTTTGCTGTGTCAGGCAGAAGAACCAACAGTTCATTGAAAATCAGCTTGAAGTTCTCTCCCAGTAGCCGCCGACAGCTTCGGTAATACTCAGCAGCCGATATCAGGCCCTTCAGACACAAGGAGAGCAAACAGGCATAAGCGATCTTGAGTAGTACCACATGTGATCATTTAAAGTACAAGAAAAACGACAATATGTATTTGCTAACTTTAAAGTAGAGATGCACCAAATCCTTCTGCCCGGCCGAACCGAATCCGAATTTGCATATGCAAATTAGGGGCGGGGAGGGAAAAGCGTGACTTTTTGTCACAAAACAAGGAAATAAAAAAAGTTTTCCCCTTCGCACCCCTAACTTGCATATGCAAATTAGGATTCGGATCGGTATTCGGCCGAATCTTTTGCGAAGGATTCAGCGGAATCCAAAATAGTGGATTCGGTGCTACCTTAAAGGGGTGGTCCAACTGTAAAGTGGAACTATAAAAATGAAAATTTAATTATAAGCTTTATCATACTGAATTAAGACACTTTCTAAATGTAATCAATTAAATATTCTGAATTGTTTCTGAAGTTTATGTTCACTATTTCTCTCTCAGCTTCTGTTTCTCTTCATTCTCTCTTCATGCAGCAGTTGGGTGTCAGATATTCATTGACAGATCCAATATATCTTATGGGGGGGCTCCTTTCCTAGCAGATTAGAGCTCTTATTCAAATCAATGCATGGTTGCTAGGGTCATTTGGACCCTAGTTACCAGATTGCTTAAAATGCAAACTGAAGAGCTGCTGAATAAAAAGCTAAATAACTCAAAAACCTTCAATAATGAAAAATGAAAACCAATTGCATATTATCTCAGTATATCATTATCTACATCATACTAAAATTTATCAGGGGAACAACTCCTTAAATTAATTTCAGTACAAACAAAATAACTGCCTTTTTCATTCTGCATGTAGAGAGACAGGATTTTTAATAGAGTGAGCTCTAATACATCTTCTAGGCAAAAGGAGCCCCCCCAATAAGATATATTGGATCATTCATCTGACACCCAACTCCTGAATGAAGAGAAAATGATTTACTGTTTCTCTGTAATAATAAAACCGCACCTTGTACTTGATCCAAACTAAGATATAGTTAAAGCAGTTGTTCCCCTTTGAGATAAATTTTAGTATGATGTAAAGAGTGATATACTGAGATAATTTGCAATTGGTTTTCATTTTTCAATATTGAAGGTTTTTGAGTTATTTAGCTTTTTATTCAGCAGCTCTTCAGTTTGCATTTTAAGCAATCTGGTAACTAGGGTCCAAATTACCCTAGCAACCATGCATTGATTTGAATAAGAGACTGAAATATGAATAGGAGAGAGTCTGAATAAAAGGATCAGTAATAAAAAGTAGCAATAACAATACATTGTTTGTTTTTTTAGAAGGGGACTGCGACGCCCATTCGAAAGCTGCAAAGATTCAGAAGAAAAAGGCAAATAACTATAAAACTATAAAAAATAAATAAAACCAATTGAAAAGTAGCTTAGAATTGGTCGTTCTATAACATAATAAAAGTTACTTTAAAAGTGAACCACCTCTTTAATCCTTATTGGAAGCAAAACCAGCCTATTGGGTTTATTTAAAGATTTTCTAGTATCCAAATTATCCAAAGTAGATCCAAATTATGGACAGATCTGTTATCTGGAAAGCCCCAGGTCCCGAGCATTATGTATCACAGGTCCCATAGTTGTAAGAATGCACTGTTGCTAGGATATGGCTATGATGAGATTTTAGAAAATTCTATGTGCTGCAAGGGTGTAGTCAGGAACTATAGGGGTTGAAAAAGGAATTTGAGCATTCCACTGGGTCAGCAGATACCTGTCTGAATTTTCCGGAGAGTGATTTAAATTCGTTGAACTTTGATTCGTCGCTGTCGAGGAAATCTTTTATAGAATTAATGAGGTGTATGTTCCTCTGCTGAAAATTCTCGGGTACAAGGTAAGTCCGTGTGCAAAAAGGTGGCCTGGGGACAGAGAGAAAGTAAGAGAATGCAATTATTGAAGGAGGGAGGTATCAGCACACACAGATGTTAAAGCACAAATGGAACTTAAGTAGGGTCATGTAAGAAACAAATGCCCAGCTCATGATACTTACTGCTCAGCAGCCTTGTTCTGTGGTTCACTGGGAAGAGCAGTAGGTGGTAAATGGTTAAATCCCGGTGGAGGCTTTCCAACAGATGATGATAGGCCAGGAGGGGGCGCTAGTGAAGCAGCTGGAATGAAACCTAAAGAGAAGGGTTAAAAGCGCAATGTGAGTCACTTAGGGGCCAATCTGCTAAACTTTGGATTTCCTTTTTTTTTTCCATTAATCTTTTTTTATCTAAAAATTTGTATTTTTTTAAATTAACTAAAACTCTAAAAATTCGAGATTCATCAAATATAAAATCAACGAAAAACTCTTAAAAGTACAGTATTATGTACTGTATTTACTGTATATGGCTGAAGTGACAAAATCCACTTGACAGGCTAAAACTAAGTAAGATTTATCAGAAAGGTCTATATAAATACACCAGTAACCCCTCAAAGTAATGCTGCTCTGAGTCCTCTGTCAAAATAAACACAGCATTTCTTTCCTTCTATTGTGTACTCATGGGCTTCTGTATCAGACTTGCTGTTTTCAGCTTAAACCTCCAGGGCAGGGCTTGAGCATGCTCAGTTTCCTCCTCTCCCCCTCCCTCCTCTCTGCTGTAATCTCAGCCCAGAGCTATGAGTGAGCAGGAAGAGACTCAGGCAGGAAGTGATGTCACACCAAGCTAATATGGCAGCTGCTATGTCACGAAATGCGTTAAGCTTTGTTTCCCTGCCCACTTGTATTTATCATTTTAATATAGATCGATAAAGTTACTTTTATTTTTACAGTGCCCAGTTCCACCGTGGATGTTTTTCCGGTTCAATAATCCCCATTATCATGGATTGAATAAAATACCCGGAGACATGTGGGGTTAGGTGGGGGTTTATAAATCATGGCAGTATGGCAAGTTGCATCCTTGTTGGGAAAGAGCAAGTTAGGGTCAGACACCACCAGATTCCTCCTACCTATTTTATTTATGTCTGCACAAAAAGGAGATTCCAAAACAATGAAAGTCTCAGAAACCCTACAATACAACACAAATATTGTACAGGTGATATCAGAGGGTTCCCCACTTGCTTTGTAGTGAATTTGGCACATCAAATAAATAGTTTAGGGACTATGAGGCCACTATGAGTTCACAGGCAAAAACTTTTTTAATCCCCCAAATTGTCATATACCTTAAAGGAGAAGGAAACCCCCAGGGCGCTAAACCCCTCCCCCCCTCCCCTGTGCTGCCCCCCCTCCCTCCTCCCCCCTGGCCTACCTGTCCCCCTGGGCAAATGCCCCTAACTTTTTACTCACCCCTCTGCGCAGGTCCTGTCCACGGAGTACGCAGTCGCCATCTTCTCCCACGCGCGTCTTCTTCCTGCTCTGATCGGCGTTTTCTGGCGCATGCGCAGTAGGAACAGGTACCGGTACGGCTCTACTGCGCATGCGCCGAATGTCACAAAGTGAAATCGGAAAACTTCGTGACATTCGGCGCATGCGCAGTAGAGCCGTACCGGTACCTGTTCCTACTGCGCATGCGCCAGAAAACGCCGATCAGAGCAGGAAGAAGACGCGCGTGGGAGAAGATGGCGACTGCGTACTCCGTGGACAGGACCTGCGCAGAGGGGTGAGTAAAAAGTTAGGGGCATATGCCCAGGGGGACAGGTAGGCCAGGGGGGAGGAGGGAGGGGGGGCAGCACAGGGGAGGGGGGGAGGGGTTTAGCGCCCTGGGGGTTTCCTTCTCCTTTAACTAGATAGTGGATGTGGATGCATGTTATATAGATAACAGGGGAACGGTCATTCTAATGCACAGATACAATTTATGTCCTTGTAATTTACAACTAGCAAAAAGAACAACCCAATTAAAAATACTAATAATAACAGTCTTATTTGTAATAACCCTTTAATTGTTATTGGGGATGCACCAAATCCACTATTTTGGATTTGGCCGAACGCCCGAATCCTTTGCAAAAGATTCGGCCGTATACCAAACCGAATCTGAATTTGCATATGCAAATTAGGGGTGGGAAAGGGAAGACATTTTTACTTCCATGTTTTGTGACAAAGTCACACCATTTACCCCGCCACCCCTAATTTGCCTGTGCAAATTAGGATTCGGTTCAGCCGGGCAGAAGGATTCGGGCGAATCCGAATCCTGGATTCGGTGCATCCCTAATTGTTATGGAGCAAAAAAATCTTTGGTGCTGACACTAAAGTACCATAGAATCAGCACTGTACATTTCCTGGTTGTGTATGTACTCATTCAGGCTCGCATGTTAAAGGGGAACTATCGCGAACATTAAAATTTAATATAAGCTTCATCTAGGGATGCACTGAATCCAGGATTCGGTTCAGGATTCAGCCTTTTTCAGCAGGATTCGGCCAAACCGAATCCTAATTTGTATATGCAAGGATAAATACAATCCTAATTTTGATTTGCATATGCAAATTAGGAGCAGGGAGGGAAATTGTGTGACATTATGTCACAACAAAACAAGGAAGTAAAAAATGTTTTACCCTTAGGATCCGGTTCGGTATTCGGCCTAATCTTTCTAGAAGGATTCAGGGGTTCAGCCAAATCCAAAATAGTGGATTCACTGCATCCCTAGCTTCATCATATTGAAATAAGAATCTTTCTAAATACAATCAATTAAAAATGATGTACTGTTTCTGATATATCAAGTTCATCATCAATTTTTCTCTCTCAGCATCTGTTTCTCTTCATTCAGGAGTTGGGTGACAGATAATCATTGACAGTAAGATCCAATATATTGCAGAATATTTAATAGATTGTATTTCTTATTTCAGTGTGCTGAACCTTATATTAGATTTTCATTCTTCTAGATAGTTCCCCTTTAAAGATTTTTTTATGAGCAGGAACCGGCAGCACAACAACACACTTAATATTTTCTCTTTTATATTTTTCAATCCATTGGTGCACTTCTCAGACTTACCTGGGGGCATCCTTAGCATGCTGCTGTTCACCAAAGCTGGAAACTCTTCTTCAGGTAGGGGGCATTGAGGCCCAGAAACAGGACTTTTTTTTAGCTCAGCTGTTTCCTTAAACGAACTGCTCTTATCTGGCAGTTTCTTCTCAGGGAACCCATTTGCCACAGTGTTGGATTTGTCACTGAGGATGGAGTTAGCAGGCGGGGTTGGGGTGTGCTCGATCTCGGAGGCGTTTTCTTTAAGGGAAGAGTTTGAGCGAACAGGTTTGTCCAACGCAGGTTGAGTGGCAGAAGACAGGTGTTGCTTTTCAGATCCCACTCGCTTCTTTTTGCTCGCCTTTCCACAGGACTGAGCGGTGGGCGATGTTAAAAGTTTGGAGATGTCAAACATGGTCGGGGCACTGCGGAATTCCTGTGTGGTCATTCCAACGCCATCATCCTCCTCATCTGAAATGGAAGAAGGCTTTGAAATCTTTTTGCCAGCTGCTTTCCCATTGCCAGGGGGAGGACATTTTTTCGCTGCCTTGTTGGGTGCAGCAATGCTGGAGCCTGAGGTCTTGGGGGCACTTTTTGAAGAAGCAGTGGCCCATGCAGATCCGACAGATAGTGGTTTATTTGTGTTAATTTTTGACACCAGGGCTGGAAAGTCCTCTTCTTGAAATTTATTGGACGACCTTGTCGATGCAGTGTAAGAGAGCCCAGGGGAGAATGCAGGCGCAGAAGATGAGGAGATAACGGAAGAAAGACTTGGAAAGTCCTCTTCCTTCGCCTTAGCAGCTACAGGTTTTGTTGAGCTGTAAGTGCAAAGCATCAGGGTCATGTCTAGAACACTGGAAGATATTTATACATAGTAAAGCAAAAGTAGCACTAAACCCATAAATAAATTAAATATATATGCATTAGGGGACCCAACATTACTTGCAAGGAATTCAGAATATAGCACTGGATCCCTGGCATAAAATTACCCCTTGATAGTGTAGGGGACTGGTAAATTAGTCTCCCAGAATTATTTAGCAGGCAGTCCCCTAGTGTTATAGACGCCTAACTGGGTCCTAAAATTAGGGATGCACCGAATCCAGTATTTTGGATTTGGCCGAACCCTTCGAGAAAGATTAGGCCGAATACTGAACTGAATCCTAATTTGCATATGCAAATTAGGGGTGGGAAGGGGGGCATTTTGCATATGCAAATATGCAATTATTGTGCTCTGCACCTAGTTACAGTTGTACTATACCTGCCTCCACAATGTTTGCGAGGGCTTACCCCCTGATAATTAAGGTCTCATAGTGATAGTGGGGTAAAGCTCATAGTGAGAGAACAGCACACTCAAGTTACTACAGCGCTACAATAGTATCATTGCATACCAACTGTGCCAGATTATCACATTATATTTGAAGTACATTTAAAAAAGAACTACTACTTTAAATATCATTTTAGTCCGGCAAATGGGATTTCTTACCTTAACAACGGTGCAGAGCCAATTGCAGGAAAATCATCTGTACTTAAAACTCCATTAGTAGTATTCTGTGTTTTTACACTCTCTTTTAGGCCCAGTGACACTGATTTCATGAGCATTTCTGCACCTAAATGTAAAAGAAATACAGGAACAAAAATAAAACTGATCACCGGGAGACCTTTTTAGCATGACCCAGGCAAGTCCCCAAATCATTGTATCCACCAATAATAGTGGGATGTGGTCCACTGAATTTCATTTGAGTGGTGATGTAATCCTTTGCACCACCCAGTATCCTGTCCAATTGAAAACTCAAGAAAATAAAACCTCTAGCAAATGTCAAAAACCCAAATCTCACCTGCTAGATCAGTTGTGGGCTTAGAGGAGGCCTTTGTCTTACTCCCTTCTTCAGGATCTCGTGAGTGTTCCTGTCGGGACTTTGTGGTATCAGGATTTTCCGGTGCTGGCTTTCTCCCCATCTCTTCTTGCCGCCTGGCAGCAACGGATGCTCGAACTGCTGCTGCAATCACTCTGTCCTCCTCTTCCCTGCAAGAATCCCCATACAGGTTTGAATAATGTGGGCATTGCACTAATCCGGTGATTTATTTAATCCTTCAAATTCAAAAAATGAAAATTTAATATACAATAAGAAATATTCTAAATGCAATCAATTAAATATTCTGTACAGTTACTGAAATAATCAAATGTATGTTCACTTTTCCTCTCTCAGCATCTGTTTAGATATTCATTGACAGTTCGATCCAATATATCCTAGCAGATGTATTAGAGCTCACTCAATAACTGATTCCAGTACAAACAAGATCGAACAAAAAGGAGATTTTGTGCACTCACCGTTAAATCTCTCTCTCTCTCTCTTCAGTCACTTGGGGCAGGGGTCCCCAACTGCCGCGGACAGTCCTGAAGTGGGCTGCCGAACAATTAACGCGTCTGAAATGAACGCCGGCGCGCCAAATTGAATGCCGACCCCTCCGACCCCCTCCCCACTTGTTTAGTCCAGGACATACTCATTCCTATGTTGGAGTGTGCCCTGAGTCTAACTGGAGGTCTTTGTCCCTGTGCCGTGTAGGTTGCATTGCCTGTTTGATCCAGTGTGAGATATTTGTCTTGGAGGCTGGATTCTGCCTATGACTAAGTGCTGGGTAAGCATGAAACGCGTTAGGCGTTAGAGGGATTACTATACATGTTTTTTAACTACTGATGTGAATAAAATATTTTTTTATTGAAGAGCATGTTTTGGAGAAATTATTGAGATTGTGGTTTTGCCTCTTTTTGGTCACTAGAGGTCTCCAACATGCTTACTAATAGTATCTACTACTTCTGCTCCCAATTTGATTTAAATAAGTTGGAGGCTGGAGTGCCCCGACGGGGAGCCGAAGGTAGAATGAATAGAGAATCTGATTTTCGGATGTCCTTGACTCGAACATAAAACTTGAGAGCCCTGACGGGGTTCAGGGAGTGCAGTACCACCTCCTTGGAGTTAAAAGGAGATGGGTAGAAGGTTGGAATGGCAATTTCTTGATTTAGGTGAAAGTTGGATACCAACTTGGGACTGAATCTTTACTGCCTGTCCGGCTAGCTCCTGTTGCCAGTGGACTAAGGCTAGTTGGATTGAAAGAATCTCTAGAAGATCGATGTGGAGACGTTTCTCTGCTGGGGTCCAGCGTCCCTCTAGCACTGCTCCCCAGCTGGAGAGACTTGCGTCCGTTGGAGGTGACACTGGGAGTCCCGAGGAGTCTGCTCCTGGTCAGGTGATTGGTTTGTGTCCACCAGTGAAGAGATGCCCAGGTCTTGTGTGAAAGGCAAATCTCCTGAAGCAAGGATTTGTGTTTCCATGCCGACAGGATATTCCATTGAAGCTCCCTGAGGTGATGCTGTGCAAAGTGTACTGCTTCTATGGTCGAAACCATGACTCCCAGGACCTTCATGCAGTATTTGGCTATGTGAGTCGGTCATACTAGGATCTGTAAGTGATGAACCTTGTCTGGGGGGAGAGAGCCTGTTTGTGTCTGTGTATTGAAGAGCATTCCCAAAAATATCAATCGATAGACTCGGGGTCAGTGAGGACTTGTCTTGGTTGAGATACCATCCCAACTCCTGCAGCCTGTCCATGGTGACTTGGAGTGCCTGTTGGGCCTCTGCAAAGGTCGGTGCCTTAATTAATAGGTCGTCCAAGTATGGTGTTATGGATAACCCTGAGGTGCGGATTAGCGCAGTGGCTAACGTCATGATCTTGGTGAAGACGCGAGGAGCTGAGGTCAGTCCGAATGGAAGAGCTTTGAACTGGTAATATTGATTTTGAAAGGCAAATTGCAAAAACCTCTGATGGGGCGGGAAAATCGGTACATGATTATATTCAGGGAAACAAGGAATTGGCCAGGAGGCATTGCCACTATAACAGATTTCAGAGATTCAATCTTGAACCGTCGTGGTCGGATGAAATTATTGAGCTCTTTGAGGTCCAAGATTGGGTGAGCTGAGCTGTCCTTCTTGGGAACTACAAATAAATTTGAGTAAAAGCCCTTGAATCTTTCTTCGGGCAGTACTGGCATCATGACGTCTGCTTTGTGATCACTTTGTGGAGCGCCTGGGATTTCTGATGTTCCTGTGGGAACCTGGACATGAAGAATTGGCGGAGAGGGAGGCACTTTGTGTACCCAGGAATCCTGAGTCAGGGTGAGCCATGCGTCGGTAAACAGTCATGTGGTTTGCCAACCGGCTTTAGTGGAGGCTTTTGTGGCTGCCATGTTGACCTAGGCTTTGCTCCAATACATCCTCTTTTTGCAAATGAGTGTCAGGGATGATCTTGCACCGTTGTTCTGGGGGCCCACAAAAAAATCTCCCCCTATGCAAAGGTGAACGCACCTTTGGTTGGGGCAGCAGCGTGCTTTTACCCACGGTTGCTGGACTTATGATTTTGTCAAGATCAGGTCCAAAGAGAAGCTTCCCCTTGAATGGTATTGAGGTTAGGGACTTCTTGGAAGAGAGGTCCGCTACCCAAAGTTTCATCCATAAGGAGCGGCGAGTGGCCACGGCTAGAGCAGAAGTTCTGCAAATCACCTGGGTTGCATCGATCGATGCCTCACATAAGTATTCATTGGCCTCCTTGATCTTTGACGCCAACTGGGAGAGTTCGTGCTGGGGGACCCCTGTGGAAATTGCTTGACATAGGGAGTCTGACCATGATTGGACAGCTCTACTCACCCAAGCTGAGTCCAAAACCGGTCGAAGAGAAGTACCACAAGCGGAGACTATAGAGTCTAGAGAATGTAAGAGTCACTCCAGTGTCTTGCCCATTGAATCCTTAAAGGAAGCTGCATCTGGAACTGGTAGAAAGATGTGACACCGGGGCATCCACTAACAGAGAAGACCACTTCTCTGCAAGCTCAGGAGAAAAGGGGTATAACTTGAGAAAACAACGGTTTGCTTGGAAACGTCTCTCTGGTTTGTCCTACTCCTGCTGTATGATCTGATCGAGTTGGTCGTGGGAAGGGAAGGAAGTATATAGTCTGGCATTTGAAAAGGCAGGGAGTTGAACTGGAGCTGGCTACAGGTTCCTGCAGGTTTAGAGATTCTAGGGCTGAAGTCAAGAAGCCAATTTCCTCAGAGGATAGCTTAGGCAAGGCCTCCTCTTCTTGACCTGAACTCTGGGATAGTTCTCAGTCAGAAAGTGCCTGCTCGTGACCCGAGTCTGATAGCAGGCGAGATGGATTATTTGACTTCTCTTCACACTCATCATCGGAGGGAGAGGGGGTCCTGCGCTTGGAAGGCTTGGACTTAGGGTTGTCTAGCCAGGCAAGTATTAGTGACAGGGCCAATTGGGATTTCCGCTCAGGAGGGGATTGTGGCCTCTGTGTTGCACTTGGAGCACAAGGGTTCCTTGTGCCCGGATGGCAGACTTTTGCAGCATTTGGCACAAGCTAAAAATTTTTTACAGGTGCTGCCCTGGGAAAATGGTTGTCACCTGATGTTTCAGACATGGTGAGCCTGAATAACAAGCTCTAGAAAAATGAGAAGTAGGGAAGTACTTCCCAGGTATAAATTTAAATACAGGTACTGTTGAGCCCCGTACTATGCTTTGGTGGAATAGCAGGATTCCCTATAGGACCCAAAGGGGTGGTATGCCTGCTAATAGTGGCAGCAGCTAAACCCCCTTTGTCAAGACCTCTGCCCGAGTCTGTAGGCAGCAGTCCCTAATGAGGAGGCTGTGCTATTGTGCTGCTGGGGGAGACTGCTTATAAATTATCGGAAGCAGTTAGGGGCCCCTGTGTGAGAAAACTTGGCGCGAATGGTGTCTGTGCGCACTTCCGGATAATTGCCGTGCGAGAGAAGGCACCCCGGAAGGCGCGTAGCACTCACTTCCGGACTGTGCTCTTAGCGCACACTTCCGGGTTGCACTTCAAGCAAAGGAAGATGTCGCCCGGGTGCGCAGCGGGAGAAAAGGTGCCGAATTTACCTAACATTCTTCCCCCTTGTAGGAGCGTCCCCAGTGCAGTTTGTACCCGTGTAGATGTCCCGCCCCACTTCAATATCGGATTGTAATAATAAATAAAATAAAAATAATAAAATCAACTCCTGTGACAGGAGCTCTGAGGTTGTCCTAACCTTCTGAGGACACAAAAAAACTGGGCTAGCTCTGCCTGCAGAGGGGGGTATAGTCCTAGAGGGACTAGTTTATTTCAATTATTGTGTCCTGCTTCCGAGTGGTGCCAGCTATACCCCACTGTTCCTGTGTCCCCCAAGTTGACAATGGAGAAATAAGTGACTTTTGCACCAATCCTGCATGTAGAGAGGGTCAGTCCACACGAGCAGATTTGGGGAGATTAGTCGCCCCAGCGACAAATCGCCTTTTCTTCGGGGCGAATCTCTCCCCGAACTGCCTTCCCCCTGCCGGCTAAAATGAAAAGCACCTGCGGAAATTCACACCGGCGCTTCGTTTCCGAAGATTCCTCGTGAGGCAACTTTGGGCGACTTCGGAAAACTAAGCGCCGCGTGCTCATTGCCACAGGTGATTTTCATTTTAGCCGGCGGAAGGGCAGGCAGTTTGTGGAGATTGTCGGCCCGGAAGAAGAGGCGATTTGTCTGTCGCTGGGGCGACTAACCTCCTTGAATCTGCTCATGTGGACTGACCCTAATACATCATCTAGGCAAAAGGAGCCCCCCTATAAGATATATTGGATCTAACTGTCAATGATTATCTGACACCCAACTGCTGCATGAAGAGAGAATGAAGGGAAACAGATTCCAAGATAGGAATAGTGAAGATAAACTTGATTATTTCAGAAACGGTACAGAATTTTTATTTGATTATATTTAGAAAGTTTCTTATTCCAGTATGCTGAAGCTTATATTAAATCTTCATTTTCTCGATAGTTCCCCTTTTAGGGAAGACCATTATATTGTTACCTTTTATATCGCCAGCTTCCGCGTTTGTTCTGCTGATGATCTGCACCAGCTGCCCCTCTTGCAGATCTGGCCTGTCTGTAATATCTGTCCACCTCTTCATAGTCCTCACCTCCAACGATCCCTGAAAGAATTCCGCATTGATTTGTACAATAAACCAATACTTGCCGTACTCCACGGACAAGTGCAGATGTAGAAAGTTCACGCTTGCAGCAGCATCACTTACAGAAGTGACATCTCTCTGTACCTTTACACTTAAAGGGCAAGTCTTTGGATAAAAATGAGATCATCTGATCTATTATCAGACCGATATATTTTATTTATTTATTTTTCTTTTACCCAATTTGGCTCTAACTATGACAACTATATAAAGAGTAAATAAAAATAACCACCAACTAACCCACATTTCTGTTATTTTGGGAATATAAAGCAATTATTGTTAACTTCATTCTCATTAAAGAGTATACTTGTAAATACCTTTATGCCTATAATCTTCTTATGAACTAAAACTTGAATGCTTTCTGGCAATAACACAAACGCAGGATTATCCTGCAAAATACACTTTGTAATTGTCTGGATTAAATTGAGAATGTTTTATTCTTATCCAGTCCCCTTCCATTTGTTCGTTTTATTTTTTTGATTTTACTTTTAACTTTTTCTTTGCAATTTTGTTTTAAATGATTATATATCTGAAAAATCATTTAATAAAAATATGTTACAAAAAAATAGATAATCTGGTGTACATTTCAGAAAATGACCCCCAAACCATTATATTTCATGAACCCACCCATTGTCAGAGCACCATTTCTACCCCCATCACAGTTTTACAATCTTAAAGGATAAGTCAACCTTAAAAATAAGTGAATGTAAAATGAATGAGGGCAACATTCCAAGCACTTGCAGTGTAAATTCATAATTTTTTTTTTTAATTCCAAGATATTAAAGGATACATGTACTGTTAATTTTAGTTTTGTTTCAACAGCACCACCTGCTGGTCATTTTCCAACCAGTCTGACCACCAAGTGTCAAGGACGTTGTCAGGGGAAAGAAAGAGGCTGCTCTGATGTTCTGCTGCTTAGGAAAGATTTGAGAAAGATTTCAAATTTTTTTCCTAAGCAGAATATCAGCCTATTTCTTTCTCCTGACAACTTCCTTGACCACTTTGTGGTCAGACAGGTTGGAAAATGACCAGCAGGTGTCACTGTTGTAACAAAATACATTCATATTAACAGTGCATGTATCCTTTAATATCTTCAAATTAAAAAAATAATAATAATGAACAGTGATGACGCGTCCTGCGATTTTCGGCGCGCATCAAAATTATTTTGACGTGAATGTGCATCTGTGTTTTGGCGCGCAATGCAATTTGATGAAACCCTTTTTCTATGGGTGTTTTGTTTGTGTCACTTTTTTTCAGCTTTGGGGCTACCAATAAATACATTTTCCCTTACTTTCAAGCTTTGTAGACTGGGATGATAAATGAATATGGCATGTTTGACTTTGTGTCAAAATGTGCTGAATTGCATTAGAGTCAATGGGAAGAACAATTCACACCCCTGTTTCACTTAGTATACTGCTACACACATGCCCTACATTATTGGAGGACTCCTAGTCCTATCTTTTCAAAAGAAAAAAAGGGCTCCCATTTTGCCAGTTGCTTAAAAATGTCTGTGATTTTTGACATTACCTCTGGTCAAGTACCATCTGAGTAGTAGTTACATGAAAATAAACTCCAAATATAGACATATAAATAACTTTTTTTATTACAACAAAAAATAGCACAACCGTGCTAAATATGGTTTCAGCAGCAGATAAGCTACAGTGGACGAGGAGGAGTGTTGTCCCTTTGGAGAGAGTGGACAAGGTCTCTGACCTCCTGAAGCTCCTGCCTCATGGCATTCACCTGGTGGACCAGTGTGATTAGCAGCTCAGTGTGATCATAAAAAGCATTAGCAGTCTGAGTACCCACATCACTGAGTGCCTGGTCAGGTGGAGGTGCTGTCTGGTCAGGTAGTGGTGCTGCCGCTGTTACTGCCTGGTCAGGTGCTGCCGCATCGTCGGCTTCTGCAGCGGGATTATCCTGGATACATTCAGCTGGCAATGAATGAATTTCAGTTTGAGTAATACAGCAATTGCATTTGTACAGTATGAATGATACAGGATGAGGTGTGTCATGTAACTATAGGAAAATTAAACATCTGTAAGGATGGCATTGGCAGGTACGGGGGCGCGCAACACCATTAAAGCTGGCCATAGACGCAAAGATCCGATCGTACAAATCCTCGATTAGTACTATTTTCAGACCGTGTGTGGAGAGTCCCGACATTTTTCATCCCATGGAGATTGGTCCTTTGGTTGATCGGCCAGGTTAAAAGATTTCTGTCGAATGTCGATAATATCTCTGCGTGTATCAGACAATTTTCAGTGGGAGACTGTCACCAGCTTTTGTCGGACATAACTTTTGTACGATTGCTGTCAGGGGCAGAACATCGGCTGATCTGTTCTTATACTACTTTATTTGATCTGAAAGGTTAGTGGCAGGTCTGGAAATGGGGAAATCCAATCATTCGAGGATTCAAACGATCGGATCTTTGCGTCTATAGCCATCCTAAAATTTGCAGCAGATAATCTCCATTTGATTTACTTGTTCTCTGCAGTTGTAGGACAGTTAACTGTTACTGATGTTACGCTATTCACCTAAACACACTTTTGCTCAAAAATAGCAAAATAAATAGGAATCAAGTGGCTTTATTGTAGTTCAGAAGAGAAATCTATTTATTCTGTTTAAATAAATCTACCTTCTACTTCAACTCTTGGTTGATTAACGAGGTCTGCGTGCCGCTGCTTTAGATCGCTCCAGATCCTCTGAACGGCACTCACCCTCAAACGGATGTCATACTTGCTCCTGAGCTTGCTCCTCAGCCTCTTCATGATGTGACACTGCAGGGACTGTATCCCGGCGGTCCCAGGGGGAATATTGTCGTATACCTCCCTGTAGAGGTGGCGGATTAGGTATTCCAGTTGGTCTTGGCTCATCATACCTGGACCTGCCACCTTTCCACTCCTACAAGTGTAAGGGCAGGGCATTGGGTATTTATACTGGTGACGCCCATTTTTGACGCATGCATGACGCACGTGACAACCGGGCGCAGAGTATGATGAATTAGCTATTGAGTATGATTTTTTTTAATTTTAGTAATCGTGAGACTACATATGCCATACATTCGGCAGTATATTCATTCTACTTTCTGCGAAAGCTGAAAAAAGCCCACCTTCCACCACCCATTCTCACTATCTTCTACAGAGGGTCTATTGAAAGCATTTTATGCAGCTGCATCACTACCTGGTATGGAAACTGCTCTGTATCAGATCGCAAGATCCTGCAGCGGGTGGTGAGGACAGCGGAAAAGATCATTGGGGTCTCGCTTTCTGCCATTATGGATATTTACCACACCCGATGTCTCCAGAAGGCTACCAGCATTGTCAGGGATAGCACCCACCCTGCACATGATCTCTTTACCCTCTTACCATCCTGTAAGAGATACTGCAGTATTCGAGCGCTGACTTCCAGAATGCGAAACAGTATTTCCACAAGCCATCAGGTATCTCAACTCCCTCCCTCAACTCTAGGGTTGTTGTATAGCACATTCTGGAGGAACGTCATTTCGTTTCTACTATGTACTTTATTTACTGTATATGGCTAAAATGACAATAAAATCCACTTGACGACTATTATAAGTAACATTATTAGAATTAGAAGAGGTAGGCCTCAACCAGAAGAAATTTGCCAAACAACGCGGCAGTATTAGAAGTAAAATTATTATTAGCCTTATTTTTAGGAGCTCAGGCATGGTGTCCTGCACACCGACCGACCCCATGTAGTCAGCCAGCATATGCTCCAGCTGCTGTTGGTGGTGACTTTGGGTGCTGACTAGGCCTGCTGCTGCCTTATAAGGCTAGAAACAATTCTTCCACACACCCATGAGATCTCCACCTTTGCTGCTGCAAGCCCCCCGTCTCTGCTGGTTGTGTGGAGTAGTGCAGGCCTCAGAACTTTCAGCCTGGGTGAAGGCCTCCACCAGTTTTGAGCCCAGAGCCCTCTTCAATTGACCCACCCTCCTCTCTCTCTGGCTGGGTACAAGGAACTTCCCCACCTTTCCCTTGTACCGTGGGTTAAGCAAAGTGGCTACCCAGTAATCAACACGGTCTTTGATTAAACAGATCCAGGTATCGCTTCAGAGGCAACTTTGCATATGGGTAGACATGTAGAAGAGGTGCCCCCGACCAACCTCTTCTTCACTGCCCTCCAGATGCAGCATGTCAGCTACCTCCTCCACCTGCTCTGTGACCTCCCAGCCACAGACAATAGCTGGGGTGGTTGGGTGGCGTGTGCCCTGCTCCCCATGCTGTGCAGGAACCCAGTCCTCCGTTCCCTCATCAAGCAGAACTTCCTCCTCCTGCCTCCCAGCTGCTTCTGCCTGCCTACCGGGCCTGTTCTCCTCCTCCTCAGGTACATCGCCCTCTTCTAGCAGGCCGTCCAACGTGCACTTGAGGAGGAAAACCAGGGGTATAACATCGCTAATACACATATTGTCCCTGTTAAAGCATGTGGCCTGCTCAAAGGGGGCAAGTACTCAGCAGAGCTGCCTCATCTGCTGCCACTGCTCTGAAGTACCCCAAATCTGCCCCCTGAGAACCCCTGGCACTGTGCTCCAGCAGGTAATTGTTGACCACCCAGCGCTGCTCTACAAGAAGCTACATGTGCAGGGTGGAGTTCCAGTGCATCGGAGGCACCTCTAGCCTGAGGGGAGTGCCCATGCTTGCACCCTCCTCAGCACTAATGAGGGTGAACTTGTGGGCAGTATAGAAGATGTACCTTCCCTGCCCATGCCTGCTAGTCGGTGGTGCAGTGCACCCTGCCACCAACAGCATGATCCAGAGACATTTTCCGCCGCCTGCTGGTGGAGGGCAGGGAAGGCCTTCCTGGCGAAAAAATGGAGGCTGGGGATCCGCCAGTTAGGGGCAGCGCAAGCCATCAGCTGTTGGAAGGGGGCTGCTTCAACTAGCTGATAGGGCAGCACATATACTGCCAGAAGCTTTGCCAGGCATTCATCGAGCCTCCTTGCGGCCAAGGAACTGGGTGAGGGAAACCTGGCGGGATAGGGGCCGCACTGATGATTGCAGTGAGGAGGAGGAGGCAGTGAGGGCTGCAGAAGAGGCAGAGCTACACAGTGGCTGCCTCCAACTAAGAGCCTCAGAATCCTCTCCCCTTACTACAGGGAATGGGGAGCTAGCACCACTTTCCTGAAGAATGGGAGGAGGTGGGCCAGAAGGACCACTGCCTCCGGTGCCCTGGCACTTTGGTGCTGCTCCCACGTCATCCTGTGATGACTTTCCATACGGGAACTTAAAGACGAAGTTCCCATATTTGACCCTTTCTGCCCACTTCAAACTTTCTGTCGGCAGAGCTGGCACACGGCTACCACTGGTCCTCAGACGGAAGGTGAAAAAGGCCCACACTGCTGAAGTGCGGGCCATCGCCTTGCCTGCTGTGGAGCCAGGTGCAGTGCTGCCCTGTTGCCTGACCCCCTAGCAGAGGTTGGTGGGGTTTTCTCCCTCTGTGGGCCGGCTCTTCATCATCATCCTCATCGACCACACAGTTCCCCCCCTGAACTGCTGCTATCATCCTGAGCTGGCTCCCAGGGTCTGTCCCTGTCATCATCCTCATCCAGACCAGACCCTGCATCATATATATGGCATCAACACCCACATCCAGCATGCTGGTGTCTGACCCCACAACAGCAGCCTGCTGCTCTGCCATTAGGGGACCCTGCCTAATATCTCCTACTGATGTGGGCTGTACTACTACCTCCTCATCAGACATAAAAATACCCCCCCATTCCTGCCTGATAATCAAAAAGATCCTGGGTGTCTGGGCCCAAGTCCACCTCAGGATCAAACAATAAGGGGTGTGGGGTGTCCCCCCAGCACTGAGCTGGCAGGTGACGCCATCTACTGCCACTCACTGGTGCCTGCTGCAGGATGAGGTAGCCTGGGTCAGCCGGTCTACCATTGCCTCTGCCTGCATATAGGTCGCTAAGCAGTTGCCAAAAAAAATCTACATGTGCCAGTTGCCCAACTGCGACCCAATGCCACCTGCTGCTGTGCTACTTTCTGCTGCTGTTGTTGCTGCTGTTGTAATTGTAGCTGCTGCACCCAGACTGGGCATGGCACGTAGGTTTGGCTGTTGTGGGGCAGCATGCCCACGGCCAGCACCACGGCCTCTTCCTCTCACACAGACAGACAGAGACATAACAAGGGCTATTGGGTGGTGAGCAGTCAAGCAGAAGAGGGAAAACAGTAAACTGAAATTCACAACTTCTACTTGCACTGAAAAAAAAAAGAAAAAAGCTAACTACACAAACTCCTCTAGCTAAATAAAACACAAATCTCTATCTCCTGCTCTCTCTAACCTCAACCAAAAACGCAGTAATTGCCACCTGTACCTCCTTATATAGACAGTGGAAGGGTTCACATCTTATTGGCTGCTGTGTTTGTCGTGCATTCTTTTTTTGACACGCTTTCTGCGTCAAAATTTGGGGCCGAACAAATTTTTGCTGTGGTTTGCCCGCGTTGAAACTTGGAAATTCGCGGTGAATTTAACTAAGGCAAATGTTTTCGCCTATCATTAATAATGAATGTACACTGCAAAAGTGCTTAGAATAGCACCCTCATTAATTTTATATTCACTTATTTTTAAGGTTTACTCATCCCTTAACGTATAGTGTAAGACAATTTAAGAAAGCTGTGGTGACGGTTTGAAGGAGAGGAACAGGCTACTCCATCAAGCAGCTTCATATATTGCCTACCCAGACCCAAAAAGGATACATACCTGAAGTACCTTCTGCTCTGCGGTTGTGCCGGGGTGCATAGCTAAACTGGATATCAATTTGCCTGTTCTGCCTGGCTTCGGCCCGGTTCTTGCTATGACAAGCAGTCTTGTGGGCTTTATAGTCTATTTCAGTAGGGAAAGCGTGAGTAAACTGCTCCGTGTTGCACTGGCCCTCTTCACACAGAAAGTGACTCTGGCGGAAATGCTCTCTTAGGAAGGAGTATTCACTGCAGGAGACATGGTATTCATTTTTACGATTATTCACCAATCATCTGATGGGTTTTAAAATCACAATAAAATTAAAGCTGGAAATCCCATTTTAAGCGTCAATAACTATTCCAGCAGAACTACGCTTAGTACAGGATGATCACTCATGATTCAGTCACAAGGTCACTTGGGTAGAACGGAACATAGGTATAGTTTTATAAAGTTTTTCTTTAGCATTTCCACACTACTCCTGAGTGCTACGCAAGAAGAAAGGAGGCGATGGAACCGGATAGCGTAGCTTGAAACTTTAAGTCATACAGAGCCAAAACAGAGCTCCTTCATGTGTAGAACACAACGCCTATTTCCAAACAGGCATATCCGCTTTCTTAAAGGGGTGGTTCATCTTGAAGTTAACTTTTAGTATGTTATAGAATGGCCAATTCTAAGCCCCTTTTTCAATTGGTTTTCATTATTTATATTTTTTGGAATATTTGCCTTCTTCTGACTGTTTCCAGCATTCAAATGGGGACCACTGACCCAATCTAAAAACAAATGCTCTGTAAGGCTACAAATGTATTGTTACTTTTTATTATTCTTTCTATTCAGACCCTCTCCTATTCATACTCCTGTCTCATATTCAATTTGATGCATGGTTGCTAGGTAGTGAAGTGCGGGCCGACCCGATACCCGCGGGTTCAGGCTGACCTTGCACGCTCCTTTCCGGGTGGTGACCTTCCAAATGCCGGCTTCCGGGTTGAGTTTTTATAGACGAGCGCCTCTCGCCCCGCACCATTTGTGACATCATCACCAGTGCAATTGGTGGTGGAAGATGGGCTCGGGCATGCGCGGGTGGTGGGAGGGCAGGTCGCAGGCGGGTGCGGGAAAAGCCCGACCGGCACATCACTATTGCTAGGGCAATTTGGACCCTAGAAACCAGAATCCTAAAACTGCAAATTGGAGAGCTGCTGAATAAAAAGCTAAATAACTCAAAAACTCACAAATAAAAAATGAAAACCAATTGCAAATTGTCTCAGAATATCACTCTTTACATCATAATAAAAGTTAATTTAAAGGTGAACAACCCCTTTAAGAGCTAGGAAAAGTAAAGTTGCGATTTATAACGTCAGAAATAGAATTTAATCTGGAAATAAATCAAGTAAAATATGACAAATCTGTGCCATTATCCCTCATGGCACTGCCTAAGTTTTTGTTTTTATTTAGAGTAAACAAAAAGTATAAACTAGGGATGCACTGAATCCAGGATTCGGTTGGGATTTAGCCTTTATCAGCAGGATTCAGTTTTCAGCCGAATCCTTCTGCCAGGCCGAACCGAATCCTAATTTGCATATGCAAATTAGGGACGGGGAGGGAAATAGTGTGCCTTTGTGGCACAAAACAAGGAAGTAAAAAAGGTTTTCCCCTTCCCACCCCTAACTTGCATATGCAAATTAGGATTCAGATTCGGTTCGGTATTCGGCAGAATCTTTCAGGGGTTCGGCCAAATCCAAAATAGTGGATTCGGTGCATCACTAGTATGAACACAAATTAAAAATTCTCCTATTGGTATGTTTGCTTCTATTTAATTCTATATATTGTTTGCACCCACTGAGTGTACATTTCAAGACCCATACTAGGCCTTTCAAAACTTGCCCCAATCCCCACAGATACATTTTAAAACAGTGCCTGTAATTAACACATCATTGCCACTCATTAACCATGTAAAGACTGTGCATGAAGTAGGTTGTGCAGTAATTAACCGCTTATTGTGCTAATGGGCTACATAAACTCTGGATCGAATCCCCCCCCCCAATACTGCACAGACAAGTTTATTATTTATCACAAACCTGTAATATTCCTGGGCACCTTCGGAATCACAGAAATGACAAAAATAATGGTCCCGCCGCAGATGTTTGAGCAGCTCGTCGTTGTCAAGGTAGCGCTCGTCACAGAACTTGCACAGCGGGTGTCCGCGATGGGATGTATCTTCAGGATCGCCGCGAATGCGATGCCGTGCCAGGTCCCTGCGTGCATACCAAGTTCGTTCATATGTAAAGTTCTGAAAGTAGTGCAAAAACATAGTGATGTAGGTGAGTAATAATCTAATGGCTACACCCAGCAGCATGCTGGAAACTGCCAAAAAGCATTTACTTCAAATGTTCTCTCAGACTGCACTTATATAAAAAGAGCAAGCCATGGAGCTCACCTTTAGGTGTCGGACACAAAGTTTACAGCAGAACAGTTCATGGTGTTTCCGCATGTGCTGCTCCAGCTCAGCAAATGCATGAAATGGTCGCATGGAAGGGCACAGGGTGCATTCATGCTGCAGCAACTTCCTAAAGAAAGAACACAAGTGGTGAGACCCACGGAATTACGGCAAGATAGAACAGAAGCTAAATATACATGGTGCATTTCGTCCTTACAGGACTGGTTTCTTAAAGGAAAACGATCGCAAAAATGAACATTTAGGGGCAGATTTTTCAAGGGTCGAATTAAAAAAATTCGAAATTCAAATTTAGATTTTTTTTTTTATGGACAAAACTGTCAAATTCGACTAGGGAGTTATTCAAATTCGATTCAAGTTTTCCAAAAATTCTAATTCGATTATCGAGTTTTATCATAGAGTGGCCCTTTAAAAACTCTAATTGACTATTCGCCACCTAAAACCTGCTGAATTGCTGTTTAAGTCAATGGGAGATGTCCATGGATCAATCTGGAGTGGTTTGCAGCCTTCCTGACATGAGAGTATCAAGTTTTTTCAATTCAAATCAAATTCATTCAAGTTCTCGGGTCAATTATATTCACCCGACTTTAAAAAATTTGATTTTAATGATACATTTCGTTGGGTATCAGATGAATGATCCAATATATATTATGGGGGGGCTCCCTTTCCTAGCAGATGCATTAGAGCTCATTGAAATAACTGATTCAAGTACAAACAAAATCTAACAAAATAACTGCCTTTTGCAAAAATTCTGCATGTAGAGACAGAATTTCTGCTGATTTTGATAGTGAGCTCTAATACATTTTCTAGGCAAAAGGAGCCTCCCTATAAGATATATTGGATCTAACTGTCTAAATGATTATTTGATACCCAACTGCTGCATGAAGACAGAATGAAACAAATGCTGAGAGAGGGATAGTGAAGATAAACGCGATTATTTCAGAAACAGTAAAGATATTATAATTGATTATATTTAGAAAACTTCTTATTTCAGTATGCTGAAGCTTATATTAAATTTTATTTTTTGCGATAGTTCTCCCTTAATATCAGCTTCAGCATAAGAAGCTTTCTAAATACAATCAATTAAATATTCTGCATTGTTTCTGAAATAATCAAGTTTATCTTCACTAATCCTCTCTCAGCATCTGTTTCTCTTTATTCTCTCTTCATGCAGCAGTTGGGAAGTTAGATCCAATATATATTATAGGGGTGGCTCCTTTTGCCTAGAAGATGTATTAGAGCTCACTCTATTAAAATCACCAGACATCATGTCTCTCTACATGTAGAATATGTGCAAAAGGACGTTATTTTGTTAGATTTTGTTTGTACTGGAATCCGTTATTTGAATGAGCTTTAATACATCTGCTAGGAAAGGAAGCCCCCCTATAAGATATATTGGATCATTATTCTGACACCCAACTGCATGAAGACAGAATGAAGAGAAACAGATGCTGAGAGAGGTAAAGTGAATATTAACTTTATTATTTCAGAAACTCTGCATAATTTTTAATTTATTATATTTATAATGTTTCTTATTTCAGTATGAGGAAGCTTGTATTAAGTTTTAATTTTCACGATAGTTCCTGTTAAAGCTTATATTAAATTGTCATTTTTGTGATAGTTCCCCTTTACATAACATACATGATGCTGCACTTCAAACGTGTCAACTAACGTTCAGTAGGTTATGTTCTCATCATACAAGGAGCGGCAGGACATTGGGCATAGCTACATGCCAACTAGCAGTCTAATGAAAACAGTTGTTGATGAAGGAACAGGACTAATGCATTCCTGGCAACACAATAAACTCCTCCTTATTTAGAATGCTGGAAAGCAAAGGCAACACAGCTTGCGAAGAATGGCAACGGCATCGTTTGTGGCCTCTGGGGTTGCTGTTGCCATAGTTATACTCTAAGAATTTTCAGATTTATCCAAGCTAAGCAGCTTCATTGATTTGCATTAGCACAAACAAAGACGGATGGTTCTGTAAATGAGCTATGTCATTTATGTTTATGTTTAGGAGGTAAAAAAAATTAAGAAATTGTTTTTTTTTTTTTTTTTTTTTTTTTAATATACAGCTATAGAATCGGTTATCCAGAAAGCGCAGAATTGATGGAATGCCATCTCCCATAGACTCCATTTAAACAACTGAAAATTTAAAAAGTTTCCTTTTTAATAGTAAAACAGTAGCTTGTACTTGATCCCAACTAAAATATAATTAATCCTTATTGGAGGCAAAACAAGCCTATTTTTTTAGTAGACTTAAAGGAGAACAAACCCGAAGAATGAATATAGCTAAAAATGCCATATTTTATATAGTGAACTTATTGCACCAGCCTAAAGTTTCATCTTGTCAATAGCAGCAATGATCCAGGACTTCAAACTTGTCACAGGGGGTCACCATCTTGGAAAGTGTCTGTGACACTCACATGCTCAGTGGGCTCTGAGCAGCTGTTGAGAAGCTAAGCTTAGGGGTTGTCACAAATTATCCAGCAGAAAATAAGGTTGGTCTGTAAAATAAACTGATACTACAGGGCTGATTATTAAATTCTGATGCTAATTGCACTGGTTTCTGTGCTGCCATGTAGTAATTATCTGTATTAATTACTAATCAGCCTTATATTGTGACATTTCTATTCTATGTGTGCAATGTATTGTGAGTCAGTCCCTAAGCTCAGTAAGTACATGCTCTGTGCTGCTGTCAAAGTTAATCAGCAGAAAAGAAGATGGGGGGCTACTGGGGCACCTTCAGAGTCACAGATCTTTACTGCTAAAGGGTTGTGGTTGCCTTGGGCTGGTACAGAAGTCCAAAACATAATTTATGTAATGGAATCTTCTGACCTGCTCCAAGATGGCGTCCAAAATGGCGATTCCTCTTCCCTGCACATGGTTCCGGCTGGTCGCAATCCTCCTGCATCATCTCCTTCTCGCCCTGTGATTGGTCGCCGACGACGGAACGGACGCCGGCGTCAGAATCGGGCGCCGGCGTCAAGGCGTCAGCGTGGGGACGCTGGCGTCTGCGTCTGACGCAAGCGCGTCAATTTTGGCGCCAATAGACTGGACTATAAAGACCCTCATTTCCTTCCTGACCTTGCCCAATTATAGGTCTGTTTCATATAGTTCCTGGGTGCGATATATTCTGTCTTGATCTTCCGTGTTTTGAACCTTTGCCTGTTATCGACTTTGAATCTGTGCTGCCTGTCTTGACCATTCTGCCTGTTTGACGACCATTCTTTGATAAACCCTTTTCTGTACTGCGAACCTGATTTGTTGCTTCCTCTTTGGTCCTTACTTCAACTGCGCCTTCGGGCATTACAGTATAATTGGGCCATGGACCCCTCGGAGGAGGCCCAAGTACCCCTCGATGTCGGAGGGGCCATTCGGGGGTTGGCTTCTCGCATGAAATCCTATGAAGCCCAGCAGTCTCAAATTGGCCAGGCTATTGATGTTATCCTGGAGAAATTGACTGCCATGTCTCCTGCGGCTCCTGCGGCTGTGCCTGTTCCTGCCATTCCTGCTCCTCTTCAGGTGTCTGAACCTCGTGTTCCTGCTCCACCTCTTTTCAGCGGAGACCCAAAAGCTTGTCGAGGTTTTATTAACCAATGTGAAATTCAATTCACTCTGCAGCCAGGCCAGTTCGTCTCCGAGCAAGCCAAGGTTGGTTATGTCATCTCCCGTCTGCAGGGGAAGGCTCTGGAATGGGCATCACCCCTTTGGGAGAAGAGAGACCCGCTGATCGACAACGCCGGGGCTTTTCTCCAAGAACTCCGGACGGTGTTTGATGCTCCAGGTCGTACTACTGCAGCCTCGGCTCGACTGTTCCAGCTTCAACAAGGCACTCGCTCAGTCCCCGAGTATGCCATTGAATTTCGTACTCTGGTGGCAGAGACCTCCTGGAATAACGATGGTTACCACGCGGCCTTTTACAACGGCTTGGCTATACGCATTAAGAATGACCTCGTTTCCCGGGAAATTCCTTCTCGGTGGGAGGATCTGGTGGCCTTGGCGGTGAAGGTGGATACCCGGCAGAGGGAGTTCCAGCTCGAACTCGACCGAGAGCGTACAAAAAGGTACCCCCGGTTCCAACCTTCTTTGGCCCCCCGCTTCCAGAGACCCCTGCTTTTCAATCCTGCTCCCCCAGTGCTTCCTCCTGCTCCTATGGATTCTGCTTCTTCCTCCTTGCCGGCTGAAGAACCCATGCAGATTGGGCGGGCCCGTCTGTCCGAACAGGAGAAACTCCGGAGAAGGGCGGCCGGTCTATGCCTTTACTGTGGGGGTAAAACCCACTTTGCCCAGGAGTGTCCAGTGAAGCCGGGAAACGCCAAAGCCTAGGTAAGCATGGGGAGACTTACCTGGGTGGGATTTGTCATTCTCCCCATTCCTCTGCTCTACGTTTCCTTCTTCCGGTACAGATCCAGCTTGGCTCTCTAAAGTTTTCTTCACAAGCCTTTCTAGATTCCGGTGCTGCAGGAAACTTCATGGACCGAACCTTTGCAGGACTCCATTCCATCCCTCTTCAACCCTTGGCTGTTCCTCTTCGTGTCCTGGCGATTGATGATCGTCCCCTGTCGTCTGCCTTCATCTCGCATTCTACTCAGGAACTTTCCTTCAAGGTGGGCACCATGCATTTGGAGAGACTATCCTTCCTCCTCATTGATTGCCCTTCCACTCCGGTTGTCCTGGGTCTGCCATGGTTACGTGTACATAATCCAGTCATTGACTGGTCCTCATTGCAAGTTTCCAGATGGAGTCCTTTTTGTTTACAAAACTGCCTACCCACTGTTCCGGTTGTCAAAGTTTCTTCTGTGTCCTCTAATTCCTCTATTCCCTCTGTGTACCAAGCATTTTCCGATGTATTTAACAAGTGTTCCGCTGAGACTCTTCCTCCCCATCGGCCTTACGATTGCCCTGTGGAACTTCTATCCGGCTCTATGCCCCCCAGGGGCCGCACCTACCCACTCTCCCCTTCGGAAACTTCTGCTATGAAGTTATACATCCAGGAGAATCTCCAGAGAGGATTCATCCGTCCTTCCACCTCCCCTGCTGGAGCAGGTTTCTTCTTTGTTGAGAAAAAGGATGGTAGTTTGCGGCCCTGCATCGACTACAGAGGACTCAACAAGATCACAGTTAAAAACAGGTACCCTCTTCCTCTTATTTCTGAACTGTTCGATCAGCTTAGGGGTGCCAATATCTTTACAAAGCTGGATCTTCGGGGGGCATACAATCTTATCCGGATCCGTGAAGGGGACGAGTGGAAGACCGCCTTTAATACCCGTGATGGACATTACGAGTATTTGGTCATGCCCTTTGGTCTCTGTAATGCTCCTGCGGTCTTCCAGGAGTTCGTTAATGATATTTTTCGGGATTTGTTGGGTCTATGTGTGGTCGTTTATCTAGATGACATTCTTGTTTTTTCTAAAGACCTTTCGGAACATCCTGCCCATGTACGTGAGGTCCTCTCCAGACTAAGGAAGAACAGTCTCTTTGCTAAATTGGAGAAATGCACCTTTGAAGTCTCTTCCATTTCTTTCCTTGGCTATATTATTTCTCCTCTAGGTTTCAAGATGGATCCTGCCAAAGTGTCTGCAATCCTGGACTGGCCTCTTCCTACCAGTGTCAAAGCCATTCAGAGGTTTGTTGGCTTTGCCAATTATTACAGACAGTTTATAAAAAATTTTTCTTCCAGACTCTCTCCAATTCTGGCCCTGATTCGTAAGGGGGGCAAACCTCAACACTGGTCTCCCCAAGCCCTGGAATCCTTCAAGTCCCTCAAAGAGGCCTTTTCTTCCGCTCCAATTCTTCGGCACCCGGATCCCCTACAACCCTTCTTCATGGAAGTTGACGCCTCTGATGTCGGAGCTGGTGCAGTCTTATCACAGAGATCCATCTCTGACGGTAAACTTCATCCTTGTGCGTTCTTTTCTAAAAAATTTTCTGCCCCTGAACAGAACTATGATGTGGGGAATCGGGAACTACTCGCCATCAAATTAGCCTTGGAGGAATGGAGACACTTACTGGAGGGTTCTTCGGTTCCTGTGACGATTTTTACCGACCATAAAAATCTTGAGTTCATCCAAACCCTCAAACGTCTGAATCCCCGACAAGCCAGGTGGGCACTTTTCTTTTCCCGTTTTAATTTTGTCATTACTTTTCGTCCTGGCTCCAGAAACAGGAAGGCCGATGCCTTATCCAGAAGCTTTATTCCCGAAGATTCTGTGTCCAAGGAACCTGAACCTATTGTACCCTCTATCAAGATTATTGCTGCCTTGTTCCCTTCCTGTGCCTCCCAATTGTTGTCCGCTCAAGATTCTGCTCCTGCGGAAACTCCTCTTGGTGTTGCTTTTGTCCCTCCTGAATTTCGTCTTACTATTTTGTCTCAGTCTCATTGTTCCAAACAGGCTGGACATCCTGGAATTCAGAAGACGACCGAGCTTTTGTCTCGTCTAGTATGGTGGCCAACCTTAAGAAAGGACGTTAAAGATTTTGTCTCCTCATGTTCCACGTGTGCTGTGTCTAAATCCGGACATTCTCCTCCCAAGGGTTTTCTTCTTCCACTACCCATCCCATCTCGACCCTGGACTCATCTCGCCATGGACTTTATTGTAGATTTGCCCATTTCCTCCGGCCACACTGTCATTTGGGTTGTTATCGACAGATTCAGTAAGATGGCTCATTTCACTCCTCTCCGCAAACTGCCTTCCGCTCCAGAACTTTCTGAACTATTTATTAAACATATTTTTCGCCTCCATGGCTTTCCTGCAGAAATTGTGTCCGATCGTGGCCCCCAATTTGTGTCTAAGTTTTGGAGGTCACTGTGTAAAGCTTTAAATATTTCTCTTCAATTTTCTTCTTCTTATCATCCTCAGTCCAATGGTTCCGCTGAACGTGTTAACCAGGCCTTGGAGCAATTTCTTCGTTGCCATGTATCCTTGTGTCAAGACGACTGGTCGGACCTTCTTCCCTGGGCGGAGTTTGCTCATAACAATTCTTTTCATTCTTCTTCCCAGAAATCTCCTTTCTTCTGTGTGTATGGCCGAAACCCATTGGCATTCCCTCAGGATCTCTTACTCACAAACGTTCCTGCTGCTAATGATCAAGCCGCTCATATGCTGGCCATCTGGCAGGCCACCACTGCTAATTTGGAAAAAAGTTCGTCCTCCCAGAAGAAGTTTGCCGACAGGAAAAGAATTGCCGCTCCACCCTATGCTCCTGGTGACAAGGTCTGGTTGTCTACACGGAATATTCGCCTCAAGATTCCCACTCCCAAGCTTGGCCCCAAATTCATCGGTCCCTTTCCCATCATCGAGGTCATCAACCCTGTGGCAGTTCGTCTTCTTCTTCCTCCCGAGATGCGGATCCCCAATGCTTTTCATGTGTCTCTCCTTAAACCTGCAGTGTCTTCCTCAGCTCCTGTTGTTATCGATGACCATCTAGAATTTGAAGTCAGCAGGATTCTGGACTCTCGTTTTTCCAGGGGCGCTCTCCAGTATCTTGTCGAATGGAAGGGTTTCGGTCCCGAGGAATGCTCTTGGGTGAAAAAATCTGATGTCCATGCCCCCATCCTTGTTCGCAGGTTTCATAGGCAGTTTCCTTCTCGTCCTGGTCCCGGTGGTCCTGAGGCCCCCCCTAAGGAAGGGGGTACTGTAATGGAATCTTCTGACCTGCTTCAAGATGGCGTCCAAAATGGCGATTCCTCTTCCCTGCACATGGTTCCGGCTGGTCGCAATCCTCCTGCATCATCTCCTTCTCGCCCTGTGATTGGTCGCCGACGACGGAACGGACGCCGGCGTCAGAATCGGGCGCCGGCGTCAAGGCGTCAGCGTGGGGACGCTGGCGTCTGCGTCTGACGCAAGCGCGTCAATTTTGGCGCCAATAGACTGGACTATAAAGACCCTCATTTCCTTCCTGACCTTGCCCAATTATAGGTCTGTTTCATATAGTTCCTGGGTGCGATATATTCTGTCTTGATCTTCCGTGTTTTGAACCTTTGCCTGTTATCGACTTTGAATCTGTGCTGCCTGTCTTGACCATTCTGCCTGTTTGACGACCATTCTTTGATAAACCCTTTTCTGTACTGCGAACCTGATTTGTTGCTTCCTCTTTGGTCCTTACTTCAACTGCGCCTTCGGGCATTACAATTTACAACATTTCTAACCTACATCTTTAGTTAAGCTTTACTTCTCCTTTAAAAAAAACCAACAATTGCCTGGAGTACTTTATGCTGAGAACCATTCCGTCACTGGAGTTCCAGGATAAGAGGTGAGCAACAGGAATCACTGTGGATTGCCTAACAACTTGGCACCGCTCTTCCATTCTTTGACAAAATAAATAATGCCCCTCATTGTTGCGTTGCCTGAAAAAGTATGTTTGGTGCCCTCGCTTCCCTGCTGCTAATGTCAATCATGTAATGTGCAATATGCTACTACCTGAACTGTGCAATTAATTTTCCATCTTCAAAGTAAATGTCATGTTTCTTCTCGTATTGCATCTGCTGCAAGGGGAGGCTTGTAAATGGAGCCGGTTTATTCACAAAAACCACCTGGAAAGAAAACATTAAAGAAAAAAAAAAACTGTATTAGAAGATGACAAATGTATGGAGGCAAACAAAAAAATTCTAAATAGACTATTTCTTGGAAGGATGGGCTGTGCAGAACTATGTCTGTACAAAAATACGACCAAGCCTTATATACAAATAAAGTGCATGCCCCTATGTGGGGTATAAAATTGTGTGAAATATTGCTGCACTGCCTGTACAACTTCTACTCCTGCTAGTACCGAAGCCCTGTAGATACTTGTGGGTTAGTTTAAAGTGATATTGTGAAAGGATTTTGTTTTTTTTAACCACATCAGTTAATAGTGCTGCTCCAGCAGAATTCTGCACTGAAATCCGTTTTTTAAAAGAGCAAACAAATTTTTTTATATTTAATTTTGAAATTTGGCATGGGGCTAGACATATTGTCTGTTTTCCAGGTGCCCTAAAGTCATGTGACTTGTATAATGGTATAATACAACGGGAAAGGGAGAAACAATAGCTGTTTCAAAGCAGTTCCATCCTGAAGTGCTCAAAGTTCAGGATCAGGCACGATGCACCGAGATGGCTGCCTCCACGCCAATATTACAGCTAAAAAAAAAATTACATTTATTGGTTCAAGAATAACATTTTAAATGGCAGAGTGAATTATTTGCAATGTAAACAGTGTAATTGAGAAATAAAAAGTAAACCAGAAAAATCATGACAGAATCCCTTTAAATGAGAAAAAAAAATATATGGGAGTAGGGGGTGTCAAAATGCTCTCAGCAGCCAATGTTAGACCTGTATAATTAAAAGACAATTGTCGCCAATGATAAAAATAAGGGGTCATGAAACGGACACACCATTTAAAGCACAACATCATGAGCACTGGGACGAGCATGAAGAGATGATTTCAAAAGATTCTGCCACTGGAGTTGGAAACATTAAATGGGAATGTAAAGGCAAAAATAAAATCCAATATGAATCTGTACACAGTCGCCGACTGCTCTACAGGGAAACAATCAAAGCTGCTTGAGTACTTCTCCTTTAACATAGTTTCTCTAAACATGACCTGGTGCTCTCAAGAGTCAGTTAGAACTGTCCACTGTACAGGAGATTAAGGCCAAAATGGACGCTCCATTTAAAGCCCAACAGTTTGACTCAAAACGAATTGCTAAACAGATGTACACAAATAGATGGCCTTCACACGTTACTTGTGTTTGCCAACAAATCTAATCTTTTTCACTGTCCGTGCTTTTAAAATAGTCGGTTAAACATTCCATTGCCTTCCATATTAGGCAGTTAATCATTCTCCTAGTGTTTTTCTCTGGTGAGCCATGGAATTCCTTTATAGACCGCATTATCCTCATTGTTAGAGTAAAATTGAACTAAATAGTTATGCACAATGCTGGGCCAAACTGAACAATCTGATGAGATGACAATCAATACAGCTGGATTACATCAACCCAGAGCCTATTATGCCTTTGTGGTTGTAGTTGTTGGGCTGAACAAAAAGCACACATTCAATGGCGGGATCCCAAACCTTTTTATATTTTAATGTGGCTCAATGGTATAAAAGAGTTGGGGAGCAACACAAGCAGGAACATAGTTCCTGGAGGTGCCAAATAAGTGCTGTGATTGGCCATTTGGTAGCCCCTATGTGAACTGGCAGCCTGTGTTTGGCAGTACACCTGTTTTTTATGCAACCTAAACTTGCCTCCAAGCCAGGAATTCAAAAATAAGCACCTACTTTGAGGGCACAACATTCATGGGGTTGGTGAGTAACATGTAGCTCACAAGCCATGGGTTGGGTATAGTTGCTTCTGTAATCAACCAGTGGGACAACTGATCAGATCAGTGCAATACGACATATTTTCACAAAATTCAATTGTGTATCCATTAAGATAAGCTTGCCCAGTCAGCCTGCGGCCACCTTTACCGACATGCTTGCAAATATTGTTGTGAATTAAAGGGGAACTAAAGTCTAAAATAGAATAATGCTAGAAATGCTGTATTTTGTATACTAAACATAAACTTACTGCACCACGAGCCTAATCAAACAAATGATTTATGCTTTCAAAGTTGGACACAGGGGGTCACACCATCTTGTAACTTTGTTAAACATCTCTGCAAGACCAAGACCATGCACATGCTCAGTGTGGTCTGGGCTGTTTAGGGATCATTAAATTATCAAAACAGCACAAGTTAAATATCTGCCAGAAGCTGATAGAGCAAGTCTGATTAATAATCAGAATATACAGACTGCACTGGGCCCTGTGTTGTCATGTAATCTAACACAAACTTTCTCCAACTCTGCAGAATCAGTGGCTGCATCAAAAAAACAAAACAAAAAAAAACAAATAGAATCCCAGTTTATCTGTGTAAATCTGGCTCCAAGATCTTTGTCCCTGCCACTAGAGTTGGGAACAATAAAGGGGATGTAAAGGCAAAAATAAAATCTAATACGAATCTCTACACAGAAGCAGACTGCTCTACAGGGAAACAAACAAAGCTGCTTTGAGTTCTGCACGGCTGGGAAGTAAGGCGGGGGTTGCCCCCTGCTGTTCATAAGTATGATCGTTTCCCTTGCAGAGCAATTTCATATCCACAGCAGTCAGAGCAAGTAAAGGAAGGGAGAATGTCACTGCACATAGTCAGGTTTCTTATAAAAACGGTAGACATTCTTTAATTAAAATATATTGGAGACTGTTTTTTTTTTTCATTAAAGAAAGTAAAACTGGGATTAATTGTTTTGCCTTTATGTCCCCTTTAAAACACAACACACATTTGCCTTTATTGTTAGATGCAAGGTAACAGTGAGAGGTAGGCCTCTCCTGAAAGGAAATCTGAAAATACTTTGAATTACCCCACAAAATAGGACATCCATAAACTTTCCCAACAGTACAGAAGATTGTTTGCTAAAAGGAGCAAGGAAACTTACAGTAAAACGTTATCCTCGGAACCTGCAGCCGACTTCAGTCTTGGCACAACTGCTCATTTGGGCAGAACCATTGCCTAATAAGTTCAAGGGATGTGTTTGCCGATCATGGATTTGGGGGTGGTATAGTTTCGGAAGCAAGATAATGCATCCCATTAACCAGTATGGATTACTTAGTTCATTTTGCTATTTTAAAATGCTTCAAAAACACCACCTAAAACAAAAGTACACGTAACATGTTTTACTACCAAATGACTCCCGTAATGAGTCAGAACACAAAAGAAGCCAACAAGTTACGCAAGGTGAAGCCACATATGCAACTTTGTCCCTCAGTGATTAGATCAGAGTGACACGTCTTTACAAGGATAACATAAGTCATTGCTGCATTGTTCTTCTCACTGAAGAGGACTGTGTACAAAAAGTCGTCAGTAGTGCTGTACAACATGAACGGATAGAACTGCATATGTTTCATATGGCGTCTCATAGGAAAAACACTCTTTTTGGAGAAAATTTTGTCAAGCTCCGAATGCAGGCATGAACACATTAAAGGAGACATGTCATGTAAAAAAGAAGAATGTGCCAGTGAATTAAACTCTTAAATATAAAAGGAATGTACTTTAAAAAGTAGTGTTTCTGGTTACTTTATTAAAAATGTCTGCAAAAACCCTACTAGTCCCGCCCATCTGTTCCACTTCCTACTGCCTCCTTTCCTAGGCTGAGTAAGGGGAGCCGGCAGCACTCAGCTCACTGCACTGTAGGACAGGAACCAATAAGCAGCTAGCAGGACCTGATAGGGAACTGAAGCCTGTCTGTGCTTGTGTGACTGCAGGGCTGTGATTGGCTGTCCCCCTTCTACTGTGCTTCTGGCAGGACAAACCCACTCTTCATTCGAAACTCGGAAGGGACCATAGCAGATCTATAGGGAGCTCCAATAAAGGGGCCTTTTTAAAAGATAATATTTATCTTTGGCCAAAAGTAAAACTAGCACCATATAGCCTGCAATTTTTTTTGGGGGGGGGGGGTCATTTATCCTATATGTCTCCTTTAAAAAAACATGATCATTAACTTTTTTAGGGCAAGATTAAAGGACCAGTAACATCAATTTTTTTAATTAAAAAAAACGTTTGTGTAGAACGAAAAAAAAACCACAGACATATTAAACTTTTAAATCGCTAAGTCTTTATTAAGAAATAACTTACCCACTCCACTGGTGCTCCTCTTCAGAAAAAGCGATCCATCGTGCGGCGCTCGATTTGTCCTCCCTGCTTTCCTGATAGGAGATAGCCAGGGAGGAGAAATCGAGCACCACATGATGAATCGTCGCTGTGTTGCCTTTCTTAAGAGGAGCACAAGCGGAGTTTCGGTAAGTTATTTCTTAATAAAGACTTAGTGATTTAAAAGTTTAATATGTCTTTTTGTTGTTTTTTTTTTTTTAAAAAAAAAGAAAAAACTCCTTGCCACCCCAAAACCCACAAGGTGTGGGTGGAAAAAGCTCATTGACTCTATTGGGTGGTCGATCCAAACATCACTGTTCCTGGGCCTGGCACTTTAGGCCACGCACTGCACCCATAACTTTATTCCAAGTCTCCTGTCCTTGGAGGCACCGGCAGGTAAAGCACAGGTAGTTGGGCTCAGGAGGGTGCAGGATTTAAAACGGTGGGTTATGGTTAGATGCAAATCAAGATTTTTCTGACCCACCCATCAATGTGAAAGCATGTCATGTGAAAAGTTAGGAAACTGCATATCCCAATCTGACGAACCAATAGCACTTCAAGGTGTGTTGAGATAAAAATGCACCCAGGAAAATCATACCTCTACCATGTTGGAAAACGGACTTGAGAAAAAAATAAACAGCATTTTAATAATGTTGTTTATGCTCATTAAAAAGAAAATGTAAACTCTCTGGGGGGCGCTAAGTCGTTAGGTGCCTCACTAAGGATTCTAGTCCTAGGTATCACCTGCCTGAAATCTAGGAATGCACACGCGCTATACAGGCATCTCAGAAAAAGTTCTATACTGTGCATGTCCCGGTCCAAGTCAGACAGGAGATATCTAGAAGTCCAGAAGAAGATAGCAGCATGGCACCCAGCAAACAGTACTACCAACAGGCACATTTTTTAAAGATGAAGTGGTTCAGTTTGCTGCTACAGGAGCACCAGCCCAGGGTATAAGGTAAGTGCTTATAATCATTATGGGGTGTAATATTTGGCACATCCCCCAGTGGTTACAACATTCCTTCTCCTAGAATCAGTTGGTGCCTAACAACTTAGCACCACCCAGAGACTCGACCTTTATCGAGCTAAAAACTCACCTTATCGAGTTCCTCCCTGCACACAGCGCAGTACTTCTGCTCGCACAGGACCCTCATTTTCGTCGAACAGCGGTAACAGACCGGGTGATCGCATTTTCCCACAGCATAAATGTCCAGGTATTGACAGCAGAGAACGCAACTTCTCTCGGAGTCCACTGCCTTGGAGGCCATACTTAGCGGAAGGTAGAAAAAAAAAAAAAAGAGGGGGTGTATAGAGTGGGACAAGCGGCCAATCGGAAAAGTGAAGGGCAATTAGGGCTCGGCCTATGAGAAAGTGCCCACACAGGCACGAAACGCGTTGGGCCTATGAATGTCCAAATAAAGGCTTTTTATATTAATGAAAACCAGAGCTACTGCTTTACTTGGAAATGGGTATCACCTTATTTGGAGTTTTTGCAATTAGGGCACAGGTGTAAGGAGACTGGGAGACTGTGCAGGTCAGGAGAAGCAGGAGGCTTGTTTTGGGGGTGTAGAAAGGCCAAACTTTGAAAATATAGTTGATAAGGGAATGAAAAGAGGGTGGGATTAGGGAGTTAATGAGGGGCAGGAGAAGAGAGAGACTTTGCTTATGAAGGTAAAATAAAGGAGTAAATGTTTGGGATACAAGACAGGTAAGAGGTGCAGAAAATTAGGGGTCACCAGAGAAAAAGAAGGGGCTTAGGACAAGGGAGTGAGTGGCAGGAGAGACAAGAGGTACATTGGGAAGGATAAAGTGTGTGAGGTGAAACACTGAGGGCTAAGGGGGTGGAGTCCTACACAAGTGTAAGTAGAACCAATAAAGCTAATGGGCCGGGATGAGTGACAGCCGGGTTCAGACAGGGCCGGTCCAGGGGACGCTGCTGATAGGCAGTAACAGCAACTAAGCGCCGTACAGAGAGGAGAGATCTTGCTCTGAGGAACGGGACGCGGGTTTCTGTGGGGAGGCGCTGGATCTTGTCGGTTCCACAGCTCTCCTCTCCAGCCACACCGCCAGCCCACGTTACAGGCAGAGGGAGACGTCACTGCGCTGACGCGTCTTCCCGGAAGCTGACGGACGAGTGAGCTGGGTTCTGTCTGGCGGCCGGAGGACTCAACTCGATTGCTCTTCGCTTTCCATTGATTCTGCGCGTGCGCGTGTTCTGTTCCATGAATGGGCGAGCCACTGCCGCTCCCAGCATTCCTCGCGTTGGGATGAGGCGGACTTTCCCGCCCACAGAAATGCCGCGCCAGCATGTTGCACGTGACTGTGCCAGAGTCTGACAGCTGTGGGGCCAATGGGGACTGGTTTTAACTGTTTTCTATAATAAAGGGGAACTATACCCATGAACGTTGCCTCCTGTATAGTGTGTGTAGTTGGATTACCCCATAGTGAGACACTGTTGTTATCACACAAGTACTAAAGCCCATTGCTGTGGTTCATATGAAGCTCTGTGCTCTCACACAAACTGATATAGGGAGGGTGTTGCTATGTGTGCACTTTATAGGTTATATCAGCCAATGCATGGGCAGACGTCTCATTGACTTCCTGTCTTGATTAGTGAGTGACATCCCAAAATGGCGCTGATGTGAAAATTATTAATCTAGGTTCCAATTTGATAGAATATTTTGATAGATTACTCATTATAACACACAATCTCTATTTTTTGTTTTTTATTCCAAACTTTTAGGTTTACTTTAATGACCCTCTCCAGAGGCAATATTTTTTTTGTAGAGAAAATATTTGTGCACAATAGCCTTCCTCAGGTGAATGCTAGCCTGAAGGCCATTGGGCCGTAACACGTAGTGTTTGACATTCCTGTAATAAATACACTATGATGTTAAAAGACGTTCTGTGCTCTCCGGGTAATATTTTCTCAACATTTGGAACTGTGTGCAACATACACGGGGCTTGCAGCCTGTTGAGAAGCACCAGAGGTAGGGTTGCCACTCGGCCAGTGTTTTTTCCGGCCTAGACAGTAAAACACTTGCCAAGGCTGGAGCCAGTATTACAAATTTACCGGCAATATAGTTGCCGGAAAATTTGTAATACCCTTAAAAAAAGCCCTTGGCCCTCCACTGGAAACTTACATTCTCTCCGTCTTCTGGCCATCATGCGACACGTCTCCGCTTCCTTTTGCGTCACGACCCACTGCTCTACCCCTTTTGCATCACAGCCTGCCCCCTTTTGTTCCCGCCCCCACCACTGGCCAGTAAAAATGTGCTGAAAAGGTGGCAACCCAAGTTGCCACCAGGCTGGTATTTTACATGCCAATGCCAGGGCCGGTATTACAAATGTACAGCCGTTAGCTGATGGTAACTTTGTAATACCCCTGACAAAAGCCCTTGGCCCGTCCCCAATCCGTTCAAAACTTACCTTTTCTCTGCCTTCTGGCCATCGCTTGTTGTGGCCCCACCCCCTTTTACGTCACAGCCCACCCCTTTTGTTCCCGCCTCCACCACCGGCCATTCTGCAAAAAAAATTTTTGCCCATTATTCACCAACCTTAGTTACGTGATATTTGCATACTGCTCAACATTTGGAAAATAGAAAGAGGGACAATAAAGATTTGGTGCACAAAGCACAGAAAATTTTTGACTAAGCCCATTTTCATGGCCACACCCCTAAATACCACATCCAATTTGGCAGGCTATTGAAGGTTTAAACATATTTCTGGGGGTTTTAGGGTCAGGTTTTATGTGTTATTTCAGTTTTGCTGATGATGGTGAATGGCCCTTTAAGCTGTAAGTCTCATTTCTCCCAAGAGACTGCTTATCTTAAAGGGGTTATTCAGCAACACCACATTTCTTTCCTTCTATTGTATATACATGGAGTTCTTTATCAGACTTCCTGTTTTCAGCTTAAACCTCCAGGGCTAGGGCTTGAGGATGGACTGCGGTTCTGGGTAGCACGATGACTAAGTGGTTAATATTACTGCTTTAAAGTGCAGTGTCGGTGTCATGAGTTTGAGTCTCACCAGGGCACTATCTATATGGAATTTTCGTGTTTTCTTCGGGTCTCAGAATATCACTCTCTACATCATACTAAAATTTCATTTAAAGGTTAACAATCCCTTTAATTGACTGAAATGTGAATGTGACCTTAAATTGTAAGTTTTACTGGGGTCCTGTATGTAAAGATTATTGATCCAATAGGTAAAAAACAAACCTATAGGGTAATTTTGATGAGACTCTTTAGTGCAGAGACATGTGCAGCTCTGATATTTCTGCTTAGAGCAGCCGTTTTCTCCTTTTAATGCAAAAATTATTATTTTTTCGGTGCATGTCATTTAGGTGATCCAGTCACAAGGTGGCACTAGAGGATTAATATTGAATGCTGCATCAGGCAATTTTCTCATCTTTTCTATAAGCGTACAGTAAATATAACTGAAGATTAATTTACAAATATTCGTTAATCGATAAGGAACTTTATCGAGTGCCATCAAAATGAGGCATTGTCTTTTCAACAAAGTTGAAGCATAATGTACTGGATGACAGTTAACTTACCATTGTGGTCATATAAAGTAATATGATCGACAGCCTTTGGATGTTGGCAGATTGTAGTTGTACAACAGTATCTTGTCCCTTTGTTGCCATCTTGCTCCACTATCTCAATTGTTCCCTGTTGCTATCTTGTCCTACTGTCACCATTTTGCACCAGTGTTTCCATTTTGCCTTACCATTACCATCTTGTCCTGTTGTCGCCATCTTGCCCTAATATCGCTATCTTGCTCTACTGTAACCTACTTCTTTCATCTTGCTGTACCTACTATGCGCACTACCTCCACCATATGCTGTGCCCTGGGCATTTGCCCCTTCTGAAGATAGTTCTGACAGCTGAAGGACTGAACATTAATACATTGCCAGCTTCTCAGACATTAAGATCCAGGTTGCCACCTTATGGAGTAAAAGTTACCAGTGGATGCAAGATGGTTGATTCTTAAAGGAGAACTAAACCCTTTATATTAAAATCCCCTACCCTACATAGACCACCCCCGCTCCCTGCTCCACCCCAGCCTAGGTGTTACCCTCGGTAAATGCCCCTAACTCTTTACTTACCCCTCATTGCAGATTCAGCACATCGGCGTTCACGGGTGTCATTTTATTCTCTTCATGAAGTAAGCTCGGAAAGTGATGGAAATTGCTGAAGCGCTGGAAGAATACCCGAAGATTACAGAAGAGAAGAAGTTGGCGCCTGTGAACTCTGATGCGCTGAATCTACGACGAGGGGTAATTAAAGAGTTAGGGGCATTTACCAAGGGTAAAACCTAGGCTGGGGGGGAGCAGGGAGGGGGGATCTATGTAGGGTAGGGGGGAAGGGGATTTTAATATAAAGGGTTTGGTTCTCCTTTAAAGCGGATCAATGACATGGCCAGGCAGATTTGGAATGTAATTAAAGGTAGTAAAATGCGACAATTAATATGGCACAATGGGCCATTTTTTAGCATTTTGTCCCACTGTGTAATTTTCTTACTTGGGTTATAGAAAATATCTGTTGTGCCAATAACTGTATTTCTTTTAAACATGCTACTGCCTTTAAAGGGGTTGTTCACCTTTAAATCATCTTTTAGGGGGTCCGAATCCAAAACACTTGAAAAATTCGAGTTTTTTTAACTATAAAATCCGAATTTTAAGTGGAAAAACTCAAAATTTTAAAGATTTATTATATCCGAGGAGGGAAAAAGTCAAAATCCGAAAATCCGGCATCTCAGACCTACCGAGGTTGTAGATACTGAAAGTCAACGGGCAAGGTCTTCTATCCTATTTGTAATTTTCTGTGATCTGCACTTGAATTAGTCCTACAATCCAACGATTTCAGACTTTTCTGGTAAAAACCTGAAAAGTTTGGGGTTTTTGGGAAGAAGTCCGAAAAAAATGTGCAATTTGGGAAAAAAACTAGATTTTTAGGGATTTGTCCCCAATCCAATTAAATCGTGCTTTTCTAATAATAAATAAACTCCAATCGTGGATTCTAGTTCGGTCAGACTTTGATAAATATACATAAGTATGATGTAGCGAGTGATATTCTGAGACAAATTGCAGTCGTTTTTCATTTTTAATTATTTGTGTTTTTTTAGTTATTAAGCTTTTAAATTCAGCAGCTCTTCAGTTTGCAATTTCAGCCATCAGGTTGCTAGGGTCCAAATGACTAAATGCACTCATTTGAAGAAGAGACCCGAATATGAATAGAAAGATGAGTAATAAAAATACAATAGCAAAAACAATACATTTGTAGCCTTACAGAGTATTTTTTTTTTTTTTAGATGGAGTCAGTGACCCCCATTTGAAAGCTGGAAAGAGTGAGAAGAAAAAGGCAAATATTTTTTAAAAACTATAAAAAAAATAAAATAAAAAAAAATGAAGGCCAATTTTGAAGTTGCTTTGAATTAGCCATTCTGTAACGTATAAAAAATGAACTTATAAGTGAACCACCCCTTTAATAGCATTCTGTTTGTAAGGTTCAAATGTGCCCCTTTTTATTTTCTGGTGCCCTTCAACACAATGACACATGGGACAAAGGCTACTCGCTCCCCTGACCAAGATTGCAATTAATTGGTCATTGTAAAGAGACAAATCAACAACTTCCCTAACCAGTATCGTATTATGTCTAGGCCGGAGTATGTGATCAGCAAAGGAGTTTATTGGGTGCCATCTTCTACAAACGTATGCACGGATCATATACAGGATAGGTTTGATTTAGTTTTGTACCTGGCTTATGTCATGTGTTGTGTTCATTGAGGCATTTTTAAAAGATATGGACCTGTCCCGGGGACAGTTGTCTGCAGTAACAGTCCCGATGGATGTAAAGGCAAGGTCTCCAAAGCTCCATATTCCAGAATAAGTCAGAGAGGTTAGTAATGATGTCAGCCTCAATATGGAAAGATGTGGCATAGCCTTACCTTGTGAGATAAGATGCCTAGAGAGCCAGGCAATGATGTTTCATTAGTTATCGTGTTCTCTTGCTCTTGTGCTTTTTGATTTAAGCTTGCCAAGATCATTTTCAAAATTCCCAGAGTCCATAAAATAGAGTCCTGCGTGGGTACATTTTTTGAAACCTATACCCGCAACCCGAGCCCGCACTACTGACCCGCCAACTAACCTTCCAATCCGGGTGACAAGTGAAACCGACACACATTTGCCCAGAAGTGCCGTCACTCCGGTGCCGAATCTTCCCACAAAAATTAAAAAACTGGAAGAACCATATGGGTGAGTGGGAGGGATCAAGCCCGCACCTTTGTTGGGTACCCAGCCGGGATACCTGCGGACTTCCCGCACAGTCAAGGAATCAGGGACTTTTGGCCCGTAACCGACCACTTTGCGGGTATTCAGTGGGTACATGATGCAGGACTATACCATAAACCTTGACAGAATTTCTACTACAGAGCGAGCACAAGCACCCTGGATGACAAAAAAACAACATTGGGTGAGCTTTTCAGTAGATTACAGATCACAAATCCTGAGGACAACAAGAGCACAAAATTGTATATCAGTTATAGAACTCAACCATTACTTGTGCTCTCCACCAGCAACTTCTGATGTAGGTGTTAGATGGAAACCAATTTTTAATATAAGCCTACAGAGGAAATAATGATGGTGTAACAAAAACATACCCTGGTGGTCTAGTGGGAGGGGGCAGGGACGCATCTCCTGTTTATATAGGCGCATGCACGCTGGTGTGATGACGCCAGCGCGCAATGTTGGGAAATTCAAATGTATTTAAAGAGGTATTTTGTATTTTCACACTGCCCGTTATAGGATTTGTTTCCTGGTGCGTCTGAGCGTTCTGTTATCTGATTCTGATTCCTGTTCTGACCCCTGCCTGGCTTTTGACGATTCTACCTTCTGAAACCTGACCCTTGCCTTATATCCGACTTCAATTCTGCTTAACCCTTCTGATTGACTTCCTGGTTTGACCCTTGCCTGCCTGACTTCGTTTGTACTCTGCCTGCCCCGACCCGGCCGGATCTGACTACGATTCTGTCCCTTGTACCGCGACCTTCTACCCAAAGACTTTGCTTTACAGTTGTGCTCCTTTGTTTGTTTAGAACCCTTCGCCTTGCACCTCTCGTTTTAAGACCTGGCGGCATCTGAGTAGCTGAGGGCTCCTTCCGTGGCCAAAGGCGGCTGCTACAGACAGAAGCACAAGCCGAGACCAGGGTGCTTGGCATTGGTTCTGAATTTAGGGTGCCAACCGTGACAGATGGGCTGATGGGAATTATCCTACTAGCAACTGGACCACTGAGAGATCTTCTGGCACTCTGGTCAATCACTCTGATCCTGCTTGACATGTATTACAGGTATGGAACATGTTATCCAGAGTGCTCAGGACCTGGGGTTTTCTTTCTGTAATTTGGGTCTTCATACCTTAAGGCTACTAGAAAATCATGTAAATTTGTAGGGGATTATTTACTAAAATCTGAATTTATCTCATAATTAAAATTAAAAAAGCTCAACCAAACTCATGCCCATGCACTATTTTGCCTTATTTATTAATAAAACAGAGCGGAAACCCAAATCATACAATTTTTTCCGAATTTTTTCCCGTATTGCTCGATTTTTTTCAGGTTTTTGCAGAATTATGGGGCTAAACCCAGTGCAAACCACAATATCTTCCAGTTGGGATAGAGACGTCTCCCATTGACTTACACATGGTCTTGACAGGTCTGAGATAGAGGATTTTCGGATTTTGTCTTTTTGCAGCATTGGGATGTAGATATCAGGGTTTTATGTGTAAGCTATGTATATGGTTATGCATAAATTACAATCATTGTAGAACAGTACATTGCCACAGAACAGTTGTGTTAGACTCTAGACTTCAAGGTTAAAGGCCGTTTACTATTTAGGGTAGTAGTATATTTACACAGAACAGGGAATACATCTGTTGCCGCGTGTCACAAGTATTCCTAGTGCAAGGCTAAGAAGGACACATATAGCCTTAAAAAACACACCCACTGCACAGGTACCATTTTGGACAAGGTTTTACTTAAGATGGACAGAGAGACACAATTATGCTAAGCCAAGGGCGATGATTGGATGTCATGGGATCAGCCCCATAAGAGAAGGCATGGTTAAATAGTTACATGTTATATTACTAAAATGCCCCCTGCGTCCTCACAAGCTTTCAGGAGGTATGAGCTATTATTTAATACTCTGTATTAATATATATCTCAAATAAAGCTGTCTGGTTAATATCCTGAGTGAATCTGAAAGTTCAAGTCAGGCCCAAATCTAAGAAAGACTTACTAATTGTGGGGGGAGAATCTTGTATCCCTGGAGGACTATTAGAGAATAGATAGACACAGGGTATAATAATTTCAATTTGAGGTTTAGTAAATAACCCTCTTAATAAAACCAACAGGCTGGCTTTGCTTCCACTAAGGATTAATTATATCTTAGTTTGGATCAAGTACAAGGTACTGTTTTATTATTACAGAGAAAAAGGAAATCATTTTTAAAAATTTGGATTATTTGGGTAAAAAGGAGTCTACGGGAGATAGCCTTTCCGTAATTTGGAGCTTTTTAGATAACAGGTGTCCAGATAACGGATCCCATACCTGTACATAGCCTGTCAGTCGTATACAGGACCAATGGTTACAGGGGTCCTATGTCCACTTCTTTTTTGGTATCATTAACCCAAATAATAATATTAGATGGAACGAGGATACTTAGCTATAGGAATGGACATCCTCCAGATGTTGTTGCACTACAAGTCCCAGCATCTAACCAGAAAAGGGAAGCCTGCTCAGTTTCCTGGCTGGTTGATAATCCTGATGAAAATACGTCAAATACAGTTGTAAACAGCTGCTCCACCACATCCATGCATTATTGTTTTATGGCAACATTCCGAACAGTAACAGGTTTCGTCCATCATCTTTCATCCAGATCGGCAGTCGAATCAACGAATCCTCCATTGGGAATCATATTGTTTATTCAAATGTCACTTCCTAATTTAGTACATATCTTTTATGCATAGTTTCCCGCACTGTATTTAGTATGTATGAGGCCATTACCGCAACTATGAGGACATGGTACAATCCCATTCATTTATCACAGCCGATATGCGCCTGTCCCTGCGGGCTCGTATTTACTATGCCATCAGAAAGCAAAATGAGTGCATGGCATATCACAGTTTGGTCAATCAATCTGTGCCTACTGGTGTGATTTCTAATAAGCACGACTATTAAGTGACGGGACATCTGTCTTTCCTTGGACTTTGCCTGAGCTATGCCCCCTGTGGGTTTGTATTAACTAAGCCATCACCCGGCATTACACGTGTATGAAGTATCACAGCTTGCATGCCAGGGTATACATCTCTCTTGAATTACCAAGTACTAGATTATGATAAATCCTTATGCTTGCATGCTAGCCTGTCTCACATGCCATGCCTTTTAAATCAGTGCTTCTACTCCTGTGCTATGGTCTCTGTTCTGTTAACACTGATTCTTTATTCAGTATGGATATTGTGTGCTATTTTGGATGTAAAAGTCATTTTTTATGGCAGAGATGAGCCCTTTTCTCAGTTTGATATTTTTTCACCCTAGGAAATATTATTCTCTCCATAATGAGGTCTTCTAGGGGAAGAAATTCAAATTCACAGGCTTAAGTAACCAAAATCACTGTTCTGTTTTAAATACACCCGCATGTGGGAGTGCTTTAAAACAAGAGCAGGAGTGGGGGAGGAGGGTGCACTTTTTGCCCCAGGGACCTCAGTTCTGACATGAAGGAACCATGAAGTAGAGGCCTGCAGCGGGTCGGGTACCCACAGTTACCCGCAAAAACCTGCGGTACCCTGCGGGTTGCGTGTAGAAGTCCCAGGTGCGAGTATAGCCTTAGGTCTGCGGTTCTGCGGGCCGCGGGTCTTCTCAATATTGATATTTACTCCTTTTTTCTGCTCATGTCTACTTTCGATGACGTCATTTCCAGTTTACAATGACAGCACTTCCTGTTTTACTCCTTTTTTTTCCTGATCACGTCTACTTCCTATGATGTCACTTCCGGTTTACAATGACAGCACTTCCTGATTCTTGATGGTCAGCGGGTCTGGGTAGCGGATAAGGTACGTGGGTTGGTTAGCGGGTCCAAGCGGGTAAGAATGCAGGTTGCGGGTCCGGGTTGCGGATTGCAGGTTGCGTGTACGGGTCGGCTTTGGGTCCCAAAAAATGGACCCGCGCAGGACTCTACCCTGAGGGTGCCACCACTCTGGACTTGGCAGTAGCACCAACAGCTGGTTTCATCAATAGGAGCTCCAGACCACCACTCAACCACCACACTGTGAATGCTCGATGCAACTTGCATATGGCTTGCATCAAAACACAAGCACCAAGCACCATTGCATCAATTTTCATGTATTAAAGGAAAAGGAAAGGAATCCTGCACTTGGGGGTGCCAAATGTTAGGCACCCCAAGTGATTGTATTGACTTACCTGAAACCCCGGGCCAGTGCTCCTATCAGCAGAAAACTGCAACAGCCCGGGGTTATACCATTGAGCACCACGGAGCGATCCACTTCCAACTTCTCCTTTCTTCAAATTGCCCGGGGCAAACGCATGCGCAGTTGAATGAAATATCCGACTAGTCAAAGTTCAGCTTTTCATTCTTCTGCGCATGTGCAGCTGCGCATAGAAAGTGGAAGATGGAAGAGAAGAGCTCCCTGGTGCTCACTGGTATAACCCCTGGGCCGGTGCAACATTTGGCACCCCCAAGTGCAGGATGCCTTTCCTTCTTCTTTAAATGCAACTGCAGTGGACACAACTCGGAGTGGGACTGCAATTATGTTGGAATTATGGGCATTATTAATTAACTGCACTTTCAATACTGCACTTGTATTCAGACAACCCCTATAAAGTCTATGGTGTTACTCAAGCTTTCTAAGGCCCATGGACACATAGGCCTATATAGAAGAACCAAAAAAGTGCTTCGGTACATCTTAAGGGTCTACCTCAAAGTAGGAACTGGAACTGTTTATAAAGTTTTTGTAAAATTTGAAAGAAAGTTAAATCTTACAAAAAAACAATAACATGTTATTAAATATACAAACGCAGCTCAAGGTTTATCACTACTCAAGAAAATACAGCAAAAAGCCTGTGATTGTGAATATTTTCAAATCTGAGTTCTCCAAAAACTTAAAGGGGAACCATCACCAAAATAAAAATTTAATTTGAGCTTCATCCTACTGAAATAATACATTTATATATATATATATATATATATATATATATATATATATATATATATATATATATATATATATATATATATATATATATATAAATGTATTATTTCAGTAGGATGAAGCTCAAATTAAATTTTTATTTTGGTGATAAAATCAATTAAAAATTCTGGGTTGTTTTTGAAATAATCAAGTTATTCTTCACTCTCCTTCTCTCAGCATTTGTCTTTCTTCAGTCTTTCTGGAGTCCGTTAGATCCAATATATCTTATAGAGGGGCTTCTTTTGTCTAGAAGATGTATCAGAGCTCACTCTTTTAAAATCACCAGAAACCCTGTCTCTCTACATGCAGAATTTGTGCAAAAAGCAGTTATTTTGTTAGATTTTGTTTGTACTGGAATCAGTTATTTGAGTGAGCTCTAATACATCTGCTAGGAAAGGAACCCCCCCTATAAGATGTATTGGATCTAACTGTCAATGAATATCTGACACCCAACTGCTGAATGAAGACAGAATGAAGAGAAACAGATGCTGAGAGAGGAATAGTGAAGATAAACTTGATTATTTCAGAAACAGTATAGAATTTGTAATTGATTGTATTTAGAAAGTTTCTTATTTCAGTCTTTAAGCTTATATTAAATTTTCATTTTCGCAACCGTTCCCCTTTAAAGAAAGAAAACCATTTATGGCTCAGGAAAATGGAACATGACCAATTTTTACCATTTTTCCTATACATTTTCTGGGGGGTTTGATATTCATCTGAATCCAAAAATGATTGGTTCCATCTGCATCCCTAATATTCTGGTCAGCTGGAAAGCTCCATATTAAGACCAAAGGCCAGCATTTCATGAAGGGAAAAGACCCCACATTGTTTGTAGATAAACTGCACCGAAATCTCTGTCCATTCCTCAGTTATCCGGAAACGTTGTGACTGGCAGTGGAACAGAAAGGACATATTTATCAGCAGTGACGGAGGACGCTGTAGGTAATTATGGCTTAAAAAAAACCTTCCCCCCTAATGGTAATGCAAAATCTGATTTCATGTCAAAATAGCACATAACCCATTGCAGAGAGCAATTAGCGTGAAATGAGCTCAGACCCACCAGAACTAATGGCTCTATATGAAGAGGCAGCTCTCCATTTCAAACACACAGACAATCAGGCACTAATAACCCCCGGTCTGATATGAGAGAGAACGACATTGGGTTCATTAAAAGCACAAGTCAGAGCCTGGGATTTCTGATACTGGATTTACTTTCGAAGCCATAATAGAGAGAGAAACTTCAAAGGCTTCGCAGGGCCCACTTATTCTTCTTGGCCTTAGGTAAGACATAGAAAGGGGTCCCTGGTTTTGTAGATTAAGTCCCGAAAAAGATCAGACTTGTTATGCGTTCTGGAAAAAACGTTTGATCTTTGTTTATTTAGGAAGCAACTATAGGAAAAGAGAAGTGTATTGAAAACAAAGACGGTAATTGCTAGCGAACAGCCAATTGTTCCGACACTGTACATGATATATTACCTGCTGCTGTATCTATAGAAATCAATATAATGAGCAGGGCTGTGCTGTATTCTCCTTTGTTCTTTTATTTGTAGTATAGGCATGCATATCAAAAATATACCATCTGTGCTCAAATCTCTGCATCCCTTCAAAGGGCAGTTTATCGAAGGTTAGTGGCCCTCGACAACGCACACATACGAGAATCAGCAGGGAAAATTGATAAGAATTGTTTATGCCTTTTATACAGGTCATTAGTTTCATGCAAGTGGACCCTCTATACCCCATCATGCCAAACACATATTACATGATTTTCCAAAAAGTAGTATAGTGCCAATATCCTGTCTTTCCCAGGGTTCCCTTAGCATACACTGTAGAGTTAAAATTTTGGTATGTTTTGACGCACATCAGATATAATTGCGCTGACCTAATTTCCGGTGTTCACATGAGAGAGATGCATCCATTTAATGCACAGGTTCTTTAGGCTAGGGCCACAATGGACCAAAATCTGTCTGCTGAAATCCGCAGGCCGATTCAGCCCCTCGAGACTCGAGTTTCTCGGTCGAAATCCACCAAGTTTTTCTGCACTGGAGCCGACACACTGGTTCTAGACGCGAAAGAAAAAGGAGTTAGGGGTAGGAGCTGAATCAACCTGCGGATTTTAACAGGTTGATTTCGGCCCTGGCCTAAGGGGCCTCAGTAGGCACACTTGCACTTAATTGGGAGGAGGCAGGCGGGAAGTAGTGGCACCATGCAAATGGAAACAAAAGGAGAACCTTTTTTTGCCATAAGCACCTTTATGCCACACAGAGGCCTAAATCAGATAGCTGAAATACGTTACTGTGGGCAGTAGTCTTTCCTTTTTTCCTTATTTGCAATTGCTGAATCGGCTTTGGCACAAACAAACTCAATGGGTTTCTGCAAAGAACCTTGAGTCTTTGCATTTTAAGCCAAAATCCGGCGAAGTCTGCTTGTGCTGAGCTGAACGAATGCGGAAAAGAGAGGAGACTAATGCCTGCAGTATGGCTGAAATCAGTCAGCATATTTCACCGTGTGGCCCTATCCTTAAAGGGGATGTAAAGGCAAAAAAAACAAAACATTTTTACTTTCTTTAATTAAATATAAATCTATCTCCAATATACTCTAATCAAAAGAGTATATAGGACCATGTGGCCCTATCCTTAAAGGGGATGTAAAGCAAAATTTTACTTTCTTTAATGAAATATAAATCTATCTCCAATATACTCCAATCAAAAAATGTCTACCGCTTTTATAAGAAAACCTTACTGTATGCAGTGAAATTCCACCTTTGTTTTACTTGCTCTGACTGCTGAGGATAGGAAACCTATCAGACGATCCCTAACTGCTCTGCAGGGAAACAATCATACTTTTAAACAGCAGGGGAGATCCCCCCCCCTCCTTACTTCCTAGAACTCAAGCAGCTTTGTTTGTTTCCCTGTAGAGCAGCCGGCGACCGTGTAGAGATTTTTATCCATAGACCCAGTGCAGACTGTATATTCTGTTTATTAATCAGTCTTGCTGTATCAGCTTCTATGGCAGATATTATTTGACTTGTGTTGTCTTGATAATTTATGACAATCCCTAAGATTAAACTCCCAACAGAGGCCCAGACCACTCTGAGCATGTGCACAGTCTTGGTCTTGCAAAGATGTTTTACACAGTTACAAGGTGACCCCCTGCGGCCAACTTTGAAAACATAAATCTTTTGTTTAATTAGGCTCCTGTCGCAGTAAGTTCATGTTTATATGTAGCATACAAAATACAGCATTTCTAGCATTGTTCTATTTTAGACTTTAGTTCATCATCATCATCATCATTTATTTATATAGCGCTGTCAAGATACGCAGTGCTTTGAATACAATCGCCGACAGGATGGCATATGAATCGCTTTGGGTTTTCTGAAGTCGCCCGAAGTTGCTTCACGAGGAAGCGATTTATATGCTATCCCGCCAACGGGAAGGCATTTTGGGGAGATTAATTGCCTGAAGTAGTGAAGATTTGTCGCTGGGTGATTAATCTCCCCTTCTGCCACTGCCCTTATGAATTTGGGAATTAATTTAGGAACTGTGGCCAGTTTTGTAGCTCCACGACTGCACTTGCAGTCACTAATGACCTGGGAAAGGTCAGCAAGATAGCCGCACAGTGCAATGCTAATTTTTTCCCAAAGCTGGTGCAGTTTTTCCTATTATGCCTGGGATAAAACTGAATTCACAGGGAATTGCTTAACATATTTCCACACTTAGCCAGACACTTACAGCTAATATGGCAGTGGAACTGATGGGGGATATTCTGTGATTGGCACATGTGCAAAGACTATCCTTTGCATGCGTTGATCAGGGTCAAGGGCAAAACCAGAATTAGATTACAGCATTATAATGAACACAAGCTGATAACAGGTATAATAAAGTTCTCGGGTCTCAAAATGTAAAAAGTCACCAAATGCGAGAAGAGGTCCAGATGTACCGCCCTGAACCTTCAGCTAGGGGAACGGATAACTGTATCGAAAAAGAGCAGGCACCAAAGACCAATCTTCCAGACAGACTTGTAGAATAATTAGTGGTTTATTTAGGTACATAAGGATACAAACTGTATCTTTTTTAATACTGTTCAGACTGGGACACCAGGGGCCCACCCAAAAACCTTTGACCAGGGGCCCACCAATTAATCTTAGACCAGGGGCCCACTCTTAGTACTATTTTTCTTCCTCTCTTCACTCAACCTCTATTCTCCTAGTCTCTTTTCTTTACATACTATAATCTATTTTTCCAACTATTTAGCCTCTTTGTTCTAATAAAAATAGGGAATGGCGAGGAAATAGGCCAAATGTTTAGCAGCATGAGGGTCACTGACACCTGGGCCCACGGGACTTTTCCTGGTATCCCGGTGGGCCAGTCCGACACTGACACTGTTAGATTACAGCAAAAACCTGCCTGTACCAGCAGCCGCCTGAGAAACCTCCCCATGTGCCATTAGGACCAAGGATGATTGAATCCTGGACTCTGTTTAGGCTGAGACAGATCTATAATCCCACCACTATGAAACAACAGAGAACTGGCAGAGACATTGAAAAAAACAGAACTGTGCTCACATATTGAAGTGCATTAACCAAATTATTGTCAGCCACAAACCACTGCATCGATGAAGATGTGTCCTGCTGTCACGGTGACAGTTACGTGTCCCATTAAGAAGCTGCAGGCGTTGATTTGGGCTGAATCACTGATTACGCCTCAATCCGATACATCAGGAACTGCTGTGACGTCAGAAGATCCACTCGTTAACAGTACTAGCCAGAATAATATTTTAGAAGAAAAATTACCCTTTTAGTGGGTTGTGGAGAAAAAATTTTAAAAAAAAACAAAAACCTCGGTGATACTGATAGAAAAAGTGACAGTCCCCTTTATAAATGTAACCGCAGCCGTATCAGAAAAAGGGAAGATGAAGTTCTGGCTGCACGCATTTCACTCCAGTGTTACTTACGTAAAACTTAACAGATGGAAGATAATGTGGGGATGTTTTCTTACTCCAAGAGGGAACAGGTGGAGCGAAGTGGAGTCATATGCTCTGCCGCACATTCTTCCATTCAGGCTACAGGTGGCTTGAAGTAGCCCGTCATCTTGAGTCTATGATTAAGTGTTGTGAGAACATGACACGCGTAAGGCTGTTATCCACACTTGTACCTCAATAAAGACCTTTTTTACTACTACTGCCTGGAGGACTGCTCTTTGAGTGTCTACCCTACAAACAATAAGGTGTAGCCCATCACCTTAACCCGTCTGATTCCAGTGAGGCTAAAAGCCTTAAACATTCTAGAAATGTGTAGATAAAAACACTCGGCCTTCTTTGATATGGTCATGAAACTCCTCTGTAACTTATAATATCCTTATATTTTACAAATTCCCCTAGCAACCATGCATTGATTTGAATAAGAGACTGGAATAAGAATAGGAGAGCGGCTGAATAGAAAGATGAGTAATAAAAAGTAGCAATAACAATAAATGTGTAGCCTTACAGAGCATTTTTTAGATGGGGTCACTGAAACAAAAATTGGGAAAGACTTACTGTTTTGGGAAAATGAGGAGCCCAGATGATATGTAAAAAGTAGAAATATCTTTATTTAGGGCATTCTTAAGCCTGACACATTTTGTGCCAATGGTGGGCATTTACTCATAGACAGCCTGTGAGTAAGTGCCCACCAATGGCACATGATGCTGCACTGGAATTGGACAACTGATTTTTATTGAACCTTCTGTGGGAGATAAAGCAGGTCTGGGGGGTCGGAAAATCCAAGGGGGTCGGAAGATCCAAGGGGACTCTCAGCAGCGACACAGGTGTTTGTACAGCCAAAGGCACTAAGTGGGTGGGGGATTCTGTGAAATCTCCAGCTTGCCCAGTCCCCAGTATGATTCCTTACCTAGTAATAATTTTTTTACTTAGTTAAAAGACCACAAAGTTCAAGAAAGAATGTCCATTGTACCCCACAGTGTATATAGTAATACAAAATGATGGCAATGAGATACAGCCATTGTACACTGTAGTTGAGGTTTTAAATTTGTACTATAAATAGAAGACATACCGGAGATATTTTGTGCCACCTCCACACTCCCTAACAACAGAATAGACTGCTGCCTGTTCCTTGTTTTGATATGTGCAGATGTCAGGTCTACAGAATTCTTAGTAACTATTTCAGATTTTTCCCAACATTTCATAATTCAGTCAATTTTTCTCTGATACAATGCAAAAAGGCATATTAAAACTAGAGGTACAGTGACATCATTCAACGTGACTCACCCATTCAGCTGTCTGCACATCCTGAACACCAATCACTTATATTTTATTACTGCATTTTTCATTGTCTCATGCACTAATTGCCCCAGAAAAATGGCTTTTATTGTTGAGCTAATGACGATTCCATATGATTCTGTGCAGTCATATGAATTGAACAGGAGTACAGTCAGAGCATCTTTCTCTGGCAAGAACTTCACATTCTTTCTCCTGTGCCTCATCTATCAGAAGGTGTCAGCGCTTAAACCATGCGGTCCTGTAGAACATGGATTGACCATCTGTGAGAAAGGCAGAATATGCAGCAGAATGAGGATTTTCTATCTTGCCTTACTTTATTGGGTTCTGCATGTCATTGGGAACAGTGGGAATGAGTGTGATACTTGACTGGTGATCCAATATGTACTCATCAGTTCAATTAAAAATCAATCCTGTTAATGTCAACACTGCATATATTAGAGTCCTAATTTAGAGGTATTTTTTTGTCAATATATATATATATATATATATATATATATATATATATATATATATATATATATATATATATATATATATATATATATATATATATATGATGGTAACAATAGAGTAATATGGTGACAGTAGAGAAAGATTGCAAAACTATTGCATAATGATTACAGTAGGGCAAGATGGTAATGGCAGAAGAAGATGGCAACCATAGGGCAAGATGACAATAGCAGAACAAGATGGTAACAGCAGAGCGAGATGCAATGGCAGAAGGAGATGGCAACAATAGAGCAAGATGGCAATGGCAGAGCAAGATGGCAATGGCAGAAGAAAATGGCAACCATGGAGCAAGATGGCAATAGCAAAACAATATGGTAACAGTAGAGCAAGATGGCAATTGAAGAAGATGATAGCAACCATAGAGCAAGATGGCAGTAGCAGAGCAAGAATGCAATAGTAGTAGAAGATGGCAACCATAGAGCAAGATGGCAATAGCAGAACAATATGGTAACAATAGAGCAAGATGGAAGTGGAAGAAGGAAATGGCAATAACAGTGCAATAGGAAAACAGTAATGCAAGATAACAACATTAGAATATGATGGCAATAGTAGGGAAAGATAGTGACGGTAGAGAAGGATTGCAACACTATTCCATGATGATTCCAGTAAGACAAGATGGGGACAGTTGAACAGCATTACAATGGCAGCATAAGAACAAGATGACACTGAAAAAAACAACAGTAAGGCAAGATGGAAACAGTAGAGCAAGATGCTGATAGTAGGGTAAGATGGAGATGGCAGGACAAGATGGCATCAGTAGAATAAGATGGTGACAGTAGAACAAAATCATAGCAAGATGGCAGCAAAACATAATGGAAATAGTAGGGCAAGATGGCAACAATAGTGAAAATGGTTTCAGTAGGACAATATGGCAACTATAGGGCAAGATAATGACAGTAAGACAAGATGGCAACGAGATGGTGACAGTGGGTAAGAAGGTGACATTGACAGTAGGATAAAATGGTGATAGCAGGGCAAGATGGGGACAGTAGAGCCAGATCACAATGGCAGAACAAGATGGCAGCAGTAAAACAACATGGCAACAGCAGAGCAAGATGGCGAGCAGGGACATTGGTGACAGAAAGACAAGATGGTAATAATGGAACAATATCAATTACAATAAATAAAATGTAAATTTTAAATTAAGTTATACTTGAAATGTGCTTAGAATTACATCTCCCTGGATTACAGAAAGGGGTGAGTGGATTTTCTCTTTCACCGAGCATTTATGGAAAAAGTGAATATAAAGCTAAATATGCTATATAAGCTATGAACAGGTGAGACTTCTGTTTATTAAGAAGGCAACATGATGAGTATATAAACTAGGAATGGTAGCTGAGCACTGTCATTATTAGTGATTATTTCAATGCATGGCCTGAAGGTTTATTTTTAAAACCCATTGAAATGACTTCGCTGTTGATAAAAATGTATCATCGGCATTCAGGAAGATCTGTCACGCCTGTGAAGTCCAATCACTAATTAAAAATGAGACCTTTCTGTTTATATTTATTCATACTACAATTAGCTCTGAGTCGTTTTCTTTGGCAGATTAAAAATGCGATTAATGAATTTAGTAACAGCATAAATTAAATTTAGATCAAGCTTGAATGCATTCCTCTGGTACAATAAAATCTCTCTGGGGTGTAATGATGAAGGTTGCCCAAGACTAGGTGGGCTAGGCTAAGAGGTCTTAGCACAATTAGATTAAAGGGGTGGTTCACCTTTAAGTTAACTTTTAGTATGTTATAGAATGGCCAATTCTAAGCAAATCTTAGGGTCAGGCCACACAAGCAGATTCGGGGAGATTAGTCGCCCCAGCGACAAATCTCGTCTTCTGCTGGCTAAAATGAAAATCGCCTGGGGGAAGGCATACGTGGCGCTTCATTTTCCGAAGTCGCCCGAAGTTTCCTCGTGAGGCAACTTCGAATGTAATATTCTTCGTTAGGTTTTTATTTCATTGCGAATCTTTAATTGCGCATTGCAAACCTTTAATACCTGCTCTGGAGTTTCGTTAAATATTTTGAATCAAAAAACGGTTTGCGGATATTTATTACATACACCACGAACATTCGCAAAAGCAGTTTGGTCACAAACTTTGTGAGGAAGTAATTGAGGTCTTAATCAGTCAAAAATGGAGCATACATGGTCGCTAACAGGTGCAAGTGTCTTTGCAAACTTTTTTTTTTTGCGATAAAGAAGCATATTACATTCCCCCTTAAATAACCCAAAAACTACAAATAATAAAACATGTAAAGCAATTGCAAATATCACTCGCTACATCATACTAAAAGTTAATCTAAAGGTGAGCAACCCCTTTAAGGCACAGTGCATGAAGTTGCACAAGTTTAGGAGGTTTTAGTGGGAAATAGTAAACATTAGGAGAAGGTTTAGAGCAAGAGATCATAAGGGGAAAGTGTCCCACTTTAGAAAGGAGGTTTAGTATAGGAGGTGGATGGTTGTGTCAAGGAGCTGGGATGCTCCCACCAGGGAGGAGGTCAGGATCTAGGAGGAAGCCTTCTTGAGGGTTCAAGGTCGCGGTATCCAAAGGGTTAGGTAAGAGAATAAACAGAGTTCAGGCTAGAGTTCAAGGGCAGGCAGAATAATAAGTGAAGTCCAAAGTCCAGGCAAGGGGTCAGGCAACAATCAGGAACAAGATACAGTCATAAACTAGTACACAGGAAACCCAGGAAACACACAATAATGAATCCTATACTTGGGCGCCATTCTTGTTGTTTTTATATTTGAATTTGGCGCCAAACTGACGCCACTGACGTCGACGCGCTGGCGTCATTGAGCCGGTGCCACTACCCATGTGGCTATGGGCACCGCCATTTTGGGAGCTACGCCGGCAGAGGAGGACACGCCGCCCGGAGCTCCTGGAACTGCTTCGGGAGGCGATCGTGACAGGTTGGAAACAAGTGTAATAAAATTACCTGGTGGTCTAGTGGTGCGGCTGCGTGGACAGCCGCCACGCCGCCGCGCTCCTGTTCCGGCCTCCAGCGCCGGCTCCATCTTGGTTCTCTAGGGCGCGCGCGGTTCGCCTGCACGCCTCTTAAAGGTACAGGCGTGCTGGCGCGATTACACCAGCGTGCATTGGGCACGTTTTGGCGCGAAATTTGGAGGTATTTAAGGCCCATTCTTACTCCCAGCCAGTGCCCGTGATAGAATCTTGATTGTGGTGGTTCCTGAAGCCTTGTGCTGTCTGTTCCTGTGAAACTTGTATCTGTTATTCCGGTTTTGATCCCTGCCTGTTTCTGACTATTCTGATATCCGAATCCTGACCTTTGCCTGCATCTCGACTACTCTTCTGCCTGACCCCATCTGTTTGATTACCCGGTTTGACCCTTGCCTGCCTGAGCATTCTTGATATCTGCCTGCCTCGACCCTGCCTGTCTGACGATTCTCTTGCCTGCTGCATTTGTACCGTGACCTTCGGCCCAAAAGACTATCTACCTGCCGTGCCCCTCTGCTAGCCAGAACATCTCGCCTTGTACCCCTCGTTAAGTCCAGGTGGCACCCAAGTAAGCTGAGGGCTCCTCCCGAAGCCCAACGGTGGTCACACTACTGGTGAAACCGAGCCGAGACCAGGGTACTTGGCACCTGTTCTGGTATTGGGTGCCGGCCGTGACAACAGGAAAGTCACATTAAAAGGCAGAAGAGAATATGCACAAGGTCCTAACAGAAGATGCAGAAGACCATGTTGTGGAAATTGAGACAAAGTACAGAGGTTTAGTGTAGGAGGTCACAGTGGGAGAAAAGAAGACAGTGTATTAGGGTGAAGGTCCCATTGGAAGAAGGATGTTCACTGAAGAAGATCTCAGTAGAAAAAAAGGAAATATGGTGAAATATGGAGTGTCCATCTGGAAAACTACAAGGAGGTTTTGGTGATTGAAACATGACAGGGTGCACAGTGTCCCACTGGAAGAAGATCAATGCAAAAGAAACAATAATACCAGACAAAAGGTAGGTTGATATAACTGGTCATACAGTAGAAGCACAATGAACCAATGCAATGCATATATTTAGCAGAAAGGAGGCCCCATAAGTCACCCAGCAGGAAAAAATTATGAAAAATAACACAGTAAAGAAGGAAGCATTGGGAGGCAAGAAGTGAAGAAGGTCACAATAAGAGAAGGAGATCACATAGGAGATAAGAGTTCCAGTGCAGAGGGTCACACATTGGGTAAGGGCACATGCAACGTGGTCAAAATACCTTTTCCATTTTGGAGCAGTAGAAATGCTGGATCACAGCGTTGCATACACATTATCGCTCACCACTAAGGGAAGGTGATCTCTTGGGATATAAGGAAAAAGGGGGACTCGGCAGCTGACCACTTTAGGGAAAAGCTTTTCAACTCATTCTGTACCGACCCTAACCCACAAAATATTGCCATTGTAGGACCCATACCCACGTCATCTGGCTCTGTACTCTACTTCTGTGTGTGCCTCTGCTTTCAAGATATGGAAGACATTGGGGAGCAGTGGAGTACTGTACTTCCCCAGTCTTACCTGCGCCCAACTGGAGGTCAACCTGGAGGTCACCACGTATTTGGGGTCAACAGACATCACTACTTTCCACAACAGAAGCTTAGCAAGACACACTTTGTTGACACTAGCGAAGACAAGGCAACCTTCTTTACAATTTGCCTTTTCCCGTGTCATTTCTAATGATAAAGTGTTAAATTGGTACTGAAGCCAAATTATTCATGGCTTTTAGCATGCATCTCAAACTGATCTCTTAAAAAGCATTTGTGCAGCCCTCCGACATAATGAGGCAGGTTAATTACCCAACGCACTTATTAATAGTGCTAAAAATGGTATTGTCAAGAGGGAGATTTTGCTTGTAGCAGATGATAGCGCTCACACTGGAAAGTGCACTTTGCTGTCTCTGTCTGTGATTTAAGAGATGCTACCTTTTGCACTAATAGCTTGAACGTTCAATATATAATGTATTAACAAAATGTACTGCTAAATGGGCCTGCTGCACGTTAAAGTATCATTTCTTAAGTGCCTCCCCAGCAGTGGAAAAAGTTTCTCTAAAGCTGTTCAAAAATAGTTTATTTGTTTTGTTTTATTTATCTTAACTAACATAGATTTCTTAGAAACCACCTTTGTTTATTCTTAATCACCTCCATTATGCAGTATAATGAACAAATACAATAATAGCTTCCCCCCCAAGAATAGACAGAACTACTTTTCCTGTTGGATGCACTGTCATCAAATCAACCGTTGTAGGACTCATGAAAATGCTCAGGTTTGAGTCACACAAGGAGATTCATTGTTAAAACCGAAAAGCATATTGTACTGATGACTGGCAACCCAAGTGAGGGCTCTTACACACGGCCGTTTTTGCCTGCACTCCCCTGCGTTGCGCTTTCTTCTGTTCAGCCACAGGGGAACGCAGGAGTAGACGCAGTCAATTATTTTGAAGGGGGCTGTACTCACACAGACGCATGTAAGCGCCAAACGCAGGTTGAGACGCAGCATGTTGCATCTCACCTGCATGAGTACAGCCCCTTTAAAATAATTGACTGCTTCTATTCCTGCGCTATCCTGCGGCTGAACAGAAGAAATCGCAATGCAGGGGAGCGCAGGCAAAAAAATGTGTAAGAGCCCTAAAGGTGAACAACCCCTTTATTATTTGTGGGTTTTTGAGTTATTTCGCTTTTTATTCAGCAGCTCTCCAATTTGAAATTTTACCAATCTGGTTGCTATTGTCCAAATTACCCTAGAAACCATGCCTTGATTTGAATAAGTGACTGGAATATGAATAAGGATGGCACTAAATTGAAAGATGAATAATAAAAAGTAGCAATGACAATACATTTGTAGGCTTACAGAGCATTTGTTTTTTGTTTTGTTTTTTTAGATGGGGTCTGTGACCCCCATTTCAAAGATGGAAAGAGTCAGAAGAAGGCAAATAATTAAAAAAAAACAACTAAATAATGAAGACCAATTGAAAAGTCTCTTAGAGTTAGCCGTTCTGTATCAAGTAAATGTTATATCAAAGGGGTGGTTCACTTTTAATAGTGTCAGCTCTTCCAACTGCCTCACCCATATTGTGAATTTCTGTCAGCTTTTCTTTTACTGCATCATCTGTTCTTTGAAATATTGTTAGCTGTTCTCAAAATGCCTTCTGTCTTGGTGAAGTAGTTGTCTCCTTTCTTTCACACAACCTAACCTTCACTCAGCTACTGTCCAATTCTTTACCCCCTCTATACTGTACATGGCAGGCCTGGACTGGCAATCTGTGGGTTTTGACAAATGCCAGAGAGGCTTCTGTAAGTTCCCATAGACAGTCACTATTTATTGGGCTGGTGGGGGGCTGCTTGGGCCTCTGTGTACTTGGAATGCCAGGGCCTATTGTGAATCCAAGTCCGTACCTGATGCATGGGTATATATTAGTGCACTACCTTTATCAACTTGCACAAATGCTCTGGAAATACACTGGTGACATTTCCCTTACATATGACCTCTCCCACCCTATTTAACAAAGTGGTGTGGCATCAACGGTTTACTACCAGACTTAAGGTGGCCATAAACGTTACAATTATGATCTTTCCTGGAAAAGATGTTTCCAGGAAAGATTGGTCGTTTCAATGCACACGTGTAGAGCGGAGTCGTCATATAGATAGAAACAATAGAATTCAACCTGTATCTGATTCAGCACTAAAAATGTCCACCTTCAAAGGCGCTGATCAAAATTTTCCAGCCAGTCCGATCAACGAGCCAAGCGACATTCAAATCTTCTGCTGATATCGGTCGGTTTGTCTCCCACCATATATGCACTGAATATAGTATGAACATTTGTTTAGTACGATATTATCGGTGCGTCTATGGTCACCTTTACCAAGTGGCTGATGACCATCGCTCAATGTATGAACTCACAGGGCCACTCATTCCTCCTCCGAGCTAAGGAAAGAAAGCCAGTATTTTGCGCCCCTCTTTTATTTATATAGAACTCCACCCCCTCTTTACCTAGGAGGATTTAGTTGGTATTGGAGCCCCTATCATCTATATACTGTATTACTACCCCCTTGTGCCACCACTCTTTGGTGAGGCGAATGGTGAGGTCAAAGTCATGAATCCCCTCATTTAAGGTTGCTTGGAGTAAGCACTGTTTATTTTATTTTTTAGTGATTAGGGTTGCCACCCGAACAGTATTACAAATTTACTGGCAATGTAGCTGCCGGTAAATTTGTAATACCCCTTACAAAAGCCCTTGGCCCGCCTGCAATCCGCTCAAAACTTACCTTTTTTTTCATCTTCTGGCCATCTTGTGCCATGGCTCCTCCCCCTTTTACATCACAGCCTGCCTGTTTTATGTCATGCCCCGCCCCTCTTGTTCCCACCATCGGCCAGTTTAAATTTTATGAAAAAGTAGGGTTGCCACTTTTTCTGGAAAAAAATACCGGGCTGCCTATATATTTATCTTTTTTCCCTATTAATAACAATGGGATTAACCATCATTTTTACCGGCCAGGCCGGTAAAATACCAGCCAGATGGGTCAGGTGCGGGTCAACAATTTGTCGACCCACACTTCACTAGTAGTACCCACCCTCTCAGTTTGCTGATAGCCTGTATGGTGAGATTCCATAAATCTGTGCCATCATAGATATTCCCCTGTACTAAGCACAATTCTGCAGGAACATTTGAGGGTAGAGCCAGGTCCAGACTGGGATTTGACTAGTCACTAGACCCCGGCATTTCAAGCCATAAAAGCCCCCCATCAGCCCAATAAATAGTGACTGTCTGTGGCATCTTACATAATAATTGTTTTATTTCACTGGGGGTTACAAGTTGGACATTCCTGATGTATGTACCAATCCTTTTTAACCACGGTTACACAGTCTTTCTATGGATCTCATAGCTGACCCAAGTGCATATTATTAATATCAGCACAATTTCACCCACCACTTGCTTGCTTGTTTGGCTGAGCAACAAGAGCTAAAATTTGAGAAGGGTGGGGTGAGTGCTGTAGAGTATGAGAAATAAAGGACAGATTTAGAAGTCTCAACTTGAGGTCCCCTCTAAAGAGAGGAGAGTAGAACAGTTCCTTGACTCAGCTTTAATTCTAACCCCATGATATAAAACCCAAATACAATATTGTTTGAGTATAATGTGGAGAGTAATACCCTCAGACATTTTGCAATTGGTTTTCGTTTTTGATTTGCAGTTTTTGAGTTATTTAACTTTTTATTCAGCAGCTCTCCAGTTTGCAATTTCAGCCATCTGGTTGCTAGGGTCCTAAGTACCCTAGCAACCGTGCACTGATTTGAATAGGAGAGGGGCTGAATAGAAAGAAAAGTAATACAAAGTAACAATAACAATAATTGTGTTTCTTTAGATGGGGTCAGAAACTCCCATTTGAAAGCTGGAAAGAGTCAGAAGAAGAAGGAAAATAATTAAAAAATCTATAAAAAGATGACCAATTGTTGCTTATAATTAGCATTTGTATAATATACTAAAATTTAACTTTAAGGTGCACCAGCCCTTTAACCAGTATACTTTAAGTTTTCCTGAAAGCCACAAGCGACGGATGTGCTGATCCACCCAGCACATATATGAACAATATCGCCGTCTTTTCTTTATGTCAGATGATTCAGATGATTTTGTTTGTGATCCTAAACGAGCTTCCATTATCCGGTGTGACATTTCCAACCATTTAAATCCCATTACAATGAGTAATTATAGGCTTTTTATTGCAAATGTTAACACTTCTTTATCTCGCTCCCGAAAAGTTTAATGTTCACTTACAATTTTCATTATGAAACAAGAGAGACACAAGCCCATTTGTTTGGAAGATAATAGGATTCCGACATGTGTTCAGTTAAGCAAACGAGGCACAATAGCAGGAATTACAAATCAACCGCAGAGGGTAATTATGATCCGTTCTCTTCATAAGAATGTACTGAGCAAGCCTTGTGTCACCCACTGCCGTGTAGCTTGCCCAAGAACCGGAAAATGTCATTATCTGGAGCATTTATAGAATTGGATTCCCATGTGGTATAGCTACAGACATACGGCAACCAAGGGACTATAGAATCTGTTACTATTTGATCATTGTAGGCTTCATGTGTGTCTCACTTCCAAACTAGGAATACTTATCTCCTAAAGAAGTGTCCTGAGATATTAGGCTTCATAATTTATATGCTCTAGGGCAGGGGACCCCAATATATTTTACCCATGAGCTTCATTTAGATGTTACAGGAGTTATGGAGCAACACAACCATGCAAAAAGTTCCTGGTGATGCCAAATAATGGCTGTGATTGGCTATTTGGTAGCCCCTATGTGGACTGACAGACTACAGGAGGGTCTATTTTGCAGTACACTTGTTTTTCATGCAACAAAAACTTGCTTCCAAGCAAGGAATTCAAAAATAATCTCCTGCTTTGATGCCACTGGGAGCAACATCCAAGGGGTTAGTGAGTAACATGTTGCTTCCTAGCCACTGATCACTGATCTAGATCATAAAAGTCATTAACAAACTAGAAGGCAGGGTGCAAAGTGCAAAAAACAGGCGCAATTCACTATTTTTTTCACTGCAGCCTGCCTTCTGGTCTACAGTAAATGAATTGACTGAGATGTCTGCACTCTGTTATAGACCTGTGAATACACCACTGAGGGGCTGGGGAAGACAAGCAGCAGCGCAGGGTCGGACTGAGCTGGGAAAAACCCGCCGGCCTAGACCGGCTCCTTGCGAGACTAGGGATGCAATCCAGGATTCGGTTCAGAATTCCGCCAGGATGCTGCCTTTTTCAGCAGGATTCAGATTCGGCCAGCAGAACCGAATCCAAATCCTAATTTTCATATGCAAGTAAGGGTAGGACTAAATGGACGTTTTCGCAGCGATCTGATGCGCTGCAACAAAACGCCAGCGTCAAATCACATGCGATGGAAATAAGGTAAATTAATGCATTGTCGGATGTGTTGCAGTGTTGATCCGGAGCGACACAACTGTCTGATGCAGACTCTGCACGCTGCGTCTCCATCCGACAGTTGTGTCTCATCGGATCAAGGCTGCGACTTCATCCAACATTTGGTACAGTTGTGGTGTCCGGAACATTCTGGATACCATGATAATAGGTATTTTCACTGCTGCTGTTCTCTGTTGGGCAGTGATGGCAAAAACTCTCCAATACCCATTAATTTTATTATAAACCAGTGTGAGGTTTCTACTCTACTTTTATCAATATGCAACCCCCCCCCTTTTTATTTTTCTATAAAGTACAGATGTTAAAAAATGTGTCCCCCTGTGTGTGTGATTTTTTTTTTGGGGGGGGGGGAGGTTGAATATCAAACACACACTGATAATCATTAATCTCTGTAGGATGAGTCTGTGCCTGACTGTAAAGCTGAAGCCTCCCCCCTCCCTCCCATGCGGTTATATAGAGTGGGAGACTAACAGGTCGCAGTCGCATGCTATTCACTCAGAGTGGAAGACGCAAACTGTACTCTCAGAGGGAGAATCACACAGATAAAAACCAGATCTCTGCAGTTTGGTGGAATATTTTCAGAAGTGCCCACCTGCCTTGCTCTCTGCATACAGCGCAGCTCCTGCTCACAATCCTGCCTTGTATATAAGTACAGCTTTCTCCACATAGGAAAGTTCTTCTGCACTCAGCGCACCTGCCTCCACATTTCCCACCTGGAATCCAAGCGAGCTCCTTGCTTGTACCGCTCCTGTGCAGGCTTTGGAAGATGATGGTTCGATCTGCCCCTACTGTCAGGTGGTGGTTTCTTGGCTTTTTGTTCCTTCTTGTCCCCCAACCAGGGACCCCCTGGTACAAGCATTCAGCCAGCCCCCGATATCACACAGTGGGCAGAGCTTCGGGACTTCTGATTGGGGTCCGGAGGTCCCCCTATCTATGGAGAAGACAAATTACAGGGGACAATGTTGAAGAGAAGCTGCAGGGAGAAGCTAAGGGCATGAAGGTGACACAGGGTACAGAAAGGAGCAACTTTCTAGCAGACCCCAGGGAGACCCCCGAAAGATGGGAGCTAGAGAGGAGCCTTGAGGAGGTGAGAAGAGACCTGCAGGAGAAAGACGAGGTCCAATGGGACAGAAGAAGCCTTCAGAGTTCAGGGGAACAGAAGCGGAGACTTCAGTCACCAGCCGAAGATCAGGGTCTTTATAAAGAGGAAAGAAGCACCTTCCCAGAAGCAGAGGAGCAACGTTCAGCCTTGGACAACTTGCCTCTCTCCATACCAGAGGAACAGGAGACAGGGAACATCTTGTCTGGGTACCAACAGAAGGAGGTGCCTATTCAGGGGGAGTCCAGCCAGTCATGGACAAGGCAATCCAGGTCAGATCCTCAAGCATGGGACACTGAGGTAACTACTATATTTTCCTTGAGGTTATTATAAGTAATTATATTCTCTCACCCTTGCCCACAGTGCAGGAAGGCATACAGATACCATCAACAAGCATGCACATATTGGTAGTATACAGGGGCAGGAGGCATAGTCTTAGATGGAAATGAGACATTATACCTGGCACACCATTGTTTCTAGCCCCAGTATAGATTGTAATCATGTTAACGTATCAGAAAGAACTCACTAACAAAAACTTTATTATGAAAGATATATTAATTCAACCCTTTCAATGTTTGCTACTGAAAGCAATACCTGTATTGCTGTTTCTAATCTCTGCACTGCTGGCACCGACTCCTAAAACAATGCAGCAGAAGCCAGCTAATTAACAAACCATGAGGAGTAATAGCTGCTGCTAAAATTAAGAGTCAGAACCAGAGCACAGAAAGAGATAAATACAGGCATGGGACCTGTTATCCAGAATGCTCGGGACCTGGGGCTTTCCGGAGAACAGATCTTTCCACAATTTGGATCTTCATACCTTCAAATCTACTAGAATATCATGTAAACACTAAATAAACCCAATAGGCTGGTTTTGCTTCCAATAAGTACAAGGTACTGTTATATTATTATAGAGAAAAACGAAATCATTTTCACTTAAAAAATCATTTGAAATAAAATGGAGTCTATGGGAGACAGCCTTTCCGTAATTCTGGATAACAGGTTTCTGGTTAAAGGATCCCATATCTATAGTATTAAGAGAGGGAAGGGGTTCTTGCCCCCAAGAGCTTAAAATACAATCAATATATCACAATCCTTAGTTTATTATGTAGAAATGTTTATGGATTTTTTTAGACAAATGGAGTGTTCATAGTCATGGTGTAGTTGGAAACTTATTATTGCCAAGGGAGGCCAAGGCACTTCATGACTAATGAGTGTATCAAGGCTAATGTTCAATTGGAGAGCTCAGGCATAGGGACTTGCTAATATCCTTCTGCTAATATCTTCCCATTGTCCTTGCAAATGAAATGTAATAGTTCAGGGCCGTTCTTCCACGGCAGGGGCTACTTATGTGTCAAAATATGGAGTTTCTTCTGAGGAATTGCTCCCAAGACTGTCACATTATTATCATTGTCATCTAGGCTCTTACATTGAAACAGTTGGACTCTGCACACAGGGATTCTGTATAATAACCCAATTTCACTCTGTATGTGGTGAGGTAATAGTGTTTCATCTCTCTTTAGAGTGTAGAAAATATCAGCAGCCATCTGGCTCTTCAAGTGAGGTATCGAATTTATCTGCTCTATCATCGGGGCCATCTTCAGTTGTGTTGGGGACTATTTGTTTGTAGTTTGAGGGTGACTTCTTCGGCTGATGATGGGTGCTGGCAGTACTTTAACAAGAGCTTGAGGCTTTGGTCATCACTAAAATAAAGTGTTACTTGGCTTTTATACCATACTGCTTCAAGATTGCGCTGGTGCTTCAAAATTGTCCTACAGTTCCCATGCTGCCCTACTTGACCTATAGTTGTCATCTTTCCATACTATAATACTGCCACCACCTTGCCCTACTACACCCGCTCTCTACTCACTCTACCTACAACTACTGCTCTCAGGACATTCTACTAGAGGGTAGTCACTACATTATTCACCCCCCACAAGGACAGTTCTGTGAATTATTACCTTTTTTGTCTCATCATTTGTCTCACATATAATGTATAGAGTAGTTGGTGGGAATGTAAATTCATTAGAGTGATTTATATATCAAATTACCCAGAGGTTTTGGAGCCACTGTCATGTGAAGCTTACAGATTTATTAGATGGACCATACCATAAATCACCTGATAAGGGGCATAAGTTCCCCATATTCTCACCATTTGTTGTACATGTAGATATAGTAGATACTTTTAAGAAAGGGATGGATACCTTTTGAGCAAGAAAGAAAATATAAAGTATTAATACTTAGTACTAGGATGATCCAGTAACTGCTCCTGTTCTTTGGAGTCAATAAAGATTTTTTGCCTCTTCTGGGGCTAATTGATGCCATCTTCTAATGTTCTTTTCCCAACTTTAACATTCGTGGTGATTTGAGGGTAAAAACATTCACATGGGCCTGACCTGTTTACTAAATTGGCTTGTTCAGTGCCAGTCAGACCCCACTGTCCAACATTTCCTCCCAATTTATGAGGGGTCACAAAGTCAGGACTGAAGTTCCTTCCACAACTGAGTTCCAACCAGGGGCCCCTTTCTGGTTTGAAGTAAGAAAACACATAGCTACAGGGGTGTAATTACATTTCAAGCAAACACTGTGGTTGTAGCGACTGTTGAGGGCAAATACAATATATCTTGGCAGAATTGTTCAACTTAGCAATGTTTTGGAGCTTTAAATTGAATTTGCTGTGGCGCCCAGTAACATCTTGTTACACAGTGATTTTTGTGTAATGGATCAATAGATCAATCTCTAAGGGTGCATTTAGTTGCAGTTAAATAACATGTGCCCATATTTATTTCACAGAGCATTCCCTCTGGACCCTGGAATGTGGACCAGTCCTCCTGTGATGACTTCAAACTGAATTTTTACAAGTTCCTCTGTAAATCCAGCTTCCGCATTTTGTCTCACGCTCCACTGAAAGCCAGAAGACGGAGAAGTACAACAGACGAACTTGGAGGGCTCCATTAAAAACACGTTGCTGGACTTGTCGTTGACCAAACTAATCTCTATCCATTGGTGCAACCATTAAGAGTATTGCATGTGGTATGTTTATTCATCTCTATGTGAACCGGTGAATTTGTCAAACTGGCTGGGACACCAGGGACCCACCAGAAAATCTTAGACCACAAGCCTACTTTTCATACTATTATTCCTCATCTCTCTTTATTCTCCTAGTCTCTTCTCTATCCACTTTCCTTTCCCTCTATTTACCATCTTGGTTCTGATACAGAAATGGGCAATGCGCATGTCAACACTGTATTTAGGTCCAGTGGCACCCTAGGCACCAGACTTATGTGTGTGTGTGATGTCATACACATGTCTGCATGTGACATCATATCTGATGTCATTTCCACCTGCAATATGGCCAATAACCCATCACTTCCCAGCTCTGCAAGCGAATTTATAGAGCAAGTCTCAGGCAGCAGCTGGACTGAATTTAAAAAATTTTTAAGAAAAAAATGTATCTATTTTATAGGCGCCTAAGGGATGCCCATTTAAGGCTGCCTGGGTGCCTATATATATATATATATATATATATATATATATATATATGATAACAGCACTCCCTTCTAGTCAAAATTAATGGTGCCTGGGTACAGAAACCAAAAGCAAAAATTTAACATGGAAGGAAGGTCCGCTCTCGCAGGGCTTAAAAGTCAATTTAAGGTTTTTATTATGATGAGGGGAGACCAGACGTTTCAGCCAGCAATCTGACCATTATCAAAGTGATAAGAGCCCTTTTGCTGCCTGAAATGTCAGGTAAATTGACTTTCAAGCCCTGCGAGTGCGGACCTCTTACTTCCATGTAATATATATATTTAATAGCCAAAGAAACCGCATTCCAAGGACTTTATATGTGATAAATTAAAGATGGTGCGTTATTCTTCAACGTTTCGGCACCCTCACTGGTGCCGTCTTCAGGAAGTGAATACTACAAAAAACTTCCTGAAGACGGCCCCAGTGAGGGTGCCAAAACGTTTCCCATCTTTAATTTATCACATATAAAGTCCTTGGAGTGCAGTTTCTTTGGCTATTATGTACTAGGATTTTGAGCAGCACCCAGGCAGATGTCAGTTCGTATTGAGTGCACCAGTTGGACATGGATATATATATATATATATATATATATATATATATATATATATATATATATATATATATATATATATATATATATATACAGGAATAGGCCCTCCTATCTTGGTAGGTCAGTACGACACTGTTTAATGTATCCGAAGTCCAATCCATCCAAAAAAAAATTCAGTGGAAACACTATTGTTTGATAAATCCATGCATGGAAATGAACAAATGGGCAATGCTTCACAAAAGGGGAGCAAGGGAGGGGAGGGTGCAGCTAATTGGTTTTTTTTTTGTGATGACATCCACCAGAGTGCCTGCTTGAGCCTGCAGCTTACTGGCAGTCTGGCACTCCACCAGCACCTCAGGCTCACCTGGTTCGGCACAACACACCTGCACAGTGTTTTTACAGGTACAGATATTTTTCTGTTTTACTCTGGCCTGACGCCTTGCCTTTGAGAATATAAATTTGGAAGTAGGGATTTGTGGTCCATCCAATATTTATTCCATAATGATCTCACAATTATTTACTTAAATTCACTGTGTAGGTCTGTAGGATAAGTCATGAATTCAACCATGTATTTCATGTGTGGCCCCAGAACATTTTTCTTCTTCGAATGTGGCCCAGGGAAGCCAAAAGGTTGGACACCCTTGTTATAGAATGACCAGTTCTGAGCAACTTTTCAATTGCCCTTCGTGTCTTCTTTTTATAGTTGTTTTTTTTTCTTCTTCTGACTCTTTCCAGCTTTCAAATGGGGGTCACAGACCCCATCTAAAAAAAGTCCTTTAAGGCTACAAATACATTGTTATTGCTGCATTTTATTAGTCAAATTATATATTCCGGCGCTCTTCTGTTCATATTCTAGTCTCTTATTCAAATCCGTGCATGGTTGCTAAGTTAATTTGAACCCTAGCAACCAGATTGCAGCAATTGCTGACCAGAGAGCTGCGGAATAAAAATGAAATAACTCGAAAACGACATATAATAAAAAATGAAGACCAATTACAAATTGTCTCAGAATATCATTCTCTACATCATACTAAAAGTTGATTTAGAGGTTAACAACTCCTTTAACATCCCATGGAGGTCTGTTCCTTTGATTCTTTCTTCACTTGCTGTGAATTTATTAATGGTTGCACCTTTGGAACTCACTTTAGTTCCCAGTTCTGCTTTGTGATGTTTCAACAGGGTAATAGTTGTTGAAATAATAATAAATGTTTTATTTTTTAGATGGAAATAGCTTGCTAGCAATACCATGTTATTCAAAAGTCCTTTCATTTTCATGTCTGCTTTATATACATTTCTCATCAATAAAATCAAGTTGATTCAAGCATCCCTTATTATGTTATTTTATGTGTAGTTCAGAACATAAACAGTGATAGGAAATGTGAAGTAATGAAATCTAAACCGTCTGGCTTCCTGTTATGGGAGTGGGAGGGGCTTGTGACCAGGAAATGGCTGCTGAGGCAAATTTTAGGCCTATGGCACAGGCTTTGGTTTGATGGCATTGGTCCCTCAGGGAGAAACTCAGTGGCTTATACACCTTGGTATTCATTAATCATTGGTCACTGCTTCCCATAGAGAAGCTTATAAAACACTGCTAATGGCACACTCTTTCAGTGACACACGCTGCCCAGCAAGTAGGGTTGCCACCTTTTCTGGAAAAAAATACCGGCCTTCCTATATATTTATCTTTTTTCCCTATTAATAACATTGGGATCAACCACCATTTTTACCGGCCAGGCCTGTAAAATACCGGACAGGTGGCAACCCTACCAGCAAGGCCAATACAAACAGTTTATGTGGCAAATAGCAGTCAAAATACGCAGAGGTATAAAGGTGTGGGATAAATCCAAGGCAGCAACTGGACTGCAAAAGTTCTTTATTGGGGAGTAGAGATACACAACATGTTTTGGGCTGCACCAAGGGCCGAATTTCAAATCGCGGCGCCACAAGGCCGCATTGTCCAAGCGCCGACTTCTTCTGTTGCGCACGCCCCCCCTGCCGCAGCCGGCACTACATGGTCCTAGCGTCGGCTGCGTGAAGCGACATCGATCGCAATTTAAATCACGGGAACATTGTGGGGGCAGGGTTGCGCCTACATTTTAGCCGCCCTAGGCCCGGGCCTATGTGGCCTCGCCAAAAAACCGGGCCTGGCTGCACCATTTGACAAAGGGTGCAGCTAGGGTTACCACCTTTTCTAGAAAAAAATACCGACTTGGCCCCGCCCAAAGCCCCACCCCCAATCCCGCACAACAGTCTGCAGTCCAGAATCTCTACACCTTCCACAGTCACTTTTGCTCTGGCAGGCTTGAGGCTTCAGTAACTAACGCTGTCCATTCCACACATAGCTAAATGCATACTGCCAAACAGTTCCTAACACAGCCCGCAGTCCAGACACTTCCACTGTCCACAGTCACTGTTGTGCTGAGCTGTCAGTTTGCCAGGCAGTCCGCATGTGACCGCACAATACCCTGCTCTTCTGTTTATGTCCACACGCTCCCCCTGCACTTGCGTCTTTAAAGACGCCAGTCACGCCGCCCACAAATTTCATCACTTGAGATTGTGACGTCACAACGTCACATAAGCGCCATGACTTCCAAGGCTCCGCAGTCCGCATAGATGGGGATTTTGAGCAGGGAGGGAGGAGGGAGCATCGAAGCTGCTAAAAACTAAATGGCCGTTTCTCCCCCTTAGAATTTTACCGGCCGTGTAATTGACAGTATTTTTTAAACACCGGCACCGGCCTTTTTCCGGATGTGCCGGTTAAATACCGGCTGGGTGGCAACCCTTGGTGCAGACCGAAACATGTTGTGTATCTCTACTTATACCTCTGCATATTGACTTAATTGGGATATCAGACACAGGATACCCCGTGGGAAAAGCCGACAAACACATTCGGTGAGCTTCACTTGTTTTCTATTTCGTATAAGCAGTCAAAATACCCCCTGGGTCACAATATGTAGATGAACAAATGTTAAAGGTACAAATTTTATGCACAGACACTGGCATAGTTGCTGACAGTTTGGGGAGAGTTGACAGGGCCAGGCAATATTTATTTGGGTTAAATTAATTCTATTAGTTGGTGATGGCAAGATGGCTCTGGGCTGTATACAATCAGATACAATAGTTTTTCTGTATGTTAGTCTATAGGTGCAGCACTTCTGCTGTCAAGACACAAAGTTGCAGATTTGCTTAGGCATAATTTTTGCTTCTGAACGATTTGCGCAAATTCATCAGACATTAATTCACAGCGAATACGTGTATTCATCAAAATGCAAAGTTTCCTCTCGGCAGATGAACGCCGGTGTTTTGGCAGCGAAAATTCTTCAGCAGGGATATTTCTAAAACTTGTTAATCAACTGTCCCATTTTCAGCAAGACAGTCCCGCTTTTGACAGCTCAACCCGCAGTTCCACATTTGTACTGGAACGTCCCAACTTTCTCTGCACTGAACAGCCAGAAAAAGAAACAAAGTTTCTAACTTAATTGGCTTTTGGCAGAGAGCCCAGAACAGCTAACGGGTGCAAATAAGATACTTTGTAACAATTTTGAGATACGCAAATAAGTCATTGTAACAATTTAGATCATGAGGTCCCTTTGGAAAAGTTAGACTCATAGCTTAAAGGGCAATTCATCTTCATTAGCAAAACTGTAATAACTGGAAAAAAACACAGAAATATGTTCAAACTTTCATAATCTGCCAAATTTTGTAAAATGAACATGGTAATTAGGGGCTATGCGCGGCAAATTTTTTTGTCCCTCTTTTTATTTCCAAAATGTTGGGAGTTATGCTTACGCTTAAATTAATTTAAATATGGCGGGTACATAGAGGTCATATATATGTCTTTATTAGTGAGTGTTGGTGAAATTGTGGCCACTTATTATTAAAAATGTCGAGGAAGCAAAATAAAGACAAAATAAAGACAACCTAAAACAATTGTAGCATGAACTTTAAATGGTTAAAAAATGTAAAACACCTATATTTAACAGTTACATCTTGTAAACATAATCCCACTTTAAAATATGAAAAAACTCCAGCGTTTTGTCATTTTTTTTTATAACTCTTTGATACAGGATATGATGTCACTGACATAATAATGTTGAGAATGTAGCTTCATCTTATCAATTCACCAGGTATAAACCTGCAAAACAGACTCTAGCAAAAAGTATAAAGTATTCACACTTTGATGAATTTGAGGAGTAAAGATCGTTCGCTTAGGTGAAAATTTCGGAAACGGAACAAAACTTATCTAGCACTGAGCTTTTTTGCTAGCAAATTGTCCTCTTTTTGCCTCTTAGTAAATTGCCAATGTCCCTGCGAATTGCCATTTCGGCGGATTTTCGATAGAGAGGCCCACTTCGCCCTTTAGTAAATCTGCCCCAAAGCGAGAACCTTGCCTCAGACAGCAATGTTTGGCAGACTAGCAAGGGCGGCAAAAAGACAATATTTCAGGGGCTTAACTACAGAGGCAGTGCAGCAGACACTGTGGCTGCAGGGGGTCCCAGGAAGAACAGGGGGGGCCCATGAGGCTCTAATTAATGAGCATTTTCAACATATATTGGTCAAATAGGTTAAACTTGAGGAGTTAATTTGCTGTGTTGCACAGTATCATCTAGTTATGCCACTTTTCCATTTTTTAACCAAAAATGTGTCCCTTCTAGTTCACAGACTGGCTGAAATCATAGGTCCACCATCCATTATTCTGTTCCTATGGATCAAGAGCCCCAAAACTGCAGGAAGAGGAGAGAAGCTATACCTAAGCACATACGGCCAACTTAAGTCTGTGAAGTTTTAAATCTCTTGTCGGGTAACAATATGTCCCTACAGATATTCACCACTCACAGAACGCTCAAAAAGCCCCCAATCAATGACCATGTCCATGTGCTTTATGGGTTATAATGTCATTAAACAAACACAGTGATCACAAATCAATTCAGCTAAATTAAAATTGTTTATAAGTTATTTTTTTATTCACAATAACATTGTTCTACAGTTCTCTGTTGCCTTTTGCTGCATAACAGTGTTAATATTTATCAGTCGATTTATCTCCAACGAATATTCAGCACAGGACAGAAATTGGGAATTACATAGCTCACAGAGCCATCAAAATGCATTTATAATGTGTTATTCATACTCATCAATACAGGACATAAAATGGTCACTGTTAAAGATGAACGCCACCCAAAACCTGTATTTTTTTTTTGCCAGTGAAATAATATTTAATTCTAAGCAACTTCCCAATATATTATATGTTTTCACAGATTTAAAAGTTATTAGTAAATGTAGTTGCTATTGAAGGAAATATCTATCTTGATTTTTCCTTGCTTATGCAATGAAAATAATTTTTGGGTTGTGTTCCTCTTTAATATTTTTTATCCTCATTTAATAAATAAGAGTGTTGTTCAAAAGGGAGTTTCCCTTTAAGTGATCAGAGTTGAGGAATGTTAGGTATATTGTTATGGCCTCCAACGAATGGAACCACTTAAGGCTTCTTGTTTCATTTGCGAGCTTGATTGTTTGTGTCATCTCATAATCTTCATATGTGTTTTTACACTGCAAGACAATAATACAAGATTGGACGCAAAACATACAAAGAAGCACAATATCAGCATATGATCACATGGTTCTACTTCAACTAAATGCAGGAATTCACCTAGACCAGGAATTCAAAAACAAGCATCTGCTTTGAGGCCACTGGGAGCAACATCCAAGGGGTTGGAAAGCAACATGAGCTACTGGTTGGGGATCACTGCTCTAGGTGGTCAGGCAGCCTACAGGAGGCTCTGTTTGGCAGTACACCTGGTTTTTATGCAAGTAAACTTGCTGTCAATCAAATAGTTAAAAAATAAGGACCTGCTTGAGGCTACTGGAAGCAACATCCAAAGGGGTTGTCACTGGCTGGGGATCGCTGATCTAGAACCTTCAGACCACCCCTCAGAAGCAAACATTTAGCCTGGCTCTACCTTAGCTCTTAACACAGTTATAGATGGTTGTATAGTCATTCTTCCAGTACTATCCAAGCTTGTTAATAAGCATTCAACCTCAAATCTCACCCTAACTGGGCTTCATGCCAGACCATCCCATTTACTGCTTGGGACCTCCCTAGAAAGCCAAGTCCCACAGTTTGTGAGCCAATGGTGTCATACAATATTTCAGTGACTCCCATGAGCAGGCTGTGGGTCATAACAATCATTTGAAGGGCCACACCTGTCCAAACTAGAGGAAAATCAGTAGAACTAGTAATCTAAGCCTCACCTGTATGGTACTCCAGGCTGAATCCTTTCCTTTCTACAATAGCATCGCTGGCAAACACAATCTGCACTGACATATTGTAGAATGTGATCGGTGAGGGTAGGTTTTTACCACAGTAAGTTCCAATAAGGAATGCATTGTTTATGATTGGACCATTGTACACCTTTACACTGTCCCATATACAGTATGGAATATCTTCCACGTCCATGCCTGTGAATGTGATAGTAAACTGAAAAAAAAAAGAAAAAAGCTTAAAGAAAACCTGCAAAATGTTTGCGCCAAGGAGGGCTTAGAGAAGAAAACGGGCAGGAGAAGGAGTTGACAAATTGGGTTGTTTTTTTTAACTCTTGGAGAGCCTGTAACCTACAAAAGCCATATTTGCTTTTAAAACCTGGGGTCTTTGGGGCAAGAATTCACATTTCCAAGTTTTGTTTTATTACATATTCAGAGAAATCATTCCTGGATTTTTATATTTGCCTGAAGTCTTCTTCACACTTAATGATACCATGAAATAAGAACCAGAACCAAGAACCAGACTGCATATGATTTGATTTCTCGGATTATGCATTATTTCCGCTTGGTTATCTTTTTCGAAACCTCACCTAGGTGTGGTCTTACCTGTGAGGTGGTGGTGATGTTCCAGTGGCAGTAGGCATTTTTGGGATAATTATTAGGATAGTTAGGTGATGTGATGACACCAGATGGTCCACTTAAAGTTCCTCCACAAACTGCAAAAACAAGAACAGATGAGGTTCTCTGACACTGGTCACCTTACAAGCAAACATGGGTCTCTTTTACAGCAGGTTTCCATGTGCACTACCCAATCATGCTATCCATTTTTTTATTCAGCCTCCGCCACATTCATGCCAAAATATAGAGTATCCCCTTTTCCAATGAACGTTTCCGACTCGTGCTATATAATATACACATCCTTATAGTAATATGAAATTGCACAAAGCTTACCATTAGATAAAAGTGCATTTAGATTGGTATTAGTGTTAGTTGTGATGGTTGTGGTGGTTGTTGGATTAGTAGTGGTTGTGGTAATGGTGGTCTTGGGAGTGCTAGTGGTGGCTGTGGGAGTGGTGGTGGTTGGTCTGGCCATTGTGGTGAGGGACGGCTTGTCTTGCACTTTTATTTCTTCTTGAGAAATCTGATTTGGTTTCGGCTGTGCTGTTGAAGAGATACAAAATCAGAAAATTTGTTTCTACTATTCATTTCATTCCTTAAACCAGATCAGATGCAACAGTCTGACACAAGAGGCATTATGATTGCCAAATGCCAGGGATTGCCACAGGCTGAAAAAAAGTGCATATACAGTAGGTGTATACTGTCCCTTTAATTCTATTAAATCTGTTAATTTTGTTTTGTAAATACGTATTATCTAATGCTCTAGTGTGAACCATTGGACAAGAGACTTAATTGGGGGGGATTTGCACAAAAAATAAGGTACAGCTTCCATTAATATTAATAAATTAATTACAATCAAAATAATCAGTTAAGTATCTGATAAAAAATAACTGATGGTGGGCTTGTCTGACTGTCTGACATTATGGACATGTATGCCAAAATGACATTTAAAGATGTCTTTGAATTCCCCCTGATGCAGTCCTATATGCAATGCTTCATTGATATTTAAATTATTCGTAAATTTATCTTCTATTTTTTTCGTCCAAACAGAACGATTGTTGGGCCTTGACACCAAGGAGGGACTGACTTGAAAGACATCTGCCTGTGTATGGGGCACCCCCATGCTTAGGATTTGTTGGGATCCACAGTTCTTACCACATTTATACAGAGTATTGAGTTTCATAATGTCCAGATCACTCATCATATATCCATTTCCTAATGGGATATTTGGGTCTGGTACGGCAACAAGGGTTGGGAGGAAGCCATCGATTGAGAATGCAGTTCTGTTGATAAAAGAAAATCAGTATTATATTATCTGGGGCCGTCCACCTTGAGCCCAGCCCTGCAGACCCTACAAGAGATTTTTATGGTGACTGCTCAGAAGCATTGCTGCCTTCTTTGGGTGACAATTTTATGATAATCGGATTCACAAGGCATCTTGGCAGTGACTGTCACACCCCTGTCCAGCCACCACTCCGCCCCTGCCATGCTCCCTGCTCCTCCACTACCTAGGACGAGGACTTTAGTCAATGATTCTAAGTCATTTCAATGGAGCAGGCAGGTTAGGTTTTGGAACAAATTACTGACAGCGAAAGACTGATGTATTTTACTGCAGGAAACTGGGGGACCAATGCTTAAATCAGGGAGACTGACGACAATTATGGAGGAGTTGATATGTCTGGTATAGTCAGACAGTGCCTACTATGGCCAACCAGAGAACCAGACATCCAAAGATGCCACATGGGATACAGGATACATAGGCTTATGGTGGAAATAAGAAAGGGCTAATGGGAATTCTCCCAGATTAGGGTCCACTACGAGATCCTCTGTTACTCTGGCAGACCAATACAACCCTAAATTCTGTGAATAACTAGCCCATTGGTAAACACTGGACTGTACTCACTTGTTATGACCCTAGAAGTCCTGCAATGCCTTAGGAGCCCTTTTGTCTAGTACTGACCCTTAGTAGTAGAACATGTGAGCTAAGTGTCAATTCTGATATCTGACATTAGATAGTTATCAGCGCAACACTTACCTTGAGTAATGCATGAGAGATTCATAATCATACTTTGTCAGAATCATGTTGTTGGTAGAAGTCATCTGGAAATTCCCTTGATATCCTGCCGTGGACAAAGAAGAATGGTTGAGTGATTGGTTGAGTGATTAGTAGTGGCACTTTGTAGTGGTGGGGCCCAGACCTGGGCACGTTCTGTAAGCAATTTGCATGTACTCCTCATGCCTACACTTACACTTACTTTGGGTACTCCAGACATGGACACTTTTTACTGAAAGGCTCATTTACATTTACAATGGTTCCTGCAAACTGGAGAGCTGCTGAATGAAAAGCTAAATAACTCAAGAACCACAAATAATAAAAAATTAAAACCAATTGTAAATTGTCTCAGAATATCACTCTCTATATCACACTAGAAGTTAGTTAAACCCTATAAGATTGTTTTTGCCCTAATATGGATTCGTTATTACTTGGTTGGGATCAAGTACAAGGCACTGTTTTGTTAATACAGAGAAAAAGGAAATACTTTTTTAAAAATGTGAATTATTTGATTAAAATGGGGTCTATGGAAAATGGCGTAATTTAGAGCTTTCTGGGTAAAGGGTTTACAGATAATGGATCCCATACCTGATTATAAAAACAAACTGTATTTCTGATGTTAAAGCAGAAAAAAACAAGAATTAAAGGCAAGTTCACCCTGCGGCGGTGGGAGGTGGCCCCATAGAACCCTATAGAACCTACCAGGTGAGATATTGTTCCATTGAACACTGACGTATTTATCCCGGTCATTCCTCACATGCTCGTGATGAAGCCCAAGGGAGTGCATAATCTCATGTTCAATGACCGATGCCCACATGCACCCAGATCTCTGCAGGGAGACAGTCTGTGCACCCCCAACTCTTCCTATTGGGGACCAGCATCTGAAATCAAAGGCACCAGAAGATATTCTTCTTTTAGTTAAATATTATTGCAGAGTGTTTCACATGTTGAGCAATGATCGGAACAATAGGTTCCTGGGTCTTCATCCACTATGGTCTACTTCAGGGGACCCCAACTTTTTTTTACCCGTGAGCCACATTCAAATGTAAAAAGAGTCGGGGAGCAACACAAGCATGAAAAAAGTCATACCAAATACAGGCTGTGATTGGCAGGACATCTCTCTTTACAATCACAAAAGCGACTTTAACTCGTCTAGAATTATATTTCCCCCCAAATTTTTTACTTTACTGTACATTGTATCTTGTTTTTAAGCAGAAATGCAACACAAAGCTATGGGGCAGATTTATTAAGATTCAAGTTGTTTTTTTCCACAAATAATTTGAGTATTCGAATTGTACTTTTTGGTCAAAACTCAAATTTCGGGTTAAAAAAAACCTCAAATCGTTTTTTTCGAAAAGAAACTCAAATTTTCGACCTGGAAACTGCTCGAATGCAAAAATACACCACCTAAAACCTGCCAAGGTTCTGTAGAAGTCAATGGCAGAGGTTCCTGGAACCATTGGAAGAGGCTAACAGACTGCTTGATGTTCGAGTTTTTTCGGAGGGCTGAAAACTCGAACCGAGAACTGTATTTGATCGATTCAAGGTTTTTTTCCTCCAACTAACTCAATTCGAGTTTTCAGGTTGCGGGACTCGAACTTGCAGAATCAAGTTAGATACCCAGGGCCCAGTGGTGATCCTGGTGTCTCCAACACCTGAGGCAGCAGCAGTTGCCACGAGGCAGAGAGCCTAATTGCGCTCTCTGCAATAGAAGAGCTGAATTAAAGTTTCAGGAGCGGCATTTTTGAGCCTCAACTAGCCTCATTGGCGAAGCTCCCCTGCCAGGGCCGCCATCAGGGGGTACTGGGGGGACAATTGTCCTGGGCCCTGATGGCTTCTATATGTTAAGGGGGGCCTGGCCGTGCTGCATTTCCTGGATTAGCTGGGCCCTCCTTGAACTGCTGAAGTAGGAGCTGAGTTGAGCTGAGTTAAGCAGAAGTAGGAGCCGAGTTGCACCAAAGAAGGAGCCGAGTTTCGCTGCTCGGCTCCTACTTCGGCTCAACTCAGCTCCTACTTCAGAAGTTCAAGGGGGGCAAAGCTAATCCCGGAAATGCAGCATGACTGGGCCCCCGCTGAAGTAGGAGCTGAGTTGAGCCGTGTTCCACGGAAGTAGGACCCAAGTTGTGCTGAAGAAGGAGCCGATTTGCGCCAAAGTAGGAGCCGAGTTGCGCCAAAGTTGGAGCCGAGCCATGGCGAACACCAATTATTATTATTTTTTAAAACCTTTGGGCAATCTTTTTTTTTTTAACTTGGGGGGACCTGGCCACTGATTTTTTTTTTAAACTTGGGCAGACTGGCCACCAAGGGTTTTTTTTTACTTGTACCAGTCCCTGGCCACCAATGTTTTTTTTTTTAACTTGTAGGGAGCCACACCACCAATGGGTTTTTTGTTGTGTGGGGCCTAACATATTCTAAAGTTGGCCCTGAAGATAACATTCCAGTTTCGAGGTCAATCGAAGTAAAACAATCTCTAACAAGTGACTCACAAGTATAAATAGCTGCATAGTATTGTAACATCTCACCCTGGTGGTCTAGCGGGCCGGCGGAGATGCCCGAAGCGCCTCCATTCATTTGGCGTGAAATCCGAATATTTAAAAGGGCTTTGAGGCCAAACTCGGCCTGTTGTTAGGTCTAACTTGTCCCTGTCTGTTTTGATTTCAGTTTTAACTTTTGCCTGCCTGAATATCCCGAAAACTGGTATTTACTGCCTGACTACACTTTTCGTCTATTCCCTGAACTGTTGCCTTCCGTCCAAAACCTTGGAAAAGACCTGGAGGCATCTGAGTAGCTGAGGGCTCCTCCCGAGATAGTAGATAGTGAGCAGTTTCTAAAATCTAAATTACCATCTCCTGCCCATAATAGAAACAAGATGTAGAATACTTATTGAATGCAAGTCAGTGAGGCATCTAGAAAACCAGCATTGTACCAAATCAAAGAGTTTCCCCCCCTTAACCTTTATAATTAAATTAATTAATGTCACATAATTCATCCGTTATTAACATAATTCAATCAGAATAACCAATCAATAAACTATAGTATATAACTATGAGAACTGCGAGCAATTGGTCTGGCTTCCAACCACTGTATAAACAATTAAGGTCGCACAAAAAATAGGAGTGAATCACCATCAATCATACGAAGTTAAGCTGGAAATACCATTGCACATTTAATTTTAAGGCTTCATTACTATGCCTTTTCTGTACTGCAGTGGAGAAATCTGGGTATAGTAACACTTAAGCATTGCCGTAGTAAATTTCACCTTTCAGTCTAGCAGCTTTAAGGGTGGAGTCTCTGTCCTTAAAATTAAGTAGTTTAAGAATTTATGGTCTTGGTGGGGCCCCAGTTAGTGTTTTTTATGTGGGAACCGGATGAACCCTTTCAACTGCAAAATAGGGAGAAAACGTTTTTACCCCAAAATTGTCTTTCAACCAGGTTTCTATGTAGGCATCGACATGTTTGCCTTCCGGAGGCCTATGATGAGAAGGTTGGATCTGCCTATTCTCTAAATCAGCAGTAAGACAATTTGGTAGTTTTGCAGTTAGGTCATCTTGTCAAGTATTTATTCGGCGCTCTGATTCCACTGTCCTCTCCTGCATGACCTGCATATCTTGTGCAAAATTGACAAATCCACTTGTATTTCTTTAACTATAGTAGTGACTATTGTGTTGGTCAGCCAATTTTGCGGCCAAGCCAACTGGGCAACCTAGGCAACCAGGCTGGCTACATCACCTCCCCCCTAGTGAATAAACGTGCCCGCACTTGAAGTGCACATTCGCATCCCAATGATTGTGGCAACAATATATGACCTGTCAAATTGGGGGACACAAGGCCCCGAACTAGGGGAAGGTGGGAGAAGAGGTAGGTGCCTTGCACCCCTTTACCTTTGCTCCCTAGTTGTGCTTGTTCTGCCTACCCCTAGTTCCAGCTCTGCTTTGCGGAGATAGTTGCTTTAGATTTGATGATCACTGACATAAGTGTCTGAAGCATTGGCTCCACAGGATCCACAACCCATTGCCACAAATGTGTAGGCAAGTCAGAAAATGCAGCATCTCCATCGCTGCCGCCATCTTGGGAGAGTGTCTTGGTAAAAAGTTTCTGAAAGCCATCGGACTTCCTCTTAGAGCTTGATAAGCTTTTTGGAGGCGTAAGTGCGAGCAGAGTAAGTAATATACTTAATTTGACCCAATATAAGTTTTAGGAGCCACGGCAATCACCATCAGAATGGATTTCAGGCAGGAGCAGTTACACTATGAGTCTGTCTCCATTCACATTTTGGACATTGTTCTGTCCTTTTAGTCTTTCTCCACCTATGGGGGAGCCTGATGTAGAGTAAGTGGCCTTAGAAGGACCCAGGGCCCTATATTAAAGGTTGTTTTTATATTGTATATAGCACACAAGAGGGTCTATGACAGCACAAGACCAGAATACATCCCCACCTAGGTTATGGATTTCACCTTAGTGGAATCGGGGGTGAGGGGAAGGGACTCCGTGAATAAAGGCTTTAGTTAGACGCTGTTAGCTACTGTCCCAGCCAGGTCTGGACTGGGAGTCAAAATAGGCCCTGCCATTCCAAGTACAGAGAGGCCCAATCAGCTCTCCACCAGCCCACTAAATAGTGACTTTCTATGGTATCTTATGGCAGCCCCTCTGGCATTTGCCAGAACCACAGATTGCCAGTCCGGGCCTCCCAGACTGCTCAAGTGTGTGACATAGGCATAGCAGCTAGAAAAATGTGGTTTGTGCTCCAACAAGGAGAAAATAGGTGACACACACCAGCCTTCAATTAGTCCAGTGGGAAGGGTCCAGGGCATTAGCAATGTGCATGTACCGCTGGTTGGGTGTGTTTGGCATAATAAATTGACCCCAGGGGCCATTCACAAACGAGTAATGGGCCATATTGATTGCCAGACCAGTCACTCCCTAATCTCTGATTGGCTACTACTGTACCTTAATTGTAAGAAGGTCGGTACCTACCCATTCAAAGACTCAAAGCTCAAGTAGTTGGTTTCTGATGTGCGCGGCACAAGACGGATGCAAGTTTCGTCCGCAAAGTCTTTGAAAGATGCTTCAAACAGGGCTTGTTCATATGGTGCTAGGGGGAGGAAAGAAAACACTGGTTGAAATCTTGGAAACCCCTATCATATGACAAGATCTCTTAGGGGCATACGATGTTACATATCACATGACATGCTTATATAAAGATGTAAGACTCATTTGCCATCGTCTGTGCCCTCAACACAAAATACACAAAATAACAATCGTACTTGACACTTACAGAAAAGACTGGGTACAGTTGTTTACATATCATCAGTGACGTCAAAGAGCACAAGGTCACAAATGATCTCATTGTATGTCAATTTGTACTTAAGGTTTAGTTATCTGGTAGTGACATTTGGGGGATGGCATCAGCCATGGATTCCATATTCTCTCAAACTTGTTAGGAGTTCCCCCGAGCATTATAGGTCAGCTTGATTAGAGGCAAGGTAGCATTTATTAAGCCAATCCACTGGGTGTGGGAGCGTTGGGGCTCATCCATTTCATAATTACCAGCTTTTTTTACATTATAGAGCGTAACAGTGTTCTAGTTTTTTGTAGGGGCACTAACTCATCTATTACACCTAGTAAGAAGATTTTCGGAGTTCTGATCCCAGAGAGGGACAGATATTCGTTACTATATCGAGTTACCTCCTTCCAGTATGATATAAATCTAAGGCATTCCAAGATTAAGTGGAGGAACCCTGCGTCCCATGTACCAAATTTTGCACATTTAGTTCATTCTGATTTACCCATGACCTTGTGCCTCTGGGGTGTGATGTATATTTGGTGGATCATCTTAAATTGAACCGTTTTATCCCTCAGGTCAGTGATCCCCAACCAGTAGCTCGTGAGCAACATGTTGCTCTCCAACCCCTTGGACGTTGCTCTCAGGGTCTTCAAAGCAGGTGCTTAGTATAGTGCCAAGTAGAGCCTCTTGTAGGCTGCCAGTCCACGTAGTGGCTACCAAATAGCGAATCATAGGCCTTAATAGGCACCCAAGGGACTTTTTCATGCTTGTATTGCTCCCCAACTCTTTTTACATTTGAATGTGGTTAAAAAGGTTGGGGACCCCATCCTTAGGGAGATTAGGAAGGCATATAGGTTATCCATAACCTCTTCTCAATGATCTTCATCTAGTGAGGGAAGCGTTGCCAACCACTTCCTTTTGGCTTTCTCAAATGGCACAGGCTGCGAGGACTAGAGACAAATGAGAAGCCAGAAACTCAGGATTGTTAGATTGATTGCAAATGGGTGCAGCTTGAGCTTGCAAGGGAAAAGGCAGCAGATAGGTAGGACATGGGCACATTTGACCTCATGGCCCAGGCAGGTGTTGGTACAGGGAGGCGATAATGAACCATGGGACACCCACCTGACCATGCCAGTCCCACTACCCAATCTTCCAAACTTGGCCAATTAGTCTGGAAATCCTGTCCCCTTTTTCAGTCCTGATGGTGGCCCCTTGTGCACCAAGCATTAGAGGATAAGCCCTATGGCTCTACTCTTATATAGGTCAATACTAAAGACAGATCCAGATCTATTTTAGGCCTGCTGAAAGTTTGAGGTGTGCAGACCAATGATCAGAATATAACATATTTCCCATCATATTTTACAGAGAATTGTGGGTATTAACAAGAAGCAGATATTATCCCCGTCCACTTACTGTAATCAGCAGAAATAACATAGGGGATGCGCACAAGTCCATCTGAGGATATAGGCCACAGGCAAATTCCCTGGGGGCAAAAGTTGAAACTTCTGCTCACACTAGAGGCAATATCCAGCTGGCTGATGATGTATTTTCCAGTCAAAGTTGGAGCTACAGGATAAAACAAGAGAATAAATCATATAAATATTGCTATTATTTCTGCCTATGAAAGGGGAAGTTCATTTTAAAATAATTTGTAGCATGTTTTAGAATGTATCGACCTAAATGGTCCTATATTCTGCCCGTCTCTAACTTCTCATTCAGTATGGCATTCAGTCCAGTACCTGGTTGCTAGGGGCCTAGACCCTAGGAACCAATTAAGTGAATGTAAAATCATACTGACATGTCTATTTTGTACTTATTTAGCTCTATTTCTTGCTCAATTTCTCTTCCTAGACACTATGAACACCTGGTGCCTAAAATAAATAAAAGATGGCACCTAAACCCAACAATAGGGATGTAGCGAACGGCGGAAAAAATGTTCGCGAACATATTCGCGAACTTGCGACAAAACATGCGAATAGTTCGCGAACGTCGCGAACCCCATAGACTTCAATGGGAAGGCGAATTTTAAAAGCTAGAAAAGACATTTCTGGCCAGAAAAATGATTTTAAAGTTGTTTAAAGGGTGCAACGACCTGGACAGTGGCATGCCAGAGGGGGATCAAGGGCAAAAATGTATCTGAAAAATCCATTGTTGACACAGCGCTGCGTTTTGTGCTGTAAAGGGCAGAAATCACACTACGTCACTCAGGTGATGTTTCTGGACACGGAATGTGAAAAAGCTCACACAGCTAGGTGGCACTTGGTTAAAGACTGGGCAAATAATGCCTGCAAGGTCAACGTATACACTACAGCCGTTGGATACGGAATATATTATTGCTGCTTGAAAAACGTCACTCGGGTGGTGTTTCTGGAGACGGTATTATTATTGATATTTAGACAGCTAGGTGGCAGTTGTTTGAAGAACAGATGCAGATGAGAGATCAGCAGCAGGACAGCTGCCCACAGCAGCTACATACAGAGCACTGCAGTAGAAGGTAGATTACTAGCCAGCAAAGCTACCTAACCTAAAATGTCCCTCAAATCCCTGCAGAGTTCTGTCCCTACAATACAGAGCAGTATCAAGTAGATTACTAGCCAGCAAAGTTACTATCAACTGTCCCTCAAATCACTAACAGCTCTCTCCCTACACTAGCTCTTCCAAGCACACACAGGCAGAATGAAAAAACGCTGCAGGGCTTCAGTTTATATATGGAAGGGGAGTGGTCCAGGGGGTGTGGGGTGGTCCAGGAGGGAGAGCTTCCTGATTGGCTGCCATGTATCTGCTGGTCTGGGGTGAGAGGGCAAAAATAAGCGCCAGCTAAGGCGAACCCAAATTGGCGAACGTCGCGCGACGTTCGCGAACATTCGCCGAACGCGAATAGTCGATGTTCGCGCGAATTAGTTCGCGGGCGAACAGTCCGCGACATCCCTACCCAACAATATGGCAACTGAGAAGATCTGATTGGTTACATGATAATGCTCAATGAATAGCATTATGCAATAAAATATAGAGAAATCACACTTACTATGTTTGTTGACTTCATGGAGTCTTTCAAATACACTCTTCTTTTCTTCCCCAGCTGTGGCTGCTTTAAGAAAGAACATAGATGTAATATGTTATTTTATATATATACCTGTATATATACAGTGGTGTGAAAAACTATTTGCCCCCTTCCTGATTTCTTATTCTTTTGCATGTTTGTCACACTTAAATGTTTCTGCTCATCAAAAACCGTTAACTATTAGTCAAAGATAACATAATTGAACACAAAATGCAGTTTTTAAATGAAGGTTTACGTTATTAAGGGAGAAAAATAACTCCAAATCTACATGGGCCTGTGTGAAAAAGTGATTGCCCCCCTTGTTAAAAAATAACTTAACTGTGGTTTATCACACCTGAGTTCAATTTCAAAGGTTATAAAGCCATTTCTAAAGCTTTGGGACTCCAGCGAACCACAGTGAGAGCCATTATCCACAAATGGCCAAAACATGGAACAGTGGTGAACCTTCCCAGGAGTGGCCGGCCGACCAAAATGAGCCCAAGAGCGCAGAGACAACTCATCCGAGAGGCCACAAAAGACCCCAGGACAACATCTAAAGAACTGCAGGCCTCACTTGCCTCAATTAAGGTCAGTGTTCACGACTCCACCATAAGAAAGAGACTGGGCAAAAACAGCCTGCATGGCACATTTCCAAGGCGCAAACCACTTTTAAGCAAAAAGAACATTAAGGCTCGTCTCAATTTTGCTAAAAAACATCTCAATGATTGCCAAGACTTTTGGGAAAATACCTTGTGGACCGACGAGACAAAAGTTGAACTTTTTGGAAGGTGCGCGTCCCGTTACATCTGGCGTAAAAGTAACACAGCATTTCAGAAAAAGAACATCATACCAACAGTAAAATATGGTGGTGGTGGTAGTGTGATGGTCTGGGGTTGTTTTGCTGCTTCAAGACCTGGAAGACTTGCTGTGATAGATGGAACCATGAATTCTACTGTCTACCAAAAAATCCTGAAGGAGAATGTCCGGCCATCTGTTCGTCAACTCAAGCTGAAGCGATCTTGGTGCTGCAGCAGGACAATGACCCAAAACACACCAGCAAATCCACCTCTGAATGGCTGAAGAAAAACAAAATGAAGACTTTGGAGTGGCCTAGTCAAAGTCCTGACCTCAATCCTACTGAGATGTTGTGGCATGACCTTAAAAAGGCGGTTCATGCTAGAAAACCCTCAAATAAAGCTGAATTACAACAATTCTGCAAAGATGAGTGGGCCAAAATTCCTCCAGAGCGCTGTAAAAGACTCGCTGCAAGTTATCGCAAATGCTTGATTGCAGTTATTGCTGCTAAGGGTGGCCCAACCAGTTATTAGGTTCAGGGGGCAATTACTTTTTCACACAGGTTTGGATTTCTTTTCTCTCTAAATAATAAAAACCCTCATTTACAAACTGCATTTTGTGTTTACTTGTGTTATCTTTGACTAATAGTTAAATGTGTTTGATGATCAGAAACATTTTGTGTGACAAACATGCAAAAGAATAAGAAATCAGCATGGGGGCAAATAGTTTTTCACACCACTGTATATATATATATATATATATATATATATATTTATATATATATATATATATATATGTCACCATTACTGCACTATGTGCATATTTGTAACCATATCCCAGGGTACAGTTTAGAATAATCCAGCCATAGACAGAAGGTTTCCCAAGTCTTTACACTGCTTTCTGATTGGCCTTATGGGGTGCAAATTACTGACAGCAGGAGACAGCCCTATTGCAGACACAAATTACATGACTGGGTGCACCTGGGAAACTGACAATATGTGTAGCCCCATGTCAGATTTCAAAATTAAATATAAAAACGAATTTCAGTGCAGAAGTCTACTGGAGCAGCACTATTAACGGAGGCATTTTGATTAAAAAAAAACATGTTTTTCCATGACAGTATTCCTTTTAAATAGAATTTCTCATAAAGCAACCAGTCTATGGCTTTATATATGCTGTGAGCTACTGGACTGGGGTTGAGGGAGGTTTTATATTCTTACTTTGTTTCCTCTCAGTTGGTTCTGTCTGTATCACATCCGGGTTCTGCCAGAGAAAAAGACAAAAGTGTTTTTAATGACACTGTTATACTGTATATGCTATGCACCACAACTCCCAGCATTCTCCAAAGGCCACTTTAGAGAAACTACATTGATGTTAGAGTAAAGCAGGGAGTTCACCTATATTTTTACCACAATAATTGATTTGTCTTCATTTTCTGTTTCTGTTCTGTACACTACCATTATGTGGAGAATGAAATTCAAGTCATAGTGACTGCAGTGTAAACTCTACCACCAGGAGGAAGTGTGAATTTTTAAACTCACCCAAGTGCAGGAAGCCATAGATTAGTCAAAGCCATGTCTCCTAACAAAAGCACCATCTCTCCCTACTATACCTGCTATCCCACAGTCACACTCCCTTCTCAGAGACTATTATCCCATGTTACTATAAGCACCATCTCTCCCTACTATACCTGCTATCCCACAGTCACACTCCCTTCCCAGAGACTATTATCCACTGTTACTATAGACACCATCTCTCCCTACTATACCTGCTATCCCACAGTCACACTCCCTTCCCAGAGACTATTATCCCACTATTACTATAGACACCATCTCTCCCTACTATACCTACTATCCCACAGTCACACTCCCTTCCCAAAGACTATTATCCCACTGTTACTATAGGCACCATCTCTCCCTACTATACCTGCTATCCCACAGTCCCTTCCCAGAGACTATTGTCTCACTGTTACTATAGGTACAATATCTCCCTACTATACCTGCTATCCCACAGTCCCTTCCCAGAGACTATTATCCCACTGTTACTATAGGCACAATTTCTCCCTACTATACCTGCTATCCCACAGTCCCTTCCCAGAGACTATTGTCCCACTGTTACTATAGGCACCATCTCTCCCTACTATACCTGCTATCCTAAAGCCACAGTCCCTTCCCAGAGACTATTATCCCACTGCTACTATAGGCACAATCTTTCCTTACTATAACTACCATCCCACAGTCCCTTCCCAGAGACTATTATCCCATTGTTACTATAGCCACCATCTCTCCCTACTATACCTGCTATCCCACAGTCACACTCCCTTCCCAGAGACTATTATCCCACTGTTACTATTACTATAGGCACATCTCTCCCTACTATACCTGCTATCCCATAGTCACAGTCCCTTCCCAGAGACTTTTATCCACTGTTACTATAGGCACCATCTCTTCCTACTATACCTGCTATCCCACAGTCCCTTCCTAGAGACTATTATCCCACTGTTACTATAGGCACCATCTCTCCCTACTATACCTGCTATCCCACAGTCACAGTCCCTTTCCAGAGACTTTTATCCCACTATTACTATAGGCACCATCTCTCCCTACTATACCTGCTTTCCCACAGTCACACTCCCTTCCCAGAGATTATTATCCCACTGTTACTATAGGCACCATCTCTCCCTACTATACCTGCTATCCCACAGTCACAGTCCCTTCCCAGAGACTATTATCCCACTGTTACTATAGGCACCATCTCTCCCTACTATACCTGCTATCCCACAGTCACATTCCCTTCCCAGAGACTATTATACCACTGTTACTATAGGCACCATCTCTCCCTACTATACCTGCTTTCCCACAGTCATACTGCCTTTCCGGAGACTTTTATTCCACTGTTACTATAGGCAACATCTCTCCCTACTATACCTGCTATCCCACAGTCACAGTCCTTTCCTAGAGACTATTATCCCACTGTTACTATAGGCACCATCTCTCCCTACTATACCTGCTATCCCACAGCCACAGTCCCTTCCCAGAGACTATTATCCCACTGTTACTATAGGCACCATCTCTCCCTACTATACCTGCTATCCCACAGCCACACTCCCTTCCCAGAGACTATTATCCCACTGTTACTATAGGCACCATCTCTCCCTACTATACCTGCTATCCCACAGCCACACTCCCTTCCCAGAGACTATTATCCCACTGTTACTATAGGCACCATCTCTCCCTACTATACCTGCTATCCCACAGTCACACTCCCTTCCCAGAGACTATTATCCCACTGTTACTATAGGCACCATCTCTCCCTACTATACCTGCTATCCCACAGTCACACTCCCTTCCCAGAGACTATTATCCCACTGTTACTATAGGCACCATCTCTCCCTACTATACCTGCTATCCCACAGCCACAGTCCCTTCCCAGAGACTATTATCCACTGTTACTATAGGCACAATCTCTCTCCCTACTATACCTGCTATCCCACAGCCACAGTCCCTTCCCACAGACTATTATCCCACTGTTACTATAGGCACAATCTCTCTCTCTCCCTACTATACCTGCTATCCCACAGCCACAGTCCCTTCCCAGAGACTATTATCCCACTGTTACTATAGACACCATCTCTCCCTACTATACCTGCTATCCCACAGTCACACTCCCTTCCCAGAGACTATTATCCACTGTTACTATAGACACCATCTCTCCCTACTATACCTGCTATCCCACAGTCACACTCCCTTCCCAGAGACTATTATCCACTGTTACTATAGGCACCATCTCTCCCTACTATACCTGCTATCCCACAGCCACAGTCCCTTCCCACAGACTATTATCCCACTGTTACTATAGGCACAATCTCTCTCCCTACTATACCTGCTATCCCACAGTCACACTCCCTTCCCAGAGACTATTATCCACTGTTACTAAAGGCACCATCTCTCCCTACTATACCTGCTATCCCACAGTCACACTCCCTTCCCAGAGACTATTATCCACTGTTACTATAGGCACCATCTCTCCCTACTGTACCTGTTATCCCACAGCCACAGCCCTTTGCTATTATCCCCATTTAAGGTGATGGACAACTTTATATCAGAGAATCTAGAGAATGTATCACAAATGTAAAAGTAATGAAGTACTGGCTAATGCAATTCTGTTTTGAGCCGTTGAATAAGTAAATTCTCGGTTCATACAAATTGATATTATATATATGTTAGATATATGTTAGATATATATGTTAGATATATCACTATACCATTTGTTGTCAGAGAATAGTTGTGTACTTACCTTAGTTGGGAAGGCCAGACATGAGCTGCAGAGAGCAACTAACAGCAGCACTAGGTGCATTGTCCTAGGGATTGGAGTGTTGCTCCTTGTTGGTTGTCAAGTGTTTGTTGGACTATGGGTTCAGCTATGTCTCATAGTCTGGTAGTCACTGTCTGAGACTCTTCCATAATATAGCCATCAACCCTTCCCAAAGTTCACGACCCTCTTTGCCCTACAGGCTATATACAACACAGGGCTTGTAGTAACAACCATTTAGGCAAAGCATACTGTAAGCCCCCCAGCTAAAAACAATCTCTAATTGCAGGGAACCTATAAAGTAACTGGTTCCCCTTCTTTGATCATCACATCATAAGGCATGAAGAGACAATAGGCTTTTAGATAATCAATGTTCATGACATCATGCTTACCTTAATGCCAGAAGCTTTCCTACAAGAGCTTACAATAAGATACAAATGGTCGGCCAAATGAAGATCAATAAGATCCAGGGAGTAGGACAAGATGGCATCAGTGTGATAAGAAGGCAAGTGTTACTCAACTGATGGCAGTGATGGGCCATAGCTTACATTGTCCTACTTCATATACAAAAAGTCTGTGTTGCCCTGGTGCACCAATAAACACATCCCATATAATTTGGTAAAGCATGAATGTACCAAGCACAGCAATCTGGGGTGATACACTGTACATAAATGACTCTTCTAATAAGGTAACATCATCCAACCTCTCTGTGAAAGATTGCCCCTTGTAGGCCTAACAGCTTTTGAACAAACCATCTCTGATACATCATTATTTTCAATGAAAAAAAGCTTTTTTCTAGCTTCATAACTGGTTAGTATAATGGGCCTGTCATCTGATGTGACATTAGATTTGTTCCAGCAATATGAGAGCCAATGGCCCCAGAATGGTTTGGTGCTGGAGGAATGTGTTTCTAATTAATAATGGATACTCTGAAATAATCACTTCTAATGAATTATACAGTTAAAAAATATTTCTACTGCCTACAACATGAAATATTCAATGGATCATCATCTGCTCCATGTTTTTATTTCACATTTAGACTTACAGAACAAAGTTAAAATAAATCCCTGCATTAACAGATAACGGGGGGAGGGTGTTCTGAATATTTGAGAGATGGCCCCAGGTGAATCAGACAATGCTGGAATGTCCAAGGACTATTTCTAATCCAATCCCTTGTGGCCTTCAGCTGTCCATGGAGCAGTTGTTCAACCACAGTACTATTATACGTGAAGGTCTCTAAACATCATACTCTTCCAACAAACTAGTATGGAATACTAGCCAATTTATGAAGATCTACTTCAGTTATGATTATGCTTGTGTCCTTCCACCCTTGTGTTTGTTGTTAATCACTTGTTGGGTTATTGGGTGAGACACATGAACATAACCAACACAGGCCACTGAACTCTGACTATGATAAAGATCCTTGATAACACTGAAACTGGAGATATTGGCTGGAGGCTCATGAAGTCATTGTTTATACATGCAACACTGCCGTGGCAATGCATAGACTCTGACAAGCACCTCAACATGCCATCACCTTGTAATCATTGGTCTTCCAAACAGGTCCAAGAGGATGCACCAGAAATTATCACCCTGACTCTTTAATTATCTAAGTAAGAAGTGGGTTTTCCCATTTTTTTATTTTGTTGCTGGGACAAAAGAGTTGCAGTGGCAGGAATAGCTCCAGGGTATAGGTAGGTGCATTGAGGTAAGCATGATGTCATAAACATTGATTATCTAAAAGCCTATTGCTTAAGAGACAATAGGCTTTTAGATAATCAATGTTTATGACATCATGCTTACCTTAATGCCAGGAGGCTTTCCTACAAGAGCTTACAATAAGATACAAATGGTCGGCCAAATGAAGATCAATAAGATCCAGGGAGTAGGACAAGATGGCATCAGTGTGATAAGAAGGCAAGTGTTACTCAACTGATGGCAGTGATGGGCCATAGCTTACATTGTCCTACTTCATATACAAAAAGTCTGTGTTGCCCTGGTGCAGCAATAAACACATCCCATATAATTTGGTAAAGCATGAATGTACCAAGCACAGCAATCTAGGGTGATACACTGTACATAAATGACTCTTCTAATAAGGTAACATCATCCAACCTCTCTGTGAAAGATTGCCCCTTGTAGGCCTAACAGCTTTTGAACAAACCATCTCTGATACATCATTATTTTCAATGAAAAAAAGCTGTTTTCTAGCTTCATAACTGGTTAGTATAATGGGCCTGTCATCTGATGTGACATTAGATTTGTTCCAGCAATATGAGAGCTAATGGCCCCAGAATGGTTTGGTGCTGGAGGAATGTGTTTCTAATTAATAATGGATACTCTGAAATAATCACTTCTAATGAATTATACAGTTAAAAAATATTTCTACTGCCTGGTAGTCCCTGACCTTATCCACCCTGATCAATCTGGCTTTATGCCAGGACGCTCCACTAACATCAACCTCCGCAGACTCTTTACCAACCTGCAGATCGCCCATACTGAAACAGGCACCAGAGTAGTAGCCTCCCTAGACTCTGCTAAGGCTTTTGATTCGGTGGAGTGGGATTACCTATGGGAGGTTTTAGCCCGTTTCGGACTTGGCCCTAGATGCATATCCTGGATCAAACTTCTCTACAAGAAACACACGGCATGCGTGAGAGTTAATGGCCATATTTCCCCCCCTTTCTTACTAACAAGGGGAACTCGGCAGGGTTGCCCCCTTTCCCCAATTCTATTTGCCCTTGCAATAGAACCACTAGCAATACTGACCAGACAGTCTCCTTTAATCAAGGGTTTAACCTACGGCACTATTCAGGAAAAAATCTCCCTTTTTGCAGATGACCTCCTTATATATTTGGCAGATCCCAATGATTCTCTTACGGCCCTCCTGGACCTGGTCAACCGCTTTGGCTCATTCTCTGGACTACGAGTTAACTGGGAAAAATCAGTTTTATTCCCCATTGACCCTGACCAACCTCGATCTCTACCACAAGAGACCCCTCTCGAATGGGCCACCCAATTCAAGTACCTAGGAGTGATAGTCCATGCAGATCTCACAAAATACACTACCTTAAACCTCGACCCAATTTTAGTTAATCTGACCAATACCTTAAATCGATGGACTAAACTCCCTCTGTCTCTCTGGGGTAGAGTAAATGTCATTAAAATGATTTACCTCCCCAAAATTCTCTACCTACTCCATAATGCGCCAATATATATCCCCAAAAAATACTTTAAAAGTATAAACCAAATCGTGATCCCCTTCCTCTGGAACAATAAAACACCCAGAATCGCTTGGTCAAAGCTGTGTGCACCATGCAACGTGGGAGGTCTGGCCCTCCCCAACTTCCATTGGTATTTCATAGCTTCACAAGTATATTACCTCCACTGGTGCTTTAACCCTGACCCATATAACCCAAACTCGCAGCTACAAGCTCTTTTACTATCCTCGTGGGAAGGTCTCCGCAATTTTCCCTATAGGAGTCCCAGGGATTCTGGCCCATTACCGACGACACTGACTATCCCACAGAAGGCCTGGCTGATAGCTCTCAAAATTTTGGGCCATTCCCCACCCCTCCTATCCCCTCCCCCTCTGGAGGAATTCCTATCTAAATCACTTTAGATCCTTGCAACACTCTGTTTTCTGGCCAAGGCAAGGCATTAAATGCTTGAAGGACCTCCTTGAGAATCATACCTTTGTCACCCTTTGCACACTACAACAAAAGTGCCAGCCAACACATATTCCATTATTTAAGTACCTACAATTATGACATGCCTTCCACTCCCAATTTAACAGTCTTACTCCCCAGCAATCCTGTCTAGTCATAGAAGAAATTCTTCATGATCCCAACCCAGCAAAGCTGGTGTCCCGGCTCTTCCCTCAATTCCTTTTATCCGGCCACAAACCTTTTCGATCAGCACAAGACTGGTGGAATACCAAAATTGTAGGCCTTGAGCAGGATAGCTGGGACGAAGCAACAGATCACATATACACTGGCCTGATATCATTGAAAGACAAACTAATACAATATAAAATTATGCATCATATTTACGTAACTCCCACACGACTCAAACTGATGGGCCGGATCCCCTGCGACTCCTGTCCCAGGTGTCACCAACAAGCTGCGGATTTCTTCCATTTAATCTGGGAATGCCACTACATATTGAGCTTTTGGACACAAGTCGTAAACTATCTAGCGGACAATCTTGACTTTCCGAGAATAATTTCACCTACAGTTTGCCTTTTGGGGGTCCTAGAAGAGATAATCCCAGCTAAGTATACTCGAATCTCTTTGCGTATCCTACTCTTTTATGCGAAAAAAACTGTAGCCCTTCACTGGATGGGTCACCTCTCACCCTCTCTTAATGCTTGGATACAACTGGTTAACAAAGCAGTACCCCTATATAAGCTCACCTACGAAGTTAGGGGAACACCAACAAAATTTGGTAAAATTTGGGGATTGTGGAATGACATTGACCCGACCCCTCTATAGCAAGTCTTAACCAAGTCCATCTCCTATTATGAAATCCTTCATGGTTAGCTATCCTACATATCCTCGACGGTCCCAACCTAGCCTTCAGATGTAAAGTTCACCTGAGTTTGATAGTGTCCATCTCAACTGCTCAATCACTGTATTGTGTTATGCTTGGTGATAGCCTATGCCATGTTTTCATCCTGCCAAACTTGTACAGTTTAGTCTGCGAGTGTACTTATTTGTTGTATGTATGATTGCTGTGTGTTTTAAAAAGAAATAAATCTTACCTTTAAAAAAAAAATATATATATTTCTACTGCCTACAACATGAAATATTCAATGGATCATCATCTGCTCCATGTTTTTATTTCACATTTAGACTTACAGAACAAAGTTAAAATAAATCCCTGCATTAACAGATAACGGGGGGAGGGTGTTCTGAATATTGGAGAGATGGCCCCAGGTGAATCAGAAAATGCTGGAATGTCCAAGGACTATTTCTAATCCAATCCCTTGTGGCCTTCAGCTGTCCATGGAGCAGTTGTTCAACCACAGTACTATTATGCGTGAAGGTCTCTAAACATCATACTCTTCCAACAAACTAATATGGAATACTAGCCAATTTATGAAGATCTACTTCAGTTATGATTATGCTTGTGTCCTTCCACCCTTGTGTTTGTTGTTAATCACTTGTTGGGTTATTGGGTGAGACACATGAACACAACTAACACAGGCCACTGAACTCTGACTATGATAAAGATCCTTGATAACACTGAAACTGGAGATATTGGCTGGAGGCTCATGAAGTCATTGTTTATACATGCAACACTGCCGTGGCAATGCATAGACTCTGACAAGCACCTCAACATGCCATCACCTTGTAATCATTGGTCTTCCAAACAGGTCCAAGAGGATGCACCAGAAATTATCACCCTGACTCTTTAATTATCTAAGTAAGAATTGGGTTTTCCCATTTTTTTATTTTGTTGCTGGGACAAAAGAGTTGCAGTGGCAGGAATAGCTCCAGGGTATAGGTAGGTGCATTGTATAAAAAAAAAACATGGCACCTTATCTCCTTTTGTTTTGATAGAGGTTAGTCTCTCGGAAACAATCAATACACAACACCTACATATAAGCAAAGGTTTTATTACAGATAATAGAAAAAAAAAGATATACATCATCCAGTGAGCAAATGAGCGAAGCACCCCTATCTGCAACCAAGACTGGGAGATCCCGATACAGTCAACAAAGTATCCTGGTGGCCTGAAACGGTCGACAAGGTCCTGGCCACAGGAGAGATCTCAGCTAACCAAATGGAGACCCCCAGTTTTTATGCTCAACAACAATAAGCTCAAACATTAAACTACTTGGTCAACAACAGATCTCACTTCCCATGCTCTCATCGGGATCTGGCCAGACTCCCAACAAGCACATCCGAAGCCGAGATCTTATCTACTAGGTTAGTAGTGTTCGAGTACACATTCTGCCCCAGGCTATAATAAGGCCCCATGAGAACTTCCAGAAGTCATAAACATATTACAAACAAATATGAATATTAAATCATCGACTAATTGAGTTCAATAGTTTCTCTTGTGCAAAGCTTCCTTGTGCAAGATTATATGTTAGAAAGCTGTCCTGTATACCAGATTGGGTTCAGCAGTTAAACAGTTCTTTGTTTTATATTTATCAAAGTATTACTATGAGCTACATTGATAGCAGTTCTTTGTGTTATATTTCTATCAAAGTCTATATATTTGTACCAACGTATTACGATGAGCCATGTTTAAAAAAATCTCCTCTCATTAGACACTTCCACTAGAATTGAGAAGCCCTGTGTTCTGTAAATGTATAATATGTGAAATTTCACTCTAGCTGTTGTATAAGTAGCGCATTAGAAAAAAGTAGTTTCCCTATCACAGGCGCATACACCAGGAGTAGTTTTCGTAGTACTCAGTGCTTTGCTACAGGATCACACACATTGTAGTGTTGAATGCCTCCTGTATTTGCCCATTGACTGGAAGGTATTTGCTGAAGACTGTAGAAGATAGTGGCACTTTGATGGCAAGTGTTTAGGACCAAAACCAGGAGAAATTTCAGTCTTCAGCACAGAGGAAAATCTGCAATATGTGCAGGCCACAAATTTGCTGAAATATCTTTACACCTTGCGGGTAAAAAAAAATCACCCCTAACCACAAAGCAAAAAGCAGTAATTGCTGTCTACTTTAGGGTTAGGCAGGGCAGCTTTCATTTTCTCTTCTGCCCAAGACAAAGATTTCATGTTGCCACCCTTGCCAATATACTATGCAAGATTCTGTGTCAGAATGATAAGATTATAACTTCATACAAAATTGGAGCTCTTGAGTTGTGTAGGATCTTCTTCAGAGGGTACAAATGCTGTCAACAAAGCTATCTTTATGCATGCAATCAGGGTTGTCACTTTTACCATGTCTGATTCCAGATGGACTCTGTTGGCACAGCTCCAATGCCCAATTTTCATGGCTCTGGGACCACCCTGAAGCTTGAGCTAGGGCAACAGGGCCCACCTGGACATCATACATGTTAAATGTGGAGCCCTGACAATGTTCAATGTTTCAAAGGAGAACTAAAGCCTAACTAAAGAAACAAACTAGAAATGTTGTATGTTATGTTTGTGCTTCTGTACCAGCCCAAGGCAACCACAGCCCTTTAGCAGTAAAGATCTGTGTCTCCAAAGATGCCCCAGTAGCTCCCCATCTTCTTTTCTGCTGATTCACTGCACATGCTCTGTGCTGCTGTCACTTACTGAGCTTAGGGACCCACTCACAATATACAGTACACATAGAATAGAAATGTCACAATATAAGGCTGATTAGTAATTAATACAGATAATTACTACATGGCAGCACAGAAACCAGTGCAATTAGCATCAGAATTTAATAATCAGTCCTGTAGCATCAGCTTATATTACAGACCAACCTCATTTTCTGCTGGATAATTAGTGACGAGCCCTAAGCTTAGCTTCTCAACAGCTGCTCAGAGCCCACTGAGCATGTGAGTGTCACAGACACTTTCCAAGATGGTGACCCCCTGTGACAAGTTTGAAGTCCTGGATCATTGCTGCTATTGACAAGCTGAAACTTTAGGCTGGTGCAATAAGTTCAGTATATAAAACATGGAGTTTTTAGCCATATTCATTTTTAGGGTTTTGTTCTCCTATGGTGGAGGCACCATACATGCCCCTTTCTTATTCATTATTCATGACACACAAAGAAAGGGGACACAAATCAATCAGTAAGCTCCTGTTGTAGGTATATAAGTAAATATATATGATGAAATTTTATTTACAATCAGGACTTCCTTTATAGGTGGCATGGACCCCAAACATGCCCCTGGTTGAGCTCTGGGAAACATTGCACATACATGAGAAACTTTGGTTCTTGTTTTATTGCCCCCTCCAGATAAATGAAGAAACACTGGCTGTTGTTGTTGACGGTGCGAAGATTTTAAAACAATCCTGCCATCACCCCCCCCCGAAACCTTATCGTGCGTTATAAGGATGCATTGTTTATGCCAATGATGATAAAAGACTCTTTTTATAATCACAAACAGCGTTACATAACCTATTATTTTTTAAGAGAACACGAACAAAGGCATTCTTCCCCACAGAGCTCATGTTTCATTATGAATGGAACACATTGGGAGGTGACAGTTCATCCCATTTAGTTTAATGACAACTGTTTTTATAACTAATATAATTGCCTTCAAGGTTGAAATGATCTATAGATTCATCATGGAGAGAGAAGTCACCTGTATAACCCTCTCAGTCATTAAAGGCATATTGTCATTATGTATCGCTATTCTTTTTGATTTTATTTTTATACCTCGTTTTATAATTACAGTATTTCTATTACAATACAAGAGTGAACAGCAATGGTTTTACTTTTGTAACCAATCAAACATCTATTTTGAAATGAACAATTGACCAAATGTACTTCAAAGTATATTAAAGTCTACAGTATCTAGTAATATATCCAGGGTCCCTTACTATAGCCTAAATATCCTAAATAGGCATTAAAGTCGATCTAGTAGTCTATACAGGCTCCTTTTCTTTAAGCATGTGACCAGAAGTGGTCAGCTAATTTATATATATTTCAATTGACTTTTGTTGCAGAGATAACTAAGACCATTTCCCCTAACTGCCCATCATGCCAAGACTCCAGAGGCATTGGATGGGGTCGGGATGCGTTTCTTCTTCTGGTGGCAGAGAATACATTGCTCTCTGAACTGGGATTAGAGACATTCTATTAAGGGAAGGGTGTAGTTGATATTTATGGAGTGGAATGCAGAAACAAGTGCCACGTAGACCAACCACAAGTTCTCTAGAGCTGATGTAACTCTAATATTAATATTTCTCTTAGAAGATTAATTGGTAAAACTGTATAGCACTCTACTAGTTGCCTACCTGGTGGCACTTGGGAACTTGGTAACTGAATTCTTGGAGACATTCTTCCATTTTGTACTGATAAGGTGACTACAGATAGTGGTCCGTACTTGGAATGGGACGCTCTCAAATCTCAGTAGTGTTAACAGTCATCAGATACTTTTTTTTTTAAGCAGCACCCATAGAACATAAAGTTTTGAGACGTAGCAAAAGGGAGGTTAAGCGAACCCAACCACTGTCTGACAAGCCATAAAAACTATAACATACTGCTACACACTAGAATAGTGTTCCCCAACCAGTGGCTCGAGAGCAACATGTTGCTCACCAACCCCCTGAGTGTTGCTTCCAGTGGCTGGTGCTTATTTTTGAATTTATGGCTTGGAGGCAGGTTTTGGTTGCATAAAAACCAGGTGTACTGCCAAACAGAGTCTCCTATAGGCTGTCAGCCCACATAGGGGTTACCACATAGCCAATCACAACCATTATGTTGCACCCCCTGGAAAATGTTCATGTTTGTGTTGCTCCCCAACTTTCTTTACACTTGACTTACGGGAAAGAAAGGTTGCCCCCCCCCCACTAAGAGGTTGGAAAGTAAATGAAATATTCTTTGTACTATTGCTAAAATGCAACATTACCTTTCCCAGTTACTGATATCTACTGAGGAGGCTCAAAAAGATAATAAGAGTTGGGCAAACAATTGAAAATGCAAGTTTAGTTTTTGGCACATTTTGGGGCCCTTCAGATGTCAGTAATGCCTGGAGCCTTTGGCAAACCAATATTAGTCAGAAGAATGGTCTAGGCACTAGTCAACTAAATCACATTAACTAATCACTACCTGTGGCCCCATTTCATGTGCAGTCATTCTGGTTTTTAAGGAGGGATGAGTAGAAGCTCTACAGTCCCTCTTCAAATAATACAACCCAACCCAGAGTATTAACCTTTGCAACCCTTCTTCAAATAATACAACCCAGCCCAGAGTATTTCCCGTCACAGGCCCTAGCTCTAGGTTGATAGCTAAACCTTGGAAAAGTTTAGATTTCCCACATGGGCAGTTTAAGCTATACCAGGGCAAGAACTAAAAGCTGCATAACATGGTAGCACTATATCCAAAAAGAATAATCATTCATTCTCATTACTCAATAACTCTTTCATTTAATTTCCATCTCATGTGTCCGAAAATCCTACCTCTAGGCGAAGGATTACAGTGTTGCACCTATTTGAGGTTTTAGCATAGGGATTTTCCAAAAAACTGAGTATGATCAGAAGATAGCCTGTGGAGGTTCAATGAGAGTTGTTCGTCACTTTGAATGCAGAGCTGCCTGCATTGAAGGTGCAGTAGGTGGACTACACACCTGCAACAGCACCTAGGGGGCACAGGAGACCACAAGAGCAGCCCCATTCTTACCATCTGCCATCTATAAAAGTTCAACCCGGAAGTCGGAAGCCGGTATTTGGAAGGTCAATGGAAGCAGTCAGTAGAGCTCAACCCGTACCTCCCCCGGAAAGAGGGTGTGAGGTCAGCCCGAACTCGCCTGATCCGCGGGTATACCTTCCCAGGCCCAGATTTGTGGAGAGGACACCAACGCCCGCCCTAGAGCGGCAGAATTTTAGGGGGCGGCATGCTGCCCAACCACACCCACATTGGTTCAGAAAAACTGGGGATGCACAGGAGATACAATAGTTTTTTTTTACGTTTCCTGAGCACCAATCGCCATTGCTCCAGTTCTGATTATGAAAATTTGCACGAATAAAGGGGAGGGGACAGGGCAACAAACTGCAGTTGGCCTAGGAGTGTCCACTATGTAAATCCGGCCCTGTACCTTCCCATAAACACAACTTATGGCAGCCTTAAAGGAAAACTATACCCCCAAAATGAACACTTAAGCAACAGATAGTTCATATCATATTAAGTGGCATATTAAAGAATCTTACCAAACTGGAATATATATTTAAGTAAATATTGCCCTTTTACATCTCTTGCCTTGAGCCACCATTTTGTGATGGTCTGTGTGCTGCCTCAGAGATCACCTGACCAGAAATACTGCAGCTCCAACTGTAACAGGAAGAAGTGTGGAAGCAAAAGACACAACTCGGACTGTTAATTGGCTCATGTGACCTAACATGTATGGTTTGTTGGTATGTTTGTGAGTACAGTGAATCCTACGATCCCAGGGGGCGGCCCTTATTTTTTAAAATGGCAATTTTTTATTTATGATTACCCAATGGCACATACTACTAGAAAAGTATATTATTATGAAAATTGTTTATTTACATGAAGCAGGATTTTACATATGAGCTGTTTTATGCAATATCTTTTTATAAAGACCTACATTGTTTGGGGAGTATAGTTTTCCTTTAATGGCAAAGTGTTTAAGTTCCTTCCAGTCTGACAGTGGGCCTCCTAAGACCTATCACAGAACCTGACATCTAAGGCCAGCTCTCACAACATTTATGTAGAAATAGTGCCAATGGCTTAGAGGTTATACAGGCTTATGGTGAAAATAAGAAAGGGTCGATGGGATTTTTTGAAGTCTGGCTCTTACTAGGGCCTGAGCCCACCATAAGATCTTGTACTTGAACAGGATTGTCCAACACTGCCTAAAGATGACCCTGATTGTGCCTATAATTAATTTATTTGTGCTTTTATGCTTATGGTATTAATGCCTTACATGCCCAAACAATGGATGCCCTGATGGTGCCGTCCATATAAATATGCATTTATTCAGCACAGTACACAATGAGAGTCACAAAACCAAAGAACATTTTGTGAAACATTTATTGTTTCCAAACTTGAATGGTAAAAGTACTCGGGTTGTCAGCACCGTGCCCTTACCTGATTGCACTTCCATTTTTATGATAATAATCTATTGTAAGACCCAACAAAGTACCTAGTGGAACAAGTAATTAAGAAAAACATGAAATAAAACCAAATTGGGAACATGCCATGCTATTCACAGTAAGTGTAATAATAATAATAATAGGATAAAGATCTGGGGGGAGTTCTTTGCTGAGACACTGATCTGCTCATTAGCAAACCAAAGACAGCGATTTACACCCAGAAAAAGGAGACGGGACTTCAGTTAATGGTCTGGCCTCAAAGAGGGAACTTTCTACAAAACACAAAGGATGTTATCTGGTTACCCTTAGGGTGGTGGCACACATGAATATTCAGGAGAGATTAGTCGCCCAGGGACAATTCTTCTCTTCTTCGAGTGACTAATCTTCCGAAATGCCTTCCAGCTGGCAAAATGTGAATCGTCGGTTCGGATTGTTTCGTTTTCTGAAGTTTCCCGATGTTGCCTCATGAGGAAACTTAGAAAAAAACGAAGCAATCCGTATGCCATCCCGCCAGCGATTCACATTCTTGCCAGCGGGAAGGCATTTCGGGGGAAATTAGTCGCCCGAAGAAGAGGAGATCAGTCGTTGAGAGACTAATCTCCCAGAATCTGCACGTGTGCCATCACCCTTAAGCTGGCCATAGACGCAAAGATCCGATCGTACGAATCAACGTACGATCGGACTTTCCCATCTCCCGACCTGCCACTAACCATTCAGATCAAAGTCTTACCATTACAAAGTAGTAAAAGAACAGATCAGCCAATGTTCTACCTCTGACAGCAATAGTACGATAGTTATGTCTGACAAAGCTGGTGACAGTCTCCCACTCAAAATCGTACGATCGGCAATACACGCAGAGATATTATCCGCAACCGACAGAAATTTTCTCACCTGTCCGATCGACCAAACGACCGATCTTTGCCGGATGAAAAATGTCGGGACTCTCCACACACGGTCCGAAAATCGTACGAATCCACGATTCGTGCGATCGGATCGTTGCGTCTATGGCCAGCTTTAGAATGGAGACTGTATTATTAGTTCATCACAATAACAAAAAGAATGTTGACGGACAACAAAGATAAAAGACAGTGCCGTTCCAACGGTGCAACCAGTTCCAAGTGGAAATTATTGAAAATTTTACACATGTTTGACAATATGTACTTTCCTTTTCATGTCAATACATTAAATAAAGAACATTTCTAATAAACATTCTTAGTATTTTTTGTAAGTTTTGTTTTTATCATGAACCTTATAATTTTTTAATTTGTAATTTTAAGGAGTTTTTGGGTTAGCCAAAAATTTTTTAGGGCTCGCAGAGCTCAGCAGGCAGTGGTTCTGGGCCCACTGAATTTTCTCAGGGTGCATAACTGGCCCAGTCCAACCATATATATAACAGGGTAACAACTGCTGGCGGGCTCCAGGAAATAAAATGAGTTTCATGAAAAATGTCTTAAAGGGATTCTTATGGTTAACGTTTTATTGATAAATTACACTGTTTACATTGAAAATAATTCACTCTACTATTTAAAATTTTACTCTTGAACCAACAAATGTATTTTTAGCTGTAATTTGGTGTGATCCTGAGCTTTGAGAAGGAGCCAGCACTTCAGGATGGAACTGCTTTGAGACGGCTATTGTTTCTCCCCTTCCCATTGTATTATACCACGACATGGGTCGTATTTGCTGGGCTAAAAACGCTCCCTAGCCCTAGTGGTAGACATGAGAATAACACCCAAGCAGGAAAAAAAAGCAGGGGTTTTCCGCTTTGGTGCTATTCTCATGTCTACCACTAGGTGGGGCTATGCAAACAAATCCTTCAGCAGATGAGTCGGATAACTGTCTATTGTTAGGATTTCAGTGCAGAATTCTGCTGGGGCAGCACTAATAACTGGTGTGTTTTGAAAAAAAAACCTGTTTTACCGCAACAGTAAACAGGCATTAGAGGGGCCCGAGATTGATTTTGTTATGGGACCCAGTAATATCTAGTTACACAGCTGGTTCTATAAGGGTCAGTCCACACGAGCAGATTCGAGGAGATTTAGTTGCCTGCCGACTAATCCCCTATTCTACTGGGTGACAATCTCCCAAAACTGCCTTCGCATGTCTTCCAGTCCCCTATAATGAAAAGTCACCTGCGCTAAAGCACTCGCGTGCTTCGTTTTTTGAAGTTGCCCGAAGTTTCTTCGTGAGGTAACTTTGGGCAACTTTGGAAAACAAAGCGCCGCGTGTGCTTTAGCGCCGCCTGTGCTTTAGCGCCGCCTGTGCTTTAGTGCAGACGATTTTTCATTATAGCGGACAGGAAGACACGGGAAGACACACAAAGGCAGTTTGTCATCCAGAAGAAGAGGGGATTAAATCTCCCCGACACATTCTGCGTTCATGTAGAGGGCACGTTTCCGCGTGGCATGCTGCTTTTTGCACGATAAACTTTTTCAGCATCCTGTCTACCCACATAGTAGACAGCCCTGGCACCAAGACTTATGATAGAGACTAAATAATGGATGTTTTGAACCTTATGCTGTTTTCAGTGGGGGTAGACACATAAGTCGCTGCTTGATTTTGATATATCAAGGGGGTTATTTATTAAAGTCCAAATGCCAAAAACTTGAGAGGATTTGAGTTTTTTTACTATAAAATCCAAATTTTTACCCCGATGATGGAAACATGCCGGAAAAATCCGGCATCTCAGACCTGCCAAGGTTGTATATAAGTCAATGGGAGAGGTCACTATCCTATTTGGAAGTGTCTGCACTGGAATTAGCCCGAAAATCGTACTATTTTTGAACTTTTTGGGCAAAAATCTGAAAAATTCAGGCTTTTTGGGAAAAAGGCAGAAAAAATCGAGCGATTCAGAAAAAAACTTTGTACGATTCAAGTTTGCGTTCCTTCCATTTTATCGAGTTTTCCCCCAATCCGATTAGATGTCATCGGTTATAATCAAAGCTTAGTGATGTCATTTCTGTCACATGACTCGTGTATTATAATCAGGGCTGCCATCCGTAATCACGGGACCCCGTACAACAACATTTTCAGGCCCCCTGGGCTCCGACCACCAAGCCCCACCACAGATCCCGCCCACTCCACACAACAGTTAATAAACCACACAGACATCAGCGCTAAAAAAGGTAACCCCCCCACACACACAAGTTATGAAAAGCTATTGGTGGTCAGGGCCCCCCTACAAGTTAAATAAAAAAATTGGCGCCAGGGCCCCCCTTACAAGTACAAAAAAAAAATTGGGGCCCCAGAAAATATTTTTTTTTAAAAAAAATTGGTGCCCCAAAGAATATTTTTTTAAAAAAACCTTGGCGCCAGGGCCCCCCTTACACGTGGCCCTACTTAATGAAGAAATCACAGGAACCCCTATAGAAGCCCCGGTGTATGCAGCAGGACCACCAAAAAAATCTTCTTCCTAATGTTATTTACAATATTGACATACTGTGCAGTGCCAGATTTTCAGGGTCCCAGCAAAACAGGGCCTCATAGAGCTATAATCAGCCGGGCACCCCACAAAAAAAATCTCTTGAGAGTCCTGGGCGCACAGCAGCCCCTACTTGGCCCTCCAACCCACCCACTGTCTCCCGGCCACTCACACCAGGATTAGTAAGCAAGAAGAGACTTATTAGAACTATAGAAAAAGCAGACCCCGCAATCTGGGCCCCTTGTTCCAAAGTCTCCTATGCTTTCAGGGTTTGTTTCTATAATTATTTACCCTTTATACTTCCCTCTGGTTACCTTTTTGGAAAGTCATTACAAGGCCCACTTTATCTATTGTTTTGGTGGGTTTTGCTAGTTTAATACATACACCTGTTTATTATACAACACTAGAATACTTTGGCGTTTTATAACTACATGTTAATAATAACTATTGCATACTTATCATCTGGGGATTATAGTACTGGCCCAACCTGTGTTTTGACAGATAAAAGTTCCCTGTCTATACAGGACTATATGAGTTTCGGAGTCCCATAATCCACAGAGGAACCCATTGAGGCAGGCAGTCTGGTCGGACAGGGGGAAGTTAGAGCAATCTCCACCTCCACTTTGTCCTCCTTGAGGGACTTGTAGAACAGCATCACTGAAGACCCCTCTTCTGTTGACATTTCATTGAGGAACTGCAGCAGTTTGTCTTCGTGCTCTCCATCGTTCCTACTGAGCAGTTCCTCGAAGCATTCAGGGTCCAAGAGACTAAACGCGCCGTACACTCGATCCCGGATCCACTCTATGAGTGGGTCGTTCATTGCCAAGTTCACTGCATTTACCATAGCAGCACCACGATACCGGCACTACATACGGATAGTGTATATCACTGAGCACATGTCAGAAGGGCGGCACGGCTTCAGCGTTGTAAAGGGGGTCCCGGCTCTTTCGAAAAGTGCAGCACTGCCGGGCCCCCTTCAGCCCTGGGCCCGGTACACTTGTACCCCCTGTGCCCCCCTGATGGCGGACCTAATTATAATAAATAAAGTACCCCCTGTTGCAAAATATGAGGATATTAAACATCACCTCTGAGTTCCATGATCTGTATAAAAGCACTTGGCCTTCAGCCTCGCATTTTTATATGGTCATGGAACTCCTCAGTAACGTATGATATCCTTATATTTTATTCACTGTATATATGTAATAATTATACATATATATTTTTTAACCCTCCCCCCAGGACAGTAGTATATATTTTATATTTTAATTTAAAAATCTTTCCGGCACTCAAACTCGTTGTGTGATTGGACAAATATTTACAGGAGTCGGTATCCTGATATGAATGATTTTAATACAATATCACTCATGTATTCTGGTCACTTGTCGATGCGTTTATCACTCATTTGACTATTCCTACCGGCACCAGTGAGTATATTATGATCCAGAGAGGGACACCTGTGGTGAGTGAAAGAACAGGTCACTGTTTAGCTGAACTACAAAACAAATCTACAAGTAATTATTATTATTATACATATTTATAAAGCACCTTAGCTTTATAAATCCGTAGGAAGCACCTAAGATCAGGATCGTATGGATCAAACAGATGTATACAGAAGATAACGAGGGCCCTGCTCAATGGAGCTTACAATCTAAAAAAAAAACATGTCTTTTGTTTATTAGAAAAAAGAGTCATTTAAGAAAGATTAGCACTGCTTAGAAGGCCTGGATCGTTACTGCTATGTGCCAGACTAGTGTATTAAATTCAATATATAAAATACAGCATCACTAGCCATATTTGTTTTCATGGTTTAATTCTCTTACCCCTGAAACATGTTGTGTTATTGGTGGCCCAATAAACCAGAGAATGTCTGCAGTTCAAGTCTGTTTGTTCTAAGCTCTATGCCAGTAATAGATCTCCGAAACTGTATGTTATAGTTAGTACAGTTTTCTAGCTGAGCACTAGAGGGCAGCAACCATCAAGGTTGGGGGTTGGTTAGGATTTGTGCGGAGGTTCCTAGAAAGGGGCGCTGCACTGAGAAAGGGGTGAGAATCTTAACTCCACAGGTTACCAGGGGTAGCAAAAAAAAAAAAAAAAAAAACATTCCTGTGCAATTACACAGAGGAGGGGCAGCATCAGGAAGGGTATCTTGTAGGGGCACGAAGGCAGGAATCCTTGTTTCTACAGCAGAGATGAGAACCGACAACCTGCACCAGTTTTACCCCATCCTGCTGGGGTCTCTGCTTCAGACAATGAGGTCCGTTTACTAAAGTGCAGTAAATTTGACTTTAAGTTACCGCATGATATCGCTGAGAATACTTTTCCGCCAGAATATTCGCAGCGACTAAGTTTACTAAACAGCGATGCGCTCACTTGCTACGTTAACGAACCAGTTTACGTTAGCAGTAATTTTAGCGAGTTGCGAAAAATCTGGCGACAAATTACGTTTTTGCGAATATTTATGCTATAAAATAGTCTTGTTTTATGGCAGTTATAATGGCAATTTTTACTGTGACATTTATGGCCAGAAATGCATCTTCAAAACTCATAAACTTTATTGCCTGATGATAATACTATCCAACAACATCACCAGAGTAACACCAATCAAACATGTATATGCATCATATAAACACTTATAGAATCATATGAACAAGAAATCATACCAGTCAATCTCTTTGCTTCATATAAATGCACAGTTTAATGTCGCCAATCATAATGAAACCAACAAAAACGTAGAGGCTGATAAATCCTTGACTGTGATTCCCCTGCTAAGAATACGCCTCTGAGCTGAAACTGCTGCTGTTGCACCAGATATAAGCAGAAGCAAAAACATCCTGTCAGCAATAGCTACAGATCTGTCTCCTGTCAGCAAAGAATGATGGGTGAAAAAAAAAAAAAAGTAGTATGGGTGTAGAGACCCTGAGATTTGGGTGTTTTTATCTCAGGCATTTCTCCTTGGTAAAAGGACACCTAAGGGCCCTTTAGTTAACTCAGGCAGCTATGTCCCTTGCTGGGTCCACATTAGTTCATGGAGTTTGTCCACTAGATGGCACTGTTTGTCAATATAAAAGGGTTTAGCACCATGTGGTCTGGGTCTGTCCTGGGACTTTGCCTCACTGAGAGGTACTACAGGTCCAGGTCTGCCAGGAAAGTTAGTTAAGTGTAAGATAGTGATAGTAATACAGTAATAGTCGCTCTAGGAGTGAAAGTCAGCACAGGGTAGCTAGTGAGCAGATGTGGCTCCAACGAGGAGAAATAGTGGGGTTAGGACCCCGTGGTATTTGAACCACTAGTGCAGGGACTACAGTGGGTGAGTTGAGGACCAGATAGGATACCAAGACCCAAGATCCCAGGCTGAATACAGTGGGTGAGGTGAGGATCAAGTCGGGTGCCAAGATACAAGACCTCACGCTGAAAAACCCCAAGTCTATTGCTGCTGTAACTTTGATATATATTGAATATTAGCCGTCTGCTGCACCTTGCCTCCCTGGAGGGAATACTCTATGATTACTGTGAACATCGAAGTGCTTGTGAACTACAACCTTGCCACTGTTCTCTGTTAATAAACAAGTTATAGTTTCTGCAAAGAAACTGTCTGGCTGAATATCCTGCTGCATTGATCTACTCCAGGTACCGGGAGTTGCAGGGAGTTGCACGGGTACACTGGGGGTCTGGGGCACACTACAAGCAGTGTTAGCCTGGTCACACACAGCCTTAATACACAGCAAAAGTACACTCAAGGGTGTGCTACATGGGATATCTCCTGCCCCTTGAGAATTTTCTGGGGAAAAAATACTTTTACGCCACTACATAGGTGGTGGTAAAATATTGTTGTGTAAATTTTGCCTTTTGCACGTTTCGCTGTTTAGTAAACCAGGCGTTAATGTGTACGTAGCTTTATTTTCAGCGAATGTAATAACTGGCAAACACATTCTTGCACAAGAAAATTCGCAAATTTCTATTTACCGCAGGTTAGTAAACTGGCGAAAACATATGCGCATATTTTTAGTGCACTTTAGTAAACGGACCCCAATAGCCTTACCTCCTAAATGTCCCACTTTGTGTAGGACAGTCCTGCTTTTATTGCCACATTCAGCTGTCCTGGATTGGATTGCCATGTAGAGGTTCCTGCTTCTTCTTTAATTACCGGTGCTCGTATTACAGCACTTTCTGCCGTTCTGTTCTGGAAAAAGCTGCAGTCTTTGGGCTCTTTCTAGCACACTCTCTAAAGAGTTTCATCTCATGATACTGTGGCAAAGCACTTTAGAGACGCACTGGAAAGAGCTGAAGACTCGGTGCCAAAATATGAGCTGAAGACTCGGTGCCAAAATATGAGCTGATTGTTTCATTGCTCCTTGCAACCATTGTTTCCACCAAAGTATCTCTCTAACTGTCATCTAAAGATGGCCATATACGGGCCGATAAAAGCTGCCGACAGACCGAGTTTGCAGCTTATTGGCCCGTGTATGGGGCCCCCCGACGGGCTTTCCCGATCGAGAGCTGGCCGAAAGTCGGCCAGAGCTCGATCGGATGGGACAAAAAATCGAGTCAGATCGCGGCAGCATCTGTTCGTTGATGCGGTCCCGCGATCTGACCGCCCGTTCCCATTTGTTAGGATCCGATCGTTGGGCCCTAGGGCCCACGATCAGATCAGCCCCTTATTGCCCACCTCATCGCCAAACAAGCGGATCTCTCCATGTATGGCCACCTTAAGGGAAAACCTGCCACTAGCTGTTCGCTTCCCCTGCTGCTCAACACTTGCTCCAATCCCCACAGGGGTGTTCTATACACAGGGTGTGCTATACACAGGGGTGTGCTATACACAGGGTGTACTATACACAGGGGTGTGCTATACACAGGGGTGTGCTATACACAGGGGTGTGCTATACACAGGGGTGTTCTATACACAGGGTGTACTATACACAGGGTGTGCTATACACAGGGGTGTGCTATACACAGGGTGCACTATACACAGGGTGTTCTATACACAGGGGTGTACTATACACAGGGGTGTGCTATACACAGGGGTGTGCTATACACAGGGTGTACTATACACAGGGTGTGCTATACACAGGGGTGTGCTATACACAGGGGTGTGCTATACACAGGGTGTACTATACACAGGGTGTGCTATACACAGGGGTGTGCTATACACAGGGTGCACTATACACAGGGTGTTCTATACACAGGGGTGTACTATACACTTTTCATTTTTTGATGTTTCTCTGGTTCAGTTGTAACAAGAGGCAGGAGGAAGGGTTGGGTCTGATGGACAGGTGTTTTTGTTTTCTATCCCTTGAAACTTTTCTGTGTGTCATATGACTCTCATATGACTCTCATAAGCTGCCAAAGACTCAACATAATTTTTTTTTTTTTACATAAATCCAGTGTCCGTGAACTCAGGCATAATGAAGTATAACCTTGTTTTAATCACATCCCTTTACTTATAGTCACCCTGGACTCATTAGTTAAATAATGTTATCAGGGAGCCAGTTCTACCAGCCCCTAGTCACAAGGCTACTAGACAAACAATTCCTATAATTTATTCTACTCCCCCCCCTCTCACCTTATCTGCTCATTCTTGTCGCTTGTTCTTATGCAATAAGTCTCGTCACTGAGTCTCTCTGACCCTGGATTTAGTCCCTAGTTAGCCTTCTTCTTATTCATTTTAGGAAGTCATTAAATATGTTATGAACTGGCCCTACATTACTTTTCATCCTCTTGACTTTCTGATCCCGTGTATATCAATAGACTCCAGGTGTTGATACTGCAACTTCCGGGGATTTCAAGGACTCTACCTCAACGTTTACTTTTCTGTATCTCTCTTTATTGGATTTACTGGTCCAAAGCCATAATGGGGCAAGCTCAAATTTTCAGTCCAATAGGACTATTCAGCTAACTATAGATTAAATGATATTTAAAGAGGTGGTTCAGCTTTATGTTAACTTTAGCAAGCAACTTTTTAATTGATTTTCATGATTTATTATTGATCATCTTTGAATGATGCCTTCTACTTATGACTCTTTCCAATTTTCAAATGGGGGTCACTGACTCCATCTAAAAAACAATTGATCTATACCATTAGGCACTGGCTCCATGCAGTTGCTATGAGAGAGAGCCCTGGTTATACAGTTGGTTCTCTGGTGGGCCCTAAAAGGCTCAGTCTGACACTGTCTGTAAAACACCTACACCAAACACCTAATATGCTCTGTAGTTCTTGTTCTACTAGGCAGAGACAGCTATTACTAGGGAATAGTGCACAAAATGAACTCTAAGTATGTCAATCAACAGAAACACTCCCAGTCAAGTAACACCACTAATAATATTCCTGTAAGGGACAATTATATAGTTGCTCTAAAGAAAAATACACCCACTTTAACTACCATTAAATTTCCCTCAAACAGGTGTTAAGGTCTATTCATAAACAGACGACGTCAGAGTTAATGTGTACCTAGAACATTCATTTTCATATCTGGAAATATTGATAGCACAAAAATAACCTAATAGGCTATTAGGCACATTCTATCTATGTATCTATCTATCTATCTATCTATCTATCATTTATGTTTCTATCTATCTATCCATCTATCTATCTATCTATCATCTATCTATCTATCTATCTATCTAGCTATCGATCTATCGATCTATCAATTATCTATCTATCTATCTAATGTATCTATCATCCATCTATCATCTATCTATCTATCTATCATTTATGTTTCTATCTATCTATCATCTGTCTATCTATCTATCTATCTATCTATCTATCTATATATCTATCTATCAATTATCTATCTAATGTATCTATCATCCATCTATCATCTATCTATATACTATCATCTATCTATCTATCTATCTATCTATCTATCTATCTATCTATCTATCTATCTATCTATCTATCTATCTATCTAACTATCTATAATTTATGTTTCTCTATCTATCTATCTATCTATCTATCAATTATCTATCTAATGTATCTATCATCCATCTATCATCTATCTATATACTATCATCTATCGATCTATCTATCTATCTATCTATCTATCTATCTATCTATCTATCTATCTATCTATCTATCTATCTATCATCTCTATCTATCTATCTATCTATCTATCTATCTATCTATCTATCTATCATTTATGTTTCTATCTATCTATCTATCTATCTATCTATCTATCTATCTATCTATCTATCTATCTATCTATCTATCATCTCTATCTATCTATCTATCTATCTATCTATCTATCTATCATTTATGTTTCTATCTATCTATCTATCTATCTATCTATCTATCATCTATCATCTATCTATCTATCTATCTATCTATCTATCTATCTATCTATCTATCTATCTATCTATCTATCTATCTATCTATCTATCTATCATTTATGTTTCTCTATCTATCTATCTATCTATCTATCATCTATCTATCTATCTATCTATCTATCTATCTATCTATCTATCTATCTATCTATCTATCTATCATTTATGTTTCTCTATCTATCTATCTATCTATCTATCTATCTATCTATCTATCTATCTATCTATCTATCTATCTATCATTTATGTTTCTATATCTATCTATCTATCATCTATCTATCTATCTATCTATCTATCTATCTATCTATCTATCTATCTATCTATCTATCATCTATCTATCTATCTATCTATCTATCTATCTATCTATCTATCTATCTATCATTTATGTTTCTATATCTATCTATCTATCTATCTATCTATCTATCTATCTATCTATCTATCTATCTATCTATCTATCTATCTATCTATCAATCTATCAACTCTATCTATCTATCTATCTATCTATCTATCTATCTATCTATCTATCTATCTATCTATCTATCTATCTATCTATCTATCTATCTATCTATCTATCTATCATCTCTATCTATCTATCTATCTATCTATCTATCTATCTATCTATCTATCTATCTATCTATCATTTATGTTTCTATCTATCTATCTATCTATCTATCTATCTATCTATCATTTATGTTTCTATCTATCTATCATCAATTTATCTATCTATTATCTATCTATCGATCTGTCTGTCTTTCTATGATAAGTAAGTCTAGTAACTTTATTATCAAGACTCAACAGGTCTTGATAGTAAAGTTTATTAAAAGAATATATGTATACTGTAAATATATATTTTACAGGATCCTACTCTCTGCTCTTGTGTATTATAATAAAATAATAATAATGTGGCTGTACAAGGTAAGTCAGTGGCTCCTTTATGTTGTCTGGGATCCAATGGGCCAACAACCTGTCCTCAAGGACCCCCTGTGCCACTGCTTTGTTAGTCCAATTAAATGTCAATAATGTGCACTTGCTTTACCTTCTATTTAAAAGTCAAATCTAGCTAGAAATATAAATCTGTATACAGTAGAGCTTTTGCTTTATCCCAGAGGAGACTGCTGCAGTGCATGGTCTTTTACAGCAGGTGGCGATATTTGGCTCCAGAAAGCCTGCCAGCATCTGTTAGAGATTCTGTTTCTTAATAGGCGAGGGTTCCAAGGGCTAATAAATGAATTGGTCACACTCATCGCTCATCACTTTCCCGTTAAACACTATTAATTTAGATTTGATTTACTGCTAGATTTATCTAATGTTATTGAGTGCATTTTGGAATTGTGATGACTGAGATCACTTGGCTCTGTTAAGGTTAAAGGCTACAATGAATTAAAAAAATATGTATAAAAATGCAGATACAGAGAGATTAGTTGCCCTGGCGACTAATCTACTCTTCTTCGGGGTAACAATCTTCCCGAACTGCCTTCCCCTACCTTCCTGCCAGCTGGAATGAAAAGTCGCCAGCGGGGTGGCACTCGCGGCGATTCGTTTTCCGAAGTCGCCCGAAGTTTCCTCAAGAGGCAACTTCTGGCAAACCAAAGTGGCATGAGTGCCATCCCTTTGCCGATTTTTCATTCTAGCCGGCGGGAAGGCAGTTCGGGGAGATTGTCGCCCCGAAGAAGAGGCGATTATTTCCCGGGCGACTAAATCCCCCAAATCTTCATGTCTGCCCTTACCCTAAAGGTAGCCATACAAAGGCTGATAAAAACGGCTGACAGTTAGTAACCGAGTCTCCTTGCTGGCTACAGGTTAGGTGTGACTGACAGCCAATAGCAACCTTGGGATGCAACAATGCAATTTCTAGGCAAACCTCCCTTTTAAAACCTGTATAAAATCATCATTCTAACTTTAAAACATATATATGTAACCTTATACAAGTTCTCTGGCCGGCTGTAAGCTGTCTGACAGTCCCTTTGGGCTCCTTGTGGCTGGCAGTTTGCTGTTTGGAATGTCCTGGTTCGGGGCAATGGAAACCATTTATTGCTGGGTTTTATAGATGTTAACTGTCGGCTGAGTTTAATTCGAAGAGGAAAGTGAGAACAAAAACTATGGAATCTCATTATAATGGTCGTAATCTCTATTTCTGCTTTTTGTACAAAACATTACAAAGGTACAGCAGCAAGCAATGAGTTGGCCATTATTAATGGAACAGGGTGCAGTGCCCAGGGTTTGGAGCTGATCTGAATCAGCTGTGGTTTTTCCACTGGGGTTTTCCACTGGGGTTTTCCACTGGGGTTTTTCCCGGTCTTCTTCCGGCTCAGTCTGACCCAGAACCAAAAAGTTGGCCAAGAAGCACCTGGAGTTCAACAGATACAGATGGACCTCTCTAAAATGGAGGTGGTTGAGGTTAGACAGGCACCATCTGTGTATAATTAGGGAATCCAAGTTGGGAGGTGACTTAAACTGTCCTGATTTACTGTTGATGTAACTGATCGTCCGGCTTGGTCCCCTATTCACTGCTTTGGGCCCCCAAGAAACAGAGCTGTATTTTAAATACTAGGGTTGCCACCTTTTCTGGAAAAAAAGACCTTCCTATATTCTTGCCATTTTTCCTATTAAAAAATGGTCCGATCGCGGGACCACATAAACACATTGATGCGCCCACTATCCGACGGAATTTTTTAACCTGCCCAATATCTGCCTGACTTTAAGCCAGATATCGATCGTGGAAGCCCATCGAATGGCCCCAGACCCGAGACATAAACTGCCGACTCGGGTCTGTTGGCAGCTGTTCCAGGGCCATGTATGGGGGCCTTTACAGGTACACCATAGTCTATTCAGTGTAGTGAAGGTATTGCTTTGTACAACATGAGCCAATTTGGCACTTACTGCCGCCCTCCACAATGTTCAAGTAGATCAGCGCCTATGGCAACAGAGAAATCAGGAACCTACAGTATATAGTGTAGTTAATTAAATCACAACACCTTGTGTTGCAGCTGGAAAGTATTTCAATTGTGTACTTCCCCTTTAAAATAGATTTAAATAATTTGTTTGTGTAAAATAGAGTTTTATTGCCACTCTAGGATGACCTAGCCAATTCGGCCACCCTCAACCATCCCCCCAGCTTACCTTTTTAGGGGGGGCATCTTCGGCGCAGTGCTCTCTGCACTAGAAGAGACGAAATTCAGAATTAAAAAAATGTATTTTGGCTCTTGAAGCTATCAGTAGGGTTGCAACCTGGCAGGTGTTATTAATAGGAAAAAACTGCCAAAATATAGGAAGGCCAGTATTTGTTCCCAGAAAAGGTGGCAACCCTAGTTATCAGGAGCAGCTTTTTTGCCACCTCTGGTAACCTGCAGAGTATTGCCAACCATTCACACCTGTACACTGTGTTTTTTCCATTTCCATTCAAAGCAATTTCACTCCCCCCCCCCCTCAGCAATGGCGCAATGGCAGATAAATCCAGTTTTAAGACAAACCTCTGTTTACTCCATAACAAAGGCAATGAAACAATTACTTGTTTCAGGCAACAGAAAAGGATTGTGCAATTGTATGTGTCTCCGAGAGGGCGCCCAATGCACAGGACCCTGCCCCCCCCCCCCAACCAAGCCAGTGTCATTGCCCAAAAGATAAACTGGGCCAAGAAGCACAAATCTAAACTAAAGACATTTTGTACTTTCTGGTTGTATCTGTCCCCTGTCGGAATTACTGAGCTCAGCATTTCAGCAGCTGATTTTCCCCTCTTCTTACATGAACCAAAGATCTGTTCATAATTGGGAGCAACACAAAACAATGTGTTCATATAGGAATTGTTGTGTATTTTAGGGTTTTTCTGGATAACAGGTTTCTGGATAATAGACCTCATATCTGCACTGTATAGTTCTTGGTGAGTGCAACTAACATACAATTACCCTAAGCAGTGTTGGACTTGGATCTACCGCCACATCAAGGACCCCCCATCCACTACACCCCCACCCAGCTTGCCCCAATATATACCATGTGCCATGTACCCCATATATCTTTCAGACAACTTGCTGCCGCTGCAAACAGTGGAAACAAAGTTTAATAAACAAAATCACAAAGTTGAATCAAAATCACAAAGTGCTGTTGTATTTACAAAAGCAAGTGTGACCTCACCTAAAAAGTAATAAGGAGACACACGGTCAGATTCGGGGAGATTAGTCACCTGACCAGTATTTTAACGGCCTGGCCGGTAAAAATGATGGTTGAACCCAATGTTATTAATAGGGAAAAAAGATAAATATACAGGAAGGCCGATATTTTTTTCCAGAAAAGGTGGCAACCCTAGCGACAAATCTCCTCTTCTTCAGGGCGACTAATCTCCCTGAACTGCCTTCCCCTGCCTTTAAAATGGCAATTTTCTATTTATGATTACCCAATGGCACATACTACTAGAGAAGTATATTATTATGAAAATGGTTAATTTACATGAAGCAGGGTTTTACATATGAGCTGTTTTATGCAATATCCTTTTAAAGAGACCTCCATTGTTTGGGGGGGGTATAGTTTTCCTTTAAGGTTGCTGTGTTGGACTGGGCCGGTGGGATACTGGGAATAAAACCCAGTGGGCCCCGGCCCTCATTGGCCCCCTCCAGTCCAAACCTGCTCCCACATGAAGAAATAAACCTGTGGGTAGTATTTGCGCATATGTGTAGATCACACCGTGTTTGTCCATGCACGCACATCATGCTGTGTCCTGACCGGGAATTCGGAGGTCGGGAGGGGCCCCCGAGAGTGTGAGGAGGGCCCTTCATTTGCAGCCCCAGTGGGCCCTGAAGGTTCCAGTGTGACCCTGGTGTTGACACCTTTTTGAGAAATCTTTACCGGCCAGGGAAGCGGGCGAGTCCATGAGGTGGAGGATCGTTATGTAAATAGGCGGGGTCATGATGTCACATATGTGGGTTCCAGGGGCATATATATATTAAGGACCCCAAGCCCCTGTGCCTAGGTTGGCAGGTTTTGGGGGGGCCCTCGGGTGCGTATAAATTAATTGGAGGTCTGGGGGTAGTCACGTACATCCTTTGCCGCTAACCCCCAGTCCGGTCCCCTCTGTGCCTGACTCTCTGTGGTTTTTACTTCTTTTTGCACTCCTGCACATGCGCCCGAACGCAGGCATGCGCCAATTCGTGCCAATTTGCGCAAGAGAACAAAAAGAAGTAAAAACCACAGACTTTCTTGAGCATGCACACTCGCGCTAAGCCGGCGCAGTATCCTCCATCTTACCTTGGGCACCTGTGTGGTGCGGCCCTGTGTTTAGGTCCGGTGCCTAGGGCAGCTTTGGCCCTAAATACAGTCCTGGCGGAGTCGTGATGTCACGGGGTGGAGCGTGATGTTGAGGGGCGGACCTGAGTCGTGGATCGTGGAATTGGTAAGTACTGTAGCTATAGAGGGAAGAGATGGGTGGGCTGAAGGGGCATCGGAGGCAAGCTGGAAGCAGTTTGACTGGTGATCACAAATTTACCAACAGCTACATTGACGGTAAATACCAGCCCTGGCCTTGGCAGGTGTTTTACCGACTAGGCCAGTGAAATACCGACCATGTGGCAACCCTAATTACAATATAGGCTGTGTCTCTATTCTGCCATGGTCATATCTAGGTGCACTCTAACATACCCGCTCCAGCCAAACCCCATGCTCAAGTAAGCCCCACTTCTTTTGGGGGTCTGTAAATCACAGTTGTGGAATCAGGTTCTGCCAAAATACAGAAAAAGACCATAGCAGCCAGTGACTATAATGATGAGCGAGCTCTGTGTGTTCCACTTGTATGTGAGACTCTTATGAGACGGACGTTCAGTTACAGCTAAAGAACACGCTGCCCCAACTTAAAACTGCGTCTTGTTCTATTCCAAATATTCATCCTTCTCAGGGCCAGAGGCAGACAAGTTGGAATCCCAAGTATCACAAATAAATGATGCATTATAGGAATATCCAAACAGCAAGTCTCCAGCTGTTGTTCAACTACAACTCGCAGTATCGATAAATTGCTGGGATTAAGCTAAATCCTGGACTCGTGCATGCCTATGGATATAAATCAGTTCTACTGCGCTGATTATGGATTACTGGAGATTACGGTGCAATTTCAGTTTTCTGATATTACAATGTAATCAAACATCAGGAGGGAACATACAATACTGTTTCGGTGATCCCTGCTAGAAAACTGTGCTCAGTGCTTTCAACTCCACTTGCAGGAACAAAGAACAGGAACAAGGCAGGATTCTGATTGGATGACGCTCTTGCATTCATTTGAGAGCTGAAGAAATAAATGACTGAGCTATAGTGCTTTAAAGGGGTAGTAAACCCTGCTGCACTGCACTACTCAACCAAATTTTATGCAGATATTGCTGGACTACAAATCCCAGAACAATGTAACATATAATGAAGGTTGAATCATGCTGGGAGTTGTAGTTCAGTAAAATCAGGGTTGTATTCTTAATCCAATATGGCACAATAAAATACCTCCCAACATTTTGGAAATTAAAAGAGGGACAGAAAAAAGTTGCTGCGTGTAGCGTGACAATTTTTTGAACACGCCCATTTTTGTGGCCACACCCCTAATGTTCATTTTAAAGAATTTGGCAGGTTATGAAAGCTTGAACATATTTCTGTGTTTTTTTTTCAGTTATTACAGTTTTGCTAATGAAGGTGAAATGCCCTTTAAGTTGTCAGTCTAACTTCTCCCAAGGGACCTTCTTATCTTACTTATTTGCTTATCGCAAAATTGTTACAAAGTATGTTAGCTGCACCTGTTGGTGTTCTGGGCTCTCTGCCAAAAGTCAATTAAGTTAGAAACTTTGTTTCTTTTTCTGGACTTCAGAGAAAGTCGGAACTTTTCAGTACAAACATTGGACTGCGTGTAGAGCTGTCAAAAGCGGGACTGTTCCGCTCAAAACTGGGACAGTTGGGAGGTATGCAATAACAATCTTCCAAAACTTTTCCCCAAATCTCCACAACCAGTGACTTCTTTAAAATGCAAAAAATCCTCCAATGAGAATCCCAGCTGATCTGTATCAATCTGGCTCTATGTTCTTTGTTCCTGCAACTGGAGTTGGAAGCTTAAAGCAGAGTTTCCCAGCACTGAACAAGTCTGTCCTTTATCCCCATGTTTGATTCCAGTGTCATATAATGAAGAAATAAATGACATAATTATCTCTATATGTAAGATAACAGCAAGATGCCTGACATGGTGCTGGGAATCAGCATTCTCATTGGTCACTTCTTTTGCATTTATAATGATGTTTATGATCAGTAGAATTCTCATTGGTGAATTTTCTTGCATCTATAATTGCGGTTTTCTGCAACTTCTGTTGAAAACTAGGGGGCGCTGTGGGACAGTGTTACAGCTGGGTTTACAATAAAGCCCGGATGTTCCTGAACTACAGTTCCCAGCATGTTTTAATCCTATATAATATGCTGGAGTATGTTGTATTGCAACAACATCTTTGTTTTTACAACCCCTTCAACCCTTTGGCTGCTACCGATGGGCACCACTCCAGTTAGATATCACACACATTCATTTGGAATATGGGCATTCTCTGTAATTCTCATTTTGCTAACAAGATAGATTGCAAGGGGCGGCCAGTAAAAGAGTTAAAGGAACGAGCACATAACTTCTGACATGAGCATTTAATATGGGACGGAAAGGTATGACAATCTTTACTAGAACTGCCTCCCGCTGGCTAGAATGTAAATCGCAGACGGGACGGCACTCAGAATGCCTTCTTTCCAAAGTTGCCCAAAGTTTACCGACAAGGCAACTTCAGATGACTTCGGAAAATGAAATGCGACTAATCTCCCCAAACTGCCTCCAGTCGGCTAGAATGCAAATCGCCGGCAGGAGGCAGTTCAGGGAGATTAGTCGCCCCGAAGAAGAGGAGATTTGTCACTGGGTGACTAATCTCCCCGAATCTGAGCGTGTGTCTCTGCCCTTATGGTAGACATGTTATTGTGACAGAATACTTGAGGCTGAAGAAACGCACACTACTGTCAAATTCAATCTTTTGTTCCACCTATTCTTAGTAAGCATCAAAGGGTTCTTCATCTTAGTGAACCCACCCCAGACCAGGATTGTACAAAAAAAAAAACAGAGAACATAATTGTAACGTCTATGGCCAACTTTACTTACTCAGGAAGCGTCTTCTAATGTTTCTCGTCTCATCTCTACTACTCCTGACACATTCAGCGACTGAACTCAGCAGAGAAGTGTCAGTAGACCCCCCCCCTGCATCAGTATCTTCAGATTTTGCACTCTGTTTGGCACCCAGCCCACATACAACAGCGGTTGGAGCACCTGTTATAAATTCATGATATTCACAGAGTAAAACTGCTGCTATCATGAAAACAAAAAGTAAAAATATGTATGTAAATTGTACTCAGTAGCACTCTAAGCAATTTTACACTCAGTTATATGGGTGGGTATATGGAGGGTTGCCACCTAACTGGCATTTTACCGGCCTGACAGTTAAAAAAGTATGCTTGATGCCTATATTATTAAAGGGGTGTTTCACCTTTAAAATAACTTTTAATGTGTTGTAGAGTGGAAAATTCTAAGCAACTTTCATTTGGTCTTCATTATTTATTTTTTTATAGTTTTTTAATTATTTTCCTTCTTTTTCTTCTCTTTCCAGCTTTCAAATGGGGTTTATTGACCCCATCTAAAAAACAAACGCTCTGTAAGGCTACAAATGTATTGTTATTGCTACTTTTTGTTATTCATCTTTCTATTCAGTCCCTCTCCTATTCATATTCCAGTCTCTTATTCAAATCAATGCATGGTTGCTAGGAGAATTTGGACCGTAGCAACCAGACCCAACTGCAAACTTGCAGCTATTCTTAGTAAGCATCAAAGGGTTCTTCATCTTAGTGAACCCACCCCAGACCAGGATTGTAAAAAAAAAAAAAAAAAAAAAAAGATTTTTTATAGGCAACGCATTTTGTGCAATGCATGAAATGCGTCGGTGTGAGCTAATGTTATGCCATCCATTATGAAAGCCTTCAGGTTAGAGGATGGTAAAAATTGTATTTCAATGGCTGTAGGGCAAGCGGTAGGCTAAGCTGATGTATATTTTGTGCAATGCATGAAACGCGTCGGTGTGAGCTAATGTTATGCCATCCATTATGAAAGCCTTCAGGTTAGAGGATGGTAGAAATCGTATTTCAATGGCTGTAGGTCAAGCGGTTGGCTAAGCTGATGTATGTGATTAACCCTGGGCAAATCCCCTCTCTATCCCTCCCCTGCTTGCGTGATACTAGTATCCTGATCCTGACTCCACAGGAGGTGAAAGGGTTACAGACTCGGAGGACCAGGAATTGCAACACTGTTCTGGCAGGAATATGGTAAACATACGACTCTGATCACTTACAGGTTATAACTCTACACATCTGGCTAATATCACACTCACTGACCCCTGGGTTAATAAGGCAAAATATTTAGATTTTTTTTTTTCTCTTAAAGCAACACCTACAAATTCAGCAGTGGAAAGGACTGTTTTTAACACAATGATAAAAAAAAAAAACAAATTTCTGGGATTAATAGGCTGCTAATCACACGACGGGCCGCGGGCCATTGCAGGAAATGGCAGACATTCCGCTGCGCTCTCAGAGGGACGTACAATGTTGTCCTGCAGGACAAAAAGCCTTTTTCCCTAAACCCCAACAAACAAGGGAGCACATCCAAATCAGCTGGAGCAGGTGGTGTTAGAAGGATAAATATCCATATTTGCCAATCTAAACAACGTATAATGTGTCAACAGAGAGGGAAATCATTGTGTGTGTGTGTTGTGCGCACATTTTCCTATGCACTTCAATGGGATGTCAAAGTTGGGTTTAGTTTCCCTTGACAAATAGGGAGGCTTTATCTCATAGTGAACACAGAAAATCCATTTTCTCTTTGTTATCTTTATCCTTTATTTATAGAGCGCTTTACAGATATCTCTGCCTCCATGGAGCTTACATTCTATGGTAGCGAAGTAGATTGAGGGCACCAGTACATTATTAAATGGCAATTTCAAGTTAAAGGACCAATATGCTTCATTCAAAACATAGGATACATTTACGTTACAAGTAAATAATCTGTAAAAACCAATTTGCATTGGTAGGAGCCACGTTTATCTGCACAGTTGTGTTTATTCAAAACCGTGGGAGCCAGGGGTTGGACAACAGCAGAAACTTTAGGTGGCACGATATTCGGTGCGTGTATGGTGGGAGACGAGTCGACTGATATTGGCAGAAGGCTTGGATGTCGGCGATCGGTCCAGGCGGAAAATTTTGATTGGGCGCCTTTGAAGGCACCCGAACATCGGCCATTGTTAGCAGGGATGCACCGAATCCATTATTTGGGATTCGGCCGAATCCCCGAATCCTTGGTGAAAGATTCAGCCAAATACCGAATCCGAATCCTAATTTGCATTTGCAAATTAGGTACAGGAAAAGAAAAAGGGGAAAAAAATCTTCTTATATGACGAAAAGTCACTTTATTTCCCTACATGCCCCTAATAACCATATGCAAATTAGGATTCAGTTCGGCCAGGAACAAGGATCCTGCTGAAAAAGGCAGAATTCTGTCCGAATCCCGAACCGAATCCTGGATTCGGTGCATCCCTAATTGTTAGTGCTGAATCTTCAGATACAGGTAGAATTCTATTGTTTCTACCTGTATATCTGATGATTCAGCTCTACATGTGTGTATTGAAACAAATGATCTTTCATGGAAAGAACATAATTGTAACGTCTATGGCCAACTTTACTTACTCAGGAAGCGTCTTCTAATGTTTCTCGTCTCATCTCTACTACTCCTGACACATTCAGCGACTGAACTCAGCAGAGAAGTGTCAGTAGACCCCCCCCTGCATCAGTATCTTCAGATTTTGCACTCTGTTTGGCACCCAGCCCACATACAACAGCGGTTGGAGCGCCTGTTATAAATTCATGATATTCATAGAGTAAAACTGCTGCTATCATGAAAACAAAAAGTAAAAATATGTATGTAAATTGTACTCAGTAGCACTCTAAGCAATTTTACACTCAGTTATATGGGTGGGTATATGGAGGGTTGCCACCTGACTGGCATTTTACCGGCCTGACAGTTAAAAAGTATGCTTGATGCCTATGTTATTAATGTTATTAAAGGGGTGTTTCACCTTTAAAATAACTTTTAATGTGTTGTAGAGTGGAAAATTCTAAGCAACTTTCATTTGGTCTTCATTATTTATTTTTTTATAGTTTTTTAATTATTTTCCTTCTTTTTCTTCTCTTTCCAGCTTTCAAATGGGGTTTATTGACCCCATCTAAAAAAACAAACGCTCTGTAAGGCTACAAATGTATTGTTATTGCTACTTTTTGTTATTCATCTTTCTATTCAGTCCCTCTCCTATTCATATTCCAGTCTCTTATTCAAATCAATGCATGGTTGCTAGGGGAATTTGGACCCTAGCAACCAGACCCAACTGCAAACTTGACAGCTGCTAAATAAAAAGCTTAAAAAAAAAAAAAACAGTCGCAAATTGTCTCAGAATATCACTCTCTACATCATACTAAAAGTTAACTCAACGGTGAACAACATCTTTCAACATCGATTTATTTAAGACTAAGTTGGGAATGCAGAAAATCCAGAAAAATTCACGAGAGGCATAAGCCTTAATGTATCATTAGGATAAGCTTACCGCTTTCCCAGTTGGGTCCGGGTGCACATGCCCCAGACCTTCAGCATAGGGGAGTACTTCACAACAAATCTCATTAGGCAGGCACCAATCCGGAACATCCAACGAAAGTAGATTCCAAGAGCCAAAATATATATAAAATATAACTTTAAAAATAAAACTTTAAAATAAAGTTTTAAAAATAAAACTTTATTTTACATCACATCTATAAAAGAAGAGTAACGCCTGACGCGTTTCGTGTCACAAGGACACTTACTCATAGGCTGTTGGGAATGCACAAAACAAGAGTTCAGCAATAACAACCAATCACAATGTTGTTTTGATTATTTTGGCTGCAGATGATCAGAGATAATTGCTGATTGGTTGCTATGGAGGTACCACCCAATAGCACAATTACATTTTTCAGAATTCCCCTCAAGAGTCAGATCTAACTTGTTATGGCTAAAAAATATTCTGTGTGCTCACGCTGAATTCATTGCCATCAAGGCTTCAGACACATTCTACAGTTTGTAATTATTTTTACAACACATTTAGTCCATGACTAATGCAAAATTTCAGGCAGCTGCTGCCCTGGGTCACTGAGCAATGAGGCAAATTATTTTTTGTTTTACACCAATTACAGTGAATTTAATGGGTAATTGCTAAATGAATAAGCCACGCCCTCATAATCACACCTCCCAATGATGCGTTAATGAGGTTCTCTGTTTGCTGAGGCTTATGGTTCCCTCCTAATGCCCCTTCAGCTCCAATAAACCCATGTGCTGCTGAACAAGTGACTAAAGTGCTTTCTGATAACTTCTGCAACGCATGCTGGAGTACTCTGACTTGTAGGAGAATATCTAGTTATAATCCAAGCTATCCATTTACAAAATATCTATCATCTTTCTCTCTCTATCTATCTATACATTATCTATTTATCTATCTATCATCTATCTATCATCTGTCATCTGTCATCTTTAGAATCCAGTTTTCATATATAGAGCAGAGACTCTGGGTATCCAGGAATACAGTAGAACCAGGGTAGTCCTGACTTCTAATATCCTTATAATTTACAGTAGGGGGTACATTATCCCTTATAATACACGAGTAATACACGAGTGATACTCAGAGCTCCCTGTATAACTCAGCCTGCAGCCTTGTGCCTTTATATGGTCACAGAACCCCTCAGTGACTTCCAATATCCTTATCATTTACAGTAGGGGGTACATTATCCCTTATAATTCATAAGTGATACTCAGAGTTCCCTGTATAACTCAGCCTGCAGCCTTGTGCCTTTATATGGTCACAGAACCCCTCAGTGACTTCTAATATCCTTATCATTTACAGTAGGGGGTACATTATCCCTTATAATACATGAGTGATTCTCAGAGTTCTCTGTATAACTCAACCTGCAGCCTTGTGTCTTTATATGGTCACAGAACCCCTCAGTGACTTCTAATATCCTTATCATTTACAGTAGGGGGTACATTATTCCTTATAATACATGAGTGATACTCAGAGTTCCCTGTATAACTCAGCCTGCAGCCTTGTGCCTTTATATGGTCACAGAACCCCTCAGTGACTTCTAATATCCTTATAATTCAGAGTAGGGGGTAGATTATCCCCTATTTCTATAAATGTTTTTTAGGGATGCACCGAATCCACTATTTTGGATTCAGCCGAACCCCCGAATCCTTTGTGAAAGATTTCGCTGAATACTGAACCGAATCCAAACCCTAATTTGCATATGCAAATTAGGGGTGGGAAGGGGAAAACATTTTTTACTTCCTTGTTTTCTGACAAAAAGTCACGTGATTTCCCTCCCCGCCCCTTATTTGCATACGCAAGTTAGGATTCGGTTCGGCTGGGCAGAAGGATTCGGCCGAATCCAAATCCTGCTAAAAAAAGGCAGAATCCCGAACTGAATCCTGGGTATGGTGCATCCCTAATGATTTTAAATGCCCGTCAGCCATTGATCTTGCCTATGAGGTCCATGTTTAATATAAATACAGCACAATGCACTCCCAGAAGAACAGGTCCTGGCTGCGGCTGTACAGATGACATGACGTCAAATACAGTTCAGCTCTGTACACATTGGCACATTCCTGATTAAAGTGTCCCTAGTGTGTGTGAATGTGATAAGGACCTTAGATTGTAAGCTCCATTGGGGCAGGGGCTGATGTAAATGATACTGAGAAAAATGTTGGTATTATATGAATACAAGGTAATAATAATAATAATCCTCGGATCACACTTACTAAAGCTTTTCAGACCCCCCAAAAAGCGCAGGTACCGACAATTTCAGGCATTTCCATTTCAAGTCAGGGGGAGGCTGCAAGTGCATTTCTGCTCATTCGGCTTCTGCCTAACAATATACATAAGGGCCCTGTTTGAAATAATGGCACTACAAAGAGCCAGTCAGGAAAATAAAATCTGTGCACACAGATGTTATGGGTATGTGTGTCAGAATGTTTGCAGATGACACAAAAATGTGCTATTTAAGTACATTCCAACAGAATGTTTTTATAGGGCCCCCTAAAAAGGATTCTTTCAAGTGATTTTTTTTTTAAATTGCTCAGGGTCACTTTGGTCCCTCTGCAGTTGCAAAGTCTGCCCTTAATGTTACACCCCTATAACTTGTATTAAAGGGCTAGTAACAGCAAAAAATTTCTAAAAAAAAAAAAAAAAACGAAAAAAAAGATGCCAACACATATTAAACTTTAACATTGCTAAGTCTTTTATTAAGAAATAACTTAAGACTAACAACGACAGGGCGATGATCCTAGTGCGGCACTTGATTTCTCCTCCCTGGCTATCTCCTATAAGGAAGGCAGGGAAGAGAATGGAGCACGACTTTTCTGAAAAGAAGCGCAAGCGGCTGTGGCGTAACTAGATATTACTGGGCCCCACAGCAAATTATATATCAGGCCCTCAAAATGTTTAGAGGTTGACTTGTTTCTCCAATATTTATTGAAATTGTATATGAATTAGGGCCTCATGGGGCCCCTATACCTCCTGGGCCCCCTGCAGCCGCAGGGTCTGCTTCCTCTATAGTTATGCCCCTGGCAAGCGGAGCTTCGGTAAGTTATTCCTTAATAAATGCTGTAGAGCCGGCCCAGATTAGGGTGGATGGTCTGGCCTGTTTTAATTGTCTGGGCATGAATGTCAGCTCACAAGTCTGTTTTCGTCAAACCATCCTGAGACATTAGGGAAGAGCTGGGGGGAGGGGATGCCTGGGGGAAAGGGGTTTCTGGTCATTTACGGCTGGCTTTACATCATACAGATAAGGGGTGTAACATTAAGGGACCAAGTTTGATAATGGCCCAGTGGGACCCTGACACTTGAAAGAGTCCGAACTTGTATCTATAAAATAAAGTTTTCAGTGTGTACTGGGGGGGTGCAACATTACGCCCCTGAATGTTCATTGTTTATATAAACAAGCTGCTGTGTAGCCATGGGGGCAGCCATTCAAGCACAGGATACACAGTAGATAACAGATAAGTACTACTATAGTTTATATACACAAGCTGCTGTGTAGCCATGGGGGCAGCCATTCAAACGCAGTCAAAGAGCGGATGGCTGCTTGGTGTTTCTGGGTAGGTAAAGGGTCAGGTGGTCTGAACAATCTAGAAAACAGCTCACAGTTTGTTGGTGTACAGAGGTCCATAAATGAAAAACAGCTGGGTACCAGTCAGGGGGAAGGTTTATCACCATAAGATTAAGGAATAGGTTGGTGCAAATATTAATAAAGATGGTCAGAATGCAGAATAACAAGAGATATTATTATTATAATTCTGTTTCTACATATACATGTCTACAAAATTATTTAAAGCACTCAAATCGTCTTTCTCAGTGAGTCCCTGCCCTGAAGAGCTTACATTCTATGCTCTAGTACTTGAGGGAGTTTAAACAACTTAACCAAGAAAGGGGCTAGAGCACAGACCTCCTTGAATCCAAAACAGCCCAGCACCAGACTTAAAAACTGCAAAGTGACTTTTAATGGTCCAATAAATCTGATCGCTTTGCATTTGAAGTTTGGAGTGTTGGTGGCGTCACACGTTTGAAGGTTTCCTTTTCTGTTTTCTCGCAGCTGAAACAGATCACTCAGCACATGTATGAATCCTTCAGAGTTAGTGTGAAAAATACTTCTGTACAGTGAATCAGAATTCTGCAGTTTACATGCTAGAGCTAGAGAACAGCTTGGTGGAAGGGTGTTAGGACGACACACTGCTGTTACCTGCCAATGGGTGGAATTTGGGATGCATTTTTGTTTGCTGTACTTATTATACCTCATAGACCAGCCTGAAGCCCATTTAGGTTACAATTTGTGGGGAATGGTTATTTGTCTTCATGTGTCTTCCTGGTAGCCACCACTCTGAAGGCCAATGATCTTCTAGAGATTATTGGAACTACTGGACACCACCCTGAAAGCCAATGATCTAGAGATTATTGGATATACTGAACACCACTCTGAGCAGGGGTGCTTCGCCAATGAGGCAAGTTGAGGTTTCTTCAGGGGCTTATGCCTTATGCCCCTGAAGAAGCCGGTTCTCTGGTGAAACGCGTTGGGTGGCATAGGTGGACGGTGGAGGACCAGCACCCATTCGCTCGCTATGTAGCTAGGCAGATCAACTCTGGGAAACTAATGGAAGGGTGGTCTGGGCGGGCTGGTTGTTGTTAGTTAATGACCAGGCTACTTACTTGGTAGTATAATTTTGGAGCTAACCTAGATGTTTGGTAATCAAATGGAAAAAACATCTATTCGCTAAGTGGCAGCGCCATTCACTTATGGCATTTTGGAGTTAACTACCAGAAAAATACGTGGGCGTTTAACCATTTGTATATCGATAAGAGCAAGGGGGTAATTCACTTATACCCTATTTTGATCACACTTGTGTGGATAGTGGCTGAATGGATATCAGCTCACTATTTCCCCACTTGCCCATCCTATGTGTTTTTAACTTTTGTGTATTTTTATGGACATGGTCCAGCTTCATTGAGGTGTATCCCCAATGGTGTGTTTTGTCAGCGTGAACTTTTTATGTGGGATTAATAAAAGTTGAGTTTTAATTGATAAATTACAACAGCACCTGAACTAGTTAACTGGTGGACTGCACAGTGGATACAAAAGCCATGATGTATTCCACTTTGTAACTCCTCAATAGATACATATGTTTGTTACATTTATTACAAATTAACTTGCGGGTGCACTGTTACTTTGTATTCTTTTTTTGTTACTCCATAAGGCAGAGGATTCACCTCAATTTCTAAATAGCCTTCAGGCTGGCCAATTAGGTATATAAAGTAGAGCAAATATGGATTCATCTAAAATCCCACCAACATTGTCCTCCAATCTCCACTGTTTTCATCCACCCTAGTGGGAGCAGCCTCACAGTTTTTGACAAGAGCTGAGCTCTGCAAACCATCAGCCTTAGAACAATTCCTTTTAATCACTGTGTTTTGATAATTGACTGCAACAAGGTTACTGTTTCCATGTTGTACATCAGTGGTTAACGCTCTTGGGAGGACCAATCTTTTATTTTGTTCTCCTTGTGTATCAAGTTATAGTTTCACAAATATCCAGGACAGCAAATAATTGGTAACTCCAAAATCCTACCCTAACTGGCCTTTCAGGTGGTCTTTCTTAGATATCTAGAAGAACATATCTCACCATAACTGGATTTCAGGCTGACCCACTCCACAGACACCACTCTAAGCCCTCTCCAAGGGGAGAACTGCAAAAGGCTTTTGGAAATTGTGTCCAAGCAATTCAAAGGTGTCCAACCTATCCCTGGTGTATGTTACCCCTAACACCACTGGTTCCATTTGTTCCAGGGCATGGGACTGGCCCCTTAAAATGACCCTGAAATATCCTATGGAAGGGTAACCTAAGGGTAAACTAGAATGGAATTTCAGGGTAAATGCTTGTTGGCTGTGAAACAGGCTAAAGTACATCAAGGATGAGATTTTGGGTGATTTCTTACTTGCAGCACCGAATATGCTGAAAATTAAAGTAGATTTTATGTTATGGTGTTTTTATATAAAAAACATAAACAGAAAGGAGTCCAATAAAATGCTTGTGTTTGTACCAGAGGAATGTTAAGGCAAGTTCTGGTACTCTTGCTGCCCCTCATTGCTGGGACTAAGGTGGAGGGTGCCCAAGGCAGCTGCCCATCCCAGCAAAGCCCCAAAAGACCAAAACAAGTTGAAGTCAGGAAGAAAGGGTAAGTGCCCTACTTTTATGCCCGAGGCACGTGCCTCTTCTACCTAACCCTAGTTCTGGCCCTTTGGCTACCAGGGGCAGATTTTCACCACCCAAAGTGTTGTCTCCTGTCTGTGGCATGATCTGACATTGTAGCTGAAGCATCTCTGGGTGTTTTGTTTCTGCCCCTCAAGTATGTCTTGCAATTTTGCCCTGTATCCTTAACATATTATCTATAATATCTTCTGTATAAGAAAGGGACATAGGAAAAGAGAATTAGGTCTTACCAGCATTTTCCATGACTTGCTGGAAAATTTGCAGAATTCGAAAATTCAGTCCTAGTGGAGATAAACCTGATGACATTACCCATAGTTCTCCAGAAACTTTAAATATATTTTTATTTGATTTTACATAAACAAGAAAAATTAATATGACAGCATAAATTAGCAGACTTAGAGAGTGATTCTCCAGAAACTAGTGCTACTCCACAGGCATGTTCCTCTTCTGCCTAACACTAGTTCTAGCCCTGCTCCCTATGGCGGTGCTACATAGACAATGTCCTCATTATTTGGAGGGATCCACAGACAAGGTTCAGTATTTTTTGATTCAAAGCTTTATGAATAAAATGACTGGAACCAGGGTTGAACTGGGCCTGCTCCTGCACTCCCTCTCCTTACCTCCCTCCCTGACCCCGGTTGTGCTGACGCACTGGAAAGAGAACGCACGCGTGGTGGGGTAGCCTCAGAGAGGACTTTGCAGCTGAGGGGCCTGGGGGTTGGTGTGGAGGGACCCTGAGGCTGCAGGCCCAGTGGGCCCTGAGTGTAATGATCTCGTTATCAGGAACCTTGTGATAGTACTATTGGACACAGAGGTGGACCCTGTGGGTTCCGGTGTTCACCGATGCTCTTTAGGGGCCCCGGGCTTTCTGCAGCGGAACCCAACAAGGAAGTGTGAAACAAGTCCATAAGCGAGGTAACGGCAGGGAATAAGATAAAACGTAGTCAAAGTCAGGCAAAAGTCAAGTCAGTTCAAGGCAAGCAGCAGAAATCGTAGTCAAGGGTCGGGCAGAAGTCAAAACTAGAAATTCGAATCACAAACAAACGCTTCGGCAGGAACAGTTAAACTGGAACCAGCTTGGGCACTTCCAAAATGGAGAATCGGCCTTTTAAGGCTGTTTTGGCGCCAAAATTCGAATTTGCGCTGAGTGATAACGTCATGAAGCCGAGTGTCATGACACAGGCGGCAAACTACAGGCAGGTGATGCCAGCGTCACTTGACGTCAATGCCGGATCCACCCCCCGCAATCGGAGAGAGACGCGCCCCGGGAGGTAAAAACCCTAGACAATCTCCGGGCGCGTCTTACGCTGAGCCCCCCAGTCGTGTTTGTTTGATACAGAGATTGATACTCTGAGACAATTTGCAATTGGTTTTCATATTTTGAGTTATTTAGCTTTTTATTCAGCAGCTGTCCAGTTTGTAATTTCAGCAATCTGGTCGCTAGGGTCTAAATTACTGTAGCAACCATGCATTGATTTAAAAAAGAGGCTGAAATATGAATAGGAGGGGCCTGCAGTGCAGGATTTCAAAATGGTCCATCCCAAGGCTGGCATGCGCAGTAATGTAACTAGAGGGGACGGGCCCTGGTGTGGGACGTGCAGCCAGACACGTACGCGATTTTCCGTCTGGAAATCAGAGGTCTCAACCTGCCGGGGGCCCTGATGGGGTGCAGTCCCTGGCCTATAATTTGGTAGCCCTGGTTTGGCGCCTGTGTCATGACACTGGGCGTCATGACGTCATCACTCGGCGCAAATTCGAATTTTGGGGCCTGCTCCCCAGTTAGTCCGCATGCACTAGGATCGCTGTGTGCTCACCTCAACCTGCGCATGCGCTCCATTGTCCTCTACCTAAGTAAAGAGGAGCCGCACTGGAGACACAGGAAATTCTGAAGGCGTCCCAGGTGCAGCTCTATTAATGTAGAAAGTGGGCAGCATGCAGCCCTTAAAATATTGATGCCCTAGGCCCAGGCCTTTGTTGCCTTGCCAAAAATCCTGGAAGCCTGTATAGAAAGATGAGTCAAATCAAGTGGATTTTATTGTCCTTTCAGCCATATACAGTAATACAGTACATAGTAGAAACAAAATAATGTTTCTCCAGAACCCATTGTGCTACACATAAGACCAGGGTCGGACTGGCCCGGCGGGAGACCGGGTAAAAACCCGGTGGGCCCCGGCCCTAATGGGCCCCCCGCGGGCCAGACCCCTCTGCCAATCTCCTGGGGCTTCCTAAAAAAATCAATATGCAGCGCCCACACATCACACTTCGCGCATGCAGGCTGCGCGGCCCCGGCTGTGCATGAGCGCCACTCCGTTGGGACAACCGCGCCACCATTATAGTGGGGCCAGGGGGTCTGGACAACTAGCCCGGTGGGCCCAAGGCCCCCCAGTCCGACCCTGCATAAGGCTATAAGAGGTTTTATCAAGTGAGGTTTTATCAAGTGTGTATATGAGTAATAAAAAGTAGAAATAACAATACATTTGTAGCCTTACAGAGCATTTGTTTTTATGATGGGGTCAGTGACCCCCATTTGAAAGCTGGAATCATAAGAAAGCAAATAATTCAAAACTATAACAAAGAAAAACATGAAGGCGAATTAACAATTTGCTTAGAATTAGCCATTCTATAACATACTAAAAGTTAACACAAAGGTGAATTCCCACGTAGAAAGCTACACTAAGCCCAGTACAGTATATACAGTAGATAGAGTCCAGTGAGCAGTTTAATAGTCGGACCCTGAGTTCCAGTGTGAATTTATGGGAGACTCCAGCAGTTGTGCAGCTAATACAATATACAAAAAAATTATAATACACCCCATCACTAGACACACTAGAGCCTCAGCCAGAGCCCCCAAACTCTGGAAGATTCCATGTTGCAGAATCAGAGGGAGGTGCCATGAGAGCATCTTGCCTTTTTCCTTGTTTGCAAGTGAAATTGAATCCAGAGGAGGAGGAGGAGCTGAGAGCAACACGCAGAAGTCTGGCTGAGATCAACTCGGCGGCTCAGTTGAGTTTCAGGAGGAAGCCGGGCGCACGGACAGAGGAAAGCGCAGCGGAGAGCGCACAGCAGGGCGCACATAGAGAAGGCGCACACAGGGAAGGCGCACGGCTGGGCACAGGACAGCAGCTCTGCAGGGAACTAGAAGAGAAGCAGTTTGGCTCCTGCGGGGCTTCCTAATATGCCCCTGTCTCACTAGGTGACAGCCGAGAGCAGAGAAAAGTCCTCCCCGTGCGACACTATGGCCCAAGAGCGGCACCGACCCCGACTCTGCCACATCAAGAGGGGAGAGCAGGGCTACGGCTTCCACCTGCACGGAGAGAAGGGCAAGAGCGGCCAGTTCATCCGCAAGGTGGAACCCGGCTCCTCCGCTGAGGCTGCGGGACTGAAAGCTGGAGACCGAGTGCTGGAAGTCAACGGGGAGAACGTGGAGAAGGAGACGCATCACCAGGTAAACAAGACTCCTCATCACCGGGGACTCTGGTACCTGTGTGTCCTGCTCTCCTGTCCAACATGTGCTGCTTTCCTCTATGTCTGTCCCCTCACCTTCTATGTCTGTCCCCTCACCTTCTGTGTCTGTCCCCTCACCTTCTGTCTGTCCCCTCACCTTCTGTGTCTGTCCCCTCACCTTCTGTCTGTCCCCTCACCTTCTGTGTCTGTCCCCTCACCTTCTGTGTCAGTCCCCTCACCTGGTATTACTGAGACCCCCCTGTATGTACCCACCCGCCCCTTGAACTGGTATCGCTGAGACCCCCTCTATGTACCCAATATGTACCCAATCGCCCCCTGATTAGTTATCACTGCATTATCTGTATAAACCCATATGCCATGTGACCTGGTATCACTGAGTTCCCTGTAAGTACTTATTTATCCCCTGACTAAGTGTCACTGTGTTATCTGTATGTGCCCATCTGCCCCATCAGACCTAGTATCACTGAGTTATCTGTATGTACAATACCCATCTGCTCCTTGCCCTTGATATCCATGTATGTACGGAAATCAAGGGCAATTACAGTGTGATGAGTACCCACCTGCTGCCCCTCAACCTGAAAACAAGTTCCCTGGATGTACCTGCTTTCCCTAAGAACATTTTCTGCACTCTGTGTATAGACTGACACTGAGTAGTGAGTGACCTGTAAGTACTCTACTTATCTTCCACCGATTACAGGACCCTGTAAGTACTCTTTACTTCTTCTTCTACCTATTAGAGAATCCTGTAAGTACTCCACTTCTTCAACCTATAAGAGGACCCTGTAAGTACTCTACTTCTTCTTCTACCTATTAGAGAATCCTGTAAGTACTCTACTTCTTCTTCTACCAATTAGAGGACCCTGTAAGTACTCTACTTCTTCTTCTACCTATTAAAGAATCCTGTAAGTACTCTACTTCTTCTTCTACCTATTAAAGGAACCTGTAAATACTCTACTTCTTCTACCTATTAGAGGACCCTGTAAGTACTCTACTTCTTCTTCTACCTATTAGAGGACCCTGTAAGTACTCTACTTCTTCTACCTATTGGAGGACACTAAGTACTCCTTCTTCTACCTATTAGAGGACCCTGTAAGTATTCTACTTCTTCTTCTACCTATTGGAGGACCCTGTAAGTACTCTACTTCTTCTTCTTTTACATATTAGAGGACCCTGTAAGTACTATACTTCTTCTTCTACCTATTGACCTACCAGTGCTTGGTGTCCTGTATGACCTACCTTGCTGTGCCCTTACGTGGTATTAAGTGTCCTCTATGTCCTGCCCTGCTACCCAACCAGTAACACTGAGATGTCCTCTACCTATTACTCTCATGTCCTCACACCCTTTAACCAGGTAATATTGAGCTTTTCTCTACAAGTTGCCTTCACGTCTTTACACCCTTTAACTTAATGGCCCTTGCCAGTTAACATAGATGTTGTCTGCCTTATTCCCGCCCACCCCTCGCCAGGTAACACTTGCTCTTGTTCACACTTTCCCCATGGGATTCATACATGTGCTGAGTGATCCGTTTCAACTGCAGAAAAGGAAACTTTCGAGCACGTGATGCCACCAACGCTCCAGACTACAATTGCAAAGTGATTTTAATGGTCAGATTTAATGGACCATTAAAAGTCACTTTGCAGTTTAAACCTGGTGCTGTGTTGTTCTCATGGTCTTGGATCAAGGAGGGTCCGGGTTTGATTCTTCTTTCACTTCCTTGGGATCTTTGATGTTTAAACTCCCTTTGTTTTCCAGTATGCTGACCATATGTATTTATGTTTCTACTCCATCTTCCCCCCAAACCTTCTGCCTATTTTTCATGAACCTCTTTGTGCGTTGTCTTCTTAATTGTACAAGACCAGTCAACCCTTGAGCAAGTTTTTATTAAGCATCTGTCATGATGTTGTAGCCGTCTTCCCACATAATCCAAGGTTCCCTACTCTGTCGTCTAATCTTTTTCTGCCTGGTACCAAGAAGGACCAGACTTTTCTTCTAATTAAATTTTGGGAATGATCTCCCTAACCCCCAAACCATTATATAATACCAGTAACATCACCCACCAGGACATAGTCTATCTTCTGAAACCTCCAGTGGTGTTTCACCCTTGCTCTGTGGTCAAACAATTGGCTAAAACTACAATAGGCCGAATTGGCCTCCAGGCTTGGCTACAGTGGAAAGACAGTAGATAGGCATTCAATCCCAATGTAAATGGCATTCAGGTTGATCTATGACGTGTATAAAGGACAACGAATAAACATTAACTGTACCATAATTTGTCTCGAACCACCTTAAATTCTTAAAGTGGTAGCTCACCTTGAAGTTAACTTTTGGTATGTTGTAGAATGGCTGATTCTAAGCAACTTTTCAATTGTTCTTCATTATTTCTTTGTTATAGTTTTTGAATTATTTGCCATCTTCTGACTCTTTCCAGCTCTCAAATGAGGGTCACTGACCGCATCATAAAAACACTACTCATTTATAGGTATTGCTACCTTTTTATTGCTCATCTTTCTATTCAGACTTCTCCTATTCATATTCCAGTATCTTATTCAAATCAATACGTGGCTGCTAGGGTAATTTGGACCCTAGCAGCCAGATTGCTATAATTGCAAACTGGAGAACTGCTGAATAAAAAGCTAAATAACTTAAAAAAAACCATAAATAATAAAAAATGAAAACTAATTGCAAATTGTCTCAGAATATGCCTTTCTACATGATACTATGGTATACCATTTGGTAGCCCCTATGTGTATTGTCCACCTACATTGAGGCTCTGTTTGACAGTGCACCTGGTTTTTCTACAGCCAAAACCTGCCTCCAAGCCTGGAATTCAAAAATAAGCACCTGCTTTGAGGCCACTGGGAGCAACATCCAAGGGGTTGGAGAGCAACATGTTACTCACAAGCTACTGGTTGGGGATCACTGTACTAAACGGTCATTTAAAGGTGAACAACCCCTATAATTTATGTCCCCAAACTATCAGCCACACAATGATTCCCTTTAATCATTGTATTTTAAAAATTGGCAGTAACAGGGTTACCATAACCCTACTCCGGCCAGGAATATGCTCCAGCACTTTGCTGCCATCTACAACTGCTTCTCTTTTGACTGGCTGGGACTGTGCATGTGCAGTATATAGTCTTGTGTGGATGTATATTACTGTACCATGCATGTGTGTGGTCACAGAAAAGAGAAAGAGTCATTAGGAAGTGGCTAAAAATGGTGGTGAGGTGCTTTTTGGAGCAGACCATGGTTCTTTTTTAAGGTAAGAGCTCTAGCCCAGGGAACAAGGTCAACGATTGTAATCATTGGGTGGTGCCTAAACAATAGGAACCACCCTGTGATTTTCATTTGTCTTGTCCTTTAAAATTAGGATGGGTGGCTTGTAGGTAGATATTGCTCTGTACATTGTCTGCATAGTCCTCACCTCCACTGTTTGTCATGGGAAAGAATACAGATTTTATGAGTGCCCTACTTTAGACATGACTGGCCTATATCCTTTCCCCTCTTGTAGGTTCAATGATCTATTAAAACCCGAGGCACTCTGTGTTCCCATATAGCATTGCTCCAGCCAGATAAAGTGTTTTCCCCAGCAGACACCACCTGGTTTTTGGGTGCCTGTCTCACAGCTGAGTTGGAACAGACTTCTTTATTATAACTTAATGAGGAATTTAATTTTAAAATTGCAAGCTAGGAGATAGAACCATATAATTATACTTGCCAATGCAAGTACAAATGTAACTAAACTCTTTTAGTATGTAATTAAATCAGTTTTTCCACCGACACTACGATTAATAAATATTGTTTTCATGCACTAACTTTTTTAATGACAGCGTCCCTTTAAAGGGCACCTATTATCAAAAAACATTTTCCCTGCCGGAGGTGCATGCTAAAAGATCCCATCCTCCTGTAGAGGGGAGACAATATTTATATTTTTTTTAAAAGGATGGTTCATCTTTAAGTTAACTTTTAGTATGTCATAGAATGGCTCATTTTAAGCAACTTTTCAATTGGTCTTTATTATTTATTTTTTATAGTTTTTAAATTATTTGTCTTCATCTTCTGAACCGTTCCGGTTTTCAAATGGGGGTCACTGACCCCATTGAAAAACAAATGCTCTTTAAGGCTACAAATGTATTCTTACTGCTACTTTTTATTATTCGTCTTTCAGGCCTCTCCTATTCATATTACAGTCTCTTATAGTGCATGGTTGCTAGGATAATTTGAACCCCAGCAACCAGACCGCTGAAACTGCAAACTGCAGAGCTGCTGAATAAAAAGCTCAATAACTCAAAAAACACAAATAATAAAAAATGAAAACCAACTACAAATTGTCTCCGAATATCACTCTCTACATCATAATAAAAGTTAATTCAATGGTGAACAACCCCTTTAAGGGAGGAACTCCACGATGCATTTGGTGCCAACATGTCGCCATGCGACGAAACACATGCGACATGTCGGCTGTTGTGAAGAAACGGGAACAGATAAGTACTACTATAGTTTATATACACAAGCTGCTGTGTAGCCATGGGGGCAGCCATTCAAACGCAGTCAAAGAGCGGATGGCTGCTTGGTGTTTCTGGGTAGGTAAAGGGTCAGGTGGTCTGAACAATCTAGAAAACAGCTCACAGTTTGTTGGTGTACAGAGGTCCATAAATGAAAAACAGCTGGGTACCAGTCAGGGGGAAGGTTTATCACCATAAGATTAAGGAATAGGTTGGTGCAAATATTAATAAAGATGGTCAGAATGCAGAATAACAAGAGATATTATTATTATAATTCTGTTTCTACATATACATGTCTACAAAATTATTTAAAGCACTCAAATCGTCTTTCTCAGTGAGTCCCTGCCCTGAAGAGCTTACATTCTATGCTCTAGTACTTGAGGGAGTTTAAACAACTTAACCAAGAAAGGGGCTAGAGCACAGACCTCCTTGAATCCAAAACAGCCCAGCACCAGACTTAAAAACTGCAAAGTGACTTTTAATGGTCCAATAAATCTGATCGCTTTGCATTTGAAGTTTGGAGTGTTGGTGGCGTCACACGTTTGAAGGTTTCCTTTTCTGTTTTCTCGCAGCTGAAACAGATCACTCAGCACATGTATGAATCCTTCAGAGTTAGTGTGAAAAATACTTCTGTACAGTGAATCAGAATTCTGCAGTTTACATGCTAGAGCTAGAGAACAGCTTGGTGGAAGGGTGTTAGGACGACACACTGCTGTTACCTGCCAATGGGTGGAATTTGGGATGCATTTTTGTTTGCTGTACTTATTATACCTCATAGACCAGCCTGAAGCCCATTTAGGTTACAATTTGTGGGGAATGGTTATTTGTCTTCATGTGTCTTCCTGGTAGCCACCACTCTGAAGGCCAATGATCTTCTAGAGATTATTGGAACTACTGGACACCACCCTGAAAGCCAATGATCTAGAGATTATTGGATATACTGAACACCACTCTGAGCAGGGGTGCTTCGCCAATGAGGCAAGTTGAGGTTTCTTCAGGGGCTTATGCCTTATGCCCCTGAAGAAGCCGGTTCTCTGGTGAAACGCGTTGGGTGGCATAGGTGGACGGTGGAGGACCAGCACCCATTCGCTCGCTATGTAGCTAGGCAGATCAACTCTGGGAAACTAATGGAAGGGTGGTCTGGGCGGGCTGGTTGTTGTTAGTTAATGACCAGGCTACTTACTTGGTAGTATAATTTTGGAGCTAACCTAGATGTTTGGTAATCAAATGGAAAAAACATCTATTCGCTAAGTGGCAGCGCCATTCACTTATGGCATTTTGGAGTTAACTACCAGAAAAATACGTGGGCGTTTAACCATTTGTATATCGATAAGAGCAAGGGGGTAATTCACTTATACCCTATTTTGATCACACTTGTGTGGATAGTGGCTGAATGGATATCAGCTCACTATTTCCCCACTTGCCCATCCTATGTGTTTTTAACTTTTGTGTATTTTTATGGACATGGTCCAGCTTCATTGAGGTGTATCCCCAATGGTGTGTTTTGTCAGCGTGAACTTTTTATGTGGGATTAATAAAAGTTGAGTTTTAATTGATAAATTACAACAGCACCTGAACTAGTTAACTGGTGGACTGCACAGTGGATACAAAAGCCATGATGTATTCCACTTTGTAACTCCTCAATAGATACATATGTTTGTTACATTTATTACAAATTAACTTGCGGGTGCACTGTTACTTTGTATTCTTTTTTTGTTACTCCATAAGGCAGAGGATTCACCTCAATTTCTAAATAGCCTTCAGGCTGGCCAATTAGGTATATAAAGTAGAGCAAATATGGATTCATCTAAAATCCCACCAACATTGTCCTCCAATCTCCACTGTTTTCATCCACCCTAGTGGGAGCAGCCTCACAGTTTTTGACAAGAGCTGAGCTCTGCAAACCATCAGCCTTAGAACAATTCCTTTTAATCACTGTGTTTTGATAATTGACTGCAACAAGGTTACTGTTTCCATGTTGTACATCAGTGGTTAACGCTCTTGGGAGGACCAATCTTTTATTTTGTTCTCCTTGTGTATCAAGTTATAGTTTCACAAATATCCAGGACAGCAAATAATTGGTAACTCCAAAATCCTACCCTAACTGGCCTTTCAGGTGGTCTTTCTTAGATATCTAGAAGAACATATCTCACCATAACTGGATTTCAGGCTGACCCACTCCACAGACACCACTCTAAGCCCTCTCCAAGGGGAGAACTGCAAAAGGCTTTTGGAAATTGTGTCCAAGCAATTCAAAGGTGTCCAACCTATCCCTGGTGTATGTTACCCCTAACACCACTGGTTCCATTTGTTCCAGGGCATGGGACTGGCCCCTTAAAATGACCCTGAAATATCCTATGGAAGGGTAACCTAAGGGTAAACTAGAATGGAATTTCAGGGTAAATGCTTGTTGGCTGTGAAACAGGCTAAAGTACATCAAGGATGAGATTTTGGGTGATTTCTTACTTGCAGCACCGAATATGCTGAAAATTAAAGTAGATTTTATGTTATGGTGTTTTTATATAAAAAACATAAACAGAAAGGAGTCCAATAAAATGCTTGTGTTTGTACCAGAGGAATGTTAAGGCAAGTTCTGGTACTCTTGCTGCCCCTCATTGCTGGGACTAAGGTGGAGGGTGCCCAAGGCAGCTGCCCATCCCAGCAAAGCCCCAAAAGACCAAAACAAGTTGAAGTCAGGAAGAAAGGGTAAGTGCCCTACTTTTATGCCCGAGGCACGTGCCTCTTCTACCTAACCCTAGTTCTGGCCCTTTGGCTACCAGGGGCAGATTTTCACCACCCAAAGTGTTGTCTCCTGTCTGTGGCATGATCTGACATTGTAGCTGAAGCATCTCTGGGTGTTTTGTTTCTGCCCCTCAAGTATGTCTTGCAATTTTGCCCTGTATCCTTAACATATTATCTATAATATCTTCTGTATAAGAAAGGGACATAGGAAAAGAGAATTAGGTCTTACCAGCATTTTCCATGACTTGCTGGAAAATTTGCAGAATTCGAAAATTCAGTCCTAGTGGAGATAAACCTGATGACATTACCCATAGTTCTCCAGAAACTTTAAATATATTTTTATTTGATTTTACATAAACAAGAAAAATTAATATGACAGCATAAATTAGCAGACTTAGAGAGTGATTCTCCAGAAACTAGTGCTACTCCACAGGCATGTTCCTCTTCTGCCTAACACTAGTTCTAGCCCTGCTCCCTATGGCGGTGCTACATAGACAATGTCCTCATTATTTGGAGGGATCCACAGACAAGGTTCAGTATTTTTTGATTCAAAGCTTTATGAATAAAATGACTGGAACCAGGGTTGAACTGGGCCTGCTCCTGCACTCCCTCTCCTTACCTCCCTCCCTGACCCCGGTTGTGCTGACGCACTGGAAAGAGAACGCACGCGTGGTGGGGTAGCCTCAGAGAGGACTTTGCAGCTGAGGGGCCTGGGGGTTGGTGTGGAGGGACCCTGAGGCTGCAGGCCCAGTGGGCCCTGAGTGTAATGATCTCGTTATCAGGAACCTTGTGATAGTACTATTGGACACAGAGGTGGACCCTGTGGGTTCCGGTGTTCACCGATGCTCTTTAGGGGCCCCGGGCTTTCTGCAGCGGAACCCAACAAGGAAGTGTGAAACAAGTCCATAAGCGAGGTAACGGCAGGGAATAAGATAAAACGTAGTCAAAGTCAGGCAAAAGTCAAGTCAGTTCAAGGCAAGCAGCAGAAATCGTAGTCAAGGGTCGGGCAGAAGTCAAAACTAGAAATTCGAATCACAAACAAACGCTTCGGCAGGAACAGTTAAACTGGAACCAGCTTGGGCACTTCCAAAATGGAGAATCGGCCTTTTAAGGCTGTTTTGGCGCCAAAATTCGAATTTGCGCTGAGTGATAACGTCATGAAGCCGAGTGTCATGACACAGGCGGCAAACTACAGGCAGGTGATGCCAGCGTCACTTGACGTCAATGCCGGATCCACCCCCCGCAATCGGAGAGAGACGCGCCCCGGGAGGTAAAAACCCTAGACAATCTCCGGGCGCGTCTTACGCTGAGCCCCCCAGTCGTGTTTGTTTGATACAGAGATTGATACTCTGAGACAATTTGCAATTGGTTTTCATATTTTGAGTTATTTAGCTTTTTATTCAGCAGCTGTCCAGTTTGTAATTTCAGCAATCTGGTCGCTAGGGTCTAAATTACTGTAGCAACCATGCATTGATTTAAAAAAAGAGGCTGAAATATGAATAGGAGGGGCCTGCAGTGCAGGATTTCAAAATGGTCCATCCCAAGGCTGGCATGCGCAGTAATGTAACTAGAGGGGACGGGCCCTGGTGTGGGACGTGCAGCCAGACACGTACGCGATTTTCCGTCTGGAAATCAGAGGTCTCAACCTGCCGGGGGCCCTGATGGGGTGCAGTCCCTGGCCTATAATTTGGTAGCCCTGGTTTGGCGCCTGTGTCATGACACTGGGCGTCATGACGTCATCACTCGGCGCAAATTCGAATTTTGGGGCCTGCTCCCCAGTTAGTCCGCATGCACTAGGATCGCTGTGTGCTCACCTCAACCTGCGCATGCGCTCCATTGTCCTCTACCTAAGTAAAGAGGAGCCGCACTGGAGACACAGGAAATTCTGAAGGCGTCCCAGGTGCAGCTCTATTAATGTAGAAAGTGGGCAGCATGCAGCCCTTAAAATATTGATGCCCTAGGCCCAGGCCTTTGTTGCCTTGCCAAAAATCCTGGAAGCCTGTATAGAAAGATGAGTCAAATCAAGTGGATTTTATTGTCCTTTCAGCCATATACAGTAATACAGTACATAGTAGAAACAAAATAATGTTTCTCCAGAACCCATTGTGCTACACATAAGACCAGGGTCGGACTGGCCCGGCGGGAGACCGGGTAAAAACCCGGTGGGCCCCGGCCCTAATGGGCCCCCCGCGGGCCAGACCCCTCTGCCAATCTCCTGGGGCTTCCTAAAAAAATCAATATGCAGCGCCCACACATCACACTTCGCGCATGCAGGCTGCGCGGCCCCGGCTGTGCATGAGCGCCACTCCGTTGGGACAACCGCGCCACCATTATAGTGGGGCCAGGGGGTCTGGACAACTAGCCCGGTGGGCCCAAGGCCCCCCAGTCCGACCCTGCATAAGGCTATAAGAGGTTTTATCAAGTGAGGTTTTATCAAGTGTGTATATGAGTAATAAAAAGTAGAAATAACAATACATTTGTAGCCTTACAGAGCATTTGTTTTTATGATGGGGTCAGTGACCCCCATTTGAAAGCTGGAATCATAAGAAAGCAAATAATTCAAAAACTATAACAAAGAAAAACATGAAGGCGAATTAACAATTTGCTTAGAATTAGCCATTCTATAACATACTAAAAGTTAACACAAAGGTGAATTCCCACGTAGAAAGCTACACTAAGCCCAGTACAGTATATACAGTAGATAGAGTCCAGTGAGCAGTTTAATAGTCGGACCCTGAGTTCCAGTGTGAATTTATGGGAGACTCCAGCAGTTGTGCAGCTAATACAATATACAAAAAAATTATAATACACCCCATCACTAGACACACTAGAGCCTCAGCCAGAGCCCCCAAACTCTGGAAGATTCCATGTTGCAGAATCAGAGGGAGGTGCCATGAGAGCATCTTGCCTTTTTCCTTGTTTGCAAGTGAAATTGAATCCAGAGGAGGAGGAGGAGCTGAGAGCAACACGCAGAAGTCTGGCTGAGATCAACTCGGCGGCTCAGTTGAGTTTCAGGAGGAAGCCGGGCGCACGGACAGAGGAAAGCGCAGCGGAGAGCGCACAGCAGGGCGCACATAGAGAAGGCGCACACAGGGAAGGCGCACGGCTGGGCACAGGACAGCAGCTCTGCAGGGAACTAGAAGAGAAGCAGTTTGGCTCCTGCGGGGCTTCCTAATATGCCCCTGTCTCACTAGGTGACAGCCGAGAGCAGAGAAAAGTCCTCCCCGTGCGACACTATGGCCCAAGAGCGGCACCGACCCCGACTCTGCCACATCAAGAGGGGAGAGCAGGGCTACGGCTTCCACCTGCACGGAGAGAAGGGCAAGAGCGGCCAGTTCATCCGCAAGGTGGAACCCGGCTCCTCCGCTGAGGCTGCGGGACTGAAAGCTGGAGACCGAGTGCTGGAAGTCAACGGGGAGAACGTGGAGAAGGAGACGCATCACCAGGTAAACAAGACTCCTCATCACCGGGGACTCTGGTACCTGTGTGTCCTGCTCTCCTGTCCAACATGTGCTGCTTTCCTCTATGTCTGTCCCCTCACCTTCTATGTCTGTCCCCTCACCTTCTGTGTCTGTCCCCTCACCTTCTGTCTGTCCCCTCACCTTCTGTGTCTGTCCCCTCACCTTCTGTCTGTCCCCTCACCTTCTGTGTCTGTCCCCTCACCTTCTGTGTCAGTCCCCTCACCTGGTATTACTGAGACCCCCCTGTATGTACCCACCCGCCCCTTGAACTGGTATCGCTGAGACCCCCTCTATGTACCCAATATGTACCCAATCGCCCCCTGATTAGTTATCACTGCATTATCTGTATAAACCCATATGCCATGTGACCTGGTATCACTGAGTTCCCTGTAAGTACTTATTTATCCCCTGACTAAGTGTCACTGTGTTATCTGTATGTGCCCATCTGCCCCATCAGACCTAGTATCACTGAGTTATCTGTATGTACAATACCCATCTGCTCCTTGCCCTTGATATCCATGTATGTACGGAAATCAAGGGCAATTACAGTGTGATGAGTACCCACCTGCTGCCCCTCAACCTGAAAACAAGTTCCCTGGATGTACCTGCTTTCCCTAAGAACATTTTCTGCACTCTGTGTATAGACTGACACTGAGTAGTGAGTGACCTGTAAGTACTCTACTTATCTTCCACCGATTACAGGACCCTGTAAGTACTCTTTACTTCTTCTTCTACCTATTAGAGAATCCTGTAAGTACTCCACTTCTTCAACCTATAAGAGGACCCTGTAAGTACTCTACTTCTTCTTCTACCTATTAGAGAATCCTGTAAGTACTCTACTTCTTCTTCTACCAATTAGAGGACCCTGTAAGTACTCTACTTCTTCTTCTACCTATTAAAGAATCCTGTAAGTACTCTACTTCTTCTTCTACCTATTAAAGGAACCTGTAAATACTCTACTTCTTCTACCTATTAGAGGACCCTGTAAGTACTCTACTTCTTCTTCTACCTATTAGAGGACCCTGTAAGTACTCTACTTCTTCTACCTATTGGAGGACACTAAGTACTCCTTCTTCTACCTATTAGAGGACCCTGTAAGTATTCTACTTCTTCTTCTACCTATTGGAGGACCCTGTAAGTACTCTACTTCTTCTTCTTTTACATATTAGAGGACCCTGTAAGTACTATACTTCTTCTTCTACCTATTGACCTACCAGTGCTTGGTGTCCTGTATGACCTACCTTGCTGTGCCCTTACGTGGTATTAAGTGTCCTCTATGTCCTGCCCTGCTACCCAACCAGTAACACTGAGATGTCCTCTACCTATTACTCTCATGTCCTCACACCCTTTAACCAGGTAATATTGAGCTTTTCTCTACAAGTTGCCTTCACGTCTTTACACCCTTTAACTTAATGGCCCTTGCCAGTTAACATAGATGTTGTCTGCCTTATTCCCGCCCACCCCTCGCCAGGTAACACTTGCTCTTGTTCACACTTTCCCCATGGGATTCATACATGTGCTGAGTGATCCGTTTCAACTGCAGAAAAGGAAACTTTCGAGCACGTGATGCCACCAACGCTCCAGACTACAATTGCAAAGTGATTTTTAATGGTCAGATTTAATGGACCATTAAAAGTCACTTTGCAGTTTAAACCTGGTGCTGTGTTGTTCTCATGGTCTTGGATCAAGGAGGGTCCGGGTTTGATTCTTCTTTCACTTCCTTGGGATCTTTGATGTTTAAACTCCCTTTGTTTTCCAGTATGCTGACCATATGTATTTATGTTTCTACTCCATCTTCCCCCCAAACCTTCTGCCTATTTTTCATGAACCTCTTTGTGCGTTGTCTTCTTAATTGTACAAGACCAGTCAACCCTTGAGCAAGTTTTTATTAAGCATCTGTCATGATGTTGTAGCCGTCTTCCCACATAATCCAAGGTTCCCTACTCTGTCGTCTAATCTTTTTCTGCCTGGTACCAAGAAGGACCAGACTTTTCTTCTAATTAAATTTTGGGAATGATCTCCCTAACCCCCAAACCATTATATAATACCAGTAACATCACCCACCAGGACATAGTCTATCTTCTGAAACCTCCAGTGGTGTTTCACCCTTGCTCTGTGGTCAAACAATTGGCTAAAACTACAATAGGCCGAATTGGCCTCCAGGCTTGGCTACAGTGGAAAGACAGTAGATAGGCATTCAATCCCAATGTAAATGGCATTCAGGTTGATCTATGACGTGTATAAAGGACAACGAATAAACATTAACTGTACCATAATTTGTCTCGAACCACCTTAAATTCTTAAAGTGGTAGCTCACCTTGAAGTTAACTTTTGGTATGTTGTAGAATGGCTGATTCTAAGCAACTTTTCAATTGTTCTTCATTATTTCTTTGTTATAGTTTTTGAATTATTTGCCATCTTCTGACTCTTTCCAGCTCTCAAATGAGGGTCACTGACCGCATCATAAAAACACTACTCATTTATAGGTATTGCTACCTTTTTATTGCTCATCTTTCTATTCAGACTTCTCCTATTCATATTCCAGTATCTTATTCAAATCAATACGTGGCTGCTAGGGTAATTTGGACCCTAGCAGCCAGATTGCTATAATTGCAAACTGGAGAACTGCTGAATAAAAAGCTAAATAACTTAAAAAAAACCATAAATAATAAAAAATGAAAACTAATTGCAAATTGTCTCAGAATATGCCTTTCTACATGATACTATGGTATACCATTTGGTAGCCCCTATGTGTATTGTCCACCTACATTGAGGCTCTGTTTGACAGTGCACCTGGTTTTTCTACAGCCAAAACCTGCCTCCAAGCCTGGAATTCAAAAATAAGCACCTGCTTTGAGGCCACTGGGAGCAACATCCAAGGGGTTGGAGAGCAACATGTTACTCACAAGCTACTGGTTGGGGATCACTGTACTAAACGGTCATTTAAAGGTGAACAACCCCTATAATTTATGTCCCCAAACTATCAGCCACACAATGATTCCCTTTAATCATTGTATTTTAAAAATTGGCAGTAACAGGGTTACCATAACCCTACTCCGGCCAGGAATATGCTCCAGCACTTTGCTGCCATCTACAACTGCTTCTCTTTTGACTGGCTGGGACTGTGCATGTGCAGTATATAGTCTTGTGTGGATGTATATTACTGTACCATGCATGTGTGTGGTCACAGAAAAGAGAAAGAGTCATTAGGAAGTGGCTAAAAATGGTGGTGAGGTGCTTTTTGGAGCAGACCATGGTTCTTTTTTAAGGTAAGAGCTCTAGCCCAGGGAACAAGGTCAACGATTGTAATCATTGGGTGGTGCCTAAACAATAGGAACCACCCTGTGATTTTCATTTGTCTTGTCCTTTAAAATTAGGATGGGTGGCTTGTAGGTAGATATTGCTCTGTACATTGTCTGCATAGTCCTCACCTCCACTGTTTGTCATGGGAAAGAATACAGATTTTATGAGTGCCCTACTTTAGACATGACTGGCCTATATCCTTTCCCCTCTTGTAGGTTCAATGATCTATTAAAACCCGAGGCACTCTGTGTTCCCATATAGCATTGCTCCAGCCAGATAAAGTGTTTTCCCCAGCAGACACCACCTGGTTTTTGGGTGCCTGTCTCACAGCTGAGTTGGAACAGACTTCTTTATTATAACTTAATGAGGAATTTAATTTTAAAATTGCAAGCTAGGAGATAGAACCATATAATTATACTTGCCAATGCAAGTACAAATGTAACTAAACTCTTTTAGTATGTAATTAAATCAGTTTTTCCACCGACACTACGATTAATAAATATTGTTTTCATGCACTAACTTTTTTAATGACAGCGTCCCTTTAAAGGGCACCTATTATCAAAAAACATTTTCCCTGCCGGAGGTGCATGCTAAAAGATCCCATCCTCCTGTAGAGGGGAGACAATATTTATATTTTTTTTAAAAGGATGGTTCATCTTTAAGTTAACTTTTAGTATGTCATAGAATGGCTCATTTTAAGCAACTTTTCAATTGGTCTTTATTATTTATTTTTTATAGTTTTTAAATTATTTGTCTTCATCTTCTGAACCGTTCCGGTTTTCAAATGGGGGTCACTGACCCCATTGAAAAACAAATGCTCTTTAAGGCTACAAATGTATTCTTACTGCTACTTTTTATTATTCGTCTTTCAGGCCTCTCCTATTCATATTACAGTCTCTTATAGTGCATGGTTGCTAGGATAATTTGAACCCCAGCAACCAGACCGCTGAAACTGCAAACTGCAGAGCTGCTGAATAAAAAGCTCAATAACTCAAAAAACACAAATAATAAAAAATGAAAACCAACTACAAATTGTCTCCGAATATCACTCTCTACATCATAATAAAAGTTAATTCAATGGTGAACAACCCCTTTAAGGGAGGAACTCCACGATGCATTTGGTGCCAACATGTCGCCATGCGACGAAACACATGCGACATGTCGGCTGTTGTGAAGAAACGGGAAGTGAAGATCGCATGTAACAACTACATTCATTCGACAGTAGGATAAATGTAGTTCTTACATGCGATTCTTCTTCACTTCTTGTTTCTTCACAACATTCGACACTTCGCATGCGTTTTGTCGCATGGTGACATGTTGGCACAAAACGCATTGTGGAGTTCCTCCCTAAATCTCTCTGAGCACGAAACCACCCACACTGAGAGGGAGCTCCCATTTTGCAACTCTCGTTATGCACATGCATGTGATATCACACACATGCGTATAATGAGCAAGAAGAAATCGCTGATTATGTGCATGCATGTCACTAGACATGGCTGCCTGCACTGGTAGCTTCCTCCGTGGCTTAGTGAAGATTTTTTTGAAGATTCCTGCCCTTTAAAGCATCAATTTGTTTTCAGCATGACCCCAATGAACATGGCCTATTCTTATAATGAATAAATATCTGTGTTTTTTGTTAGTTTTTGCCCTAAACAAAAAAATTAAACTGCTTTCACTTTCTAACTTCCTGTTAAAGGACCAGTAACAGCAAAAAAAAAATTGTATGCTATGAAAAAAAGACACCAACACATATTAAACTTTAACATCGCAAGTCTTTATTAAGAAATAACTTCCTGAAACTCCGCTTGCGCTCCTCTTCAGAAAAGGCGTTCAGCGATCCATCGTGCGGCGCTCCATTTCTTCTCCCTGCCTTCCTTATAGGAGATAGCCAGGGAGGAGAAATTGAGCGCCGCACAATTGATCGTCGCCCTGTCGCCGATCTTTATCGTCTACTAGAAAATCATGTAAACATTAAATTAACCCAATAAGCTGATTTTGCTTCCAATAAGGATTAATTATATCTTAGTTGGGATCAAGTACAAGATATTGTTTTATTATTACAGAGAAAAAAGAAATCATTTTTAAAAATTTGGATTATTTGATTATGTCTGTCTGGATAATGGGTTTCTGGATAAGGGATTACATATCTATCCCTCTCTCTCTCTCTCTCTCTCTCTCTCTCTCTCTCTCTCTCTATATATATATATATATATATACTGTATTTATAAATATATACACACATATATCTTAGTAATGACAGTGCTGAACCTATTTCCTATTGTGCTTTTCCAATGCCTTGCTTATCTGCAGGCGCATTTCTCCATACCTATATTAAAATTACATTTCAGTCCCGAGGTGCCTGTGGTCTCATAGTGATTTATTTAAAAGCAGCAAAGCAGCTTGCGCGCTTCACTAAACAGAGCTTCGATTAGTCTGAAACACCTTCAGAGAAACACGTTGTCGGATTTTTTTTTCCCATTGTAATTGGTTGCCTGCCTGTCCCAGCAGCCCCTGCCCTGCGGTGTAATTAATAGATCGGCTGTAATAGCATCTGCGTCTGAATTTAATTAATGAACTGCCGCGGCGGAAATCAGGCCAGACAGCGGTGAATTAATAACAGTGCATTTTACTTGTGTACCTTCACAACAAATACATGTTCAGGCTTTCAAAGGGAAACTTGTTTGGGTGTTTTTGTTTATTTTTTAATTTTTTTTTGTGCCTGCCCCTGAGCCTTGCTAGAGATTTTCCCATAGACGTGAATTGTCCGACACTGTCAAGAAGAAGCCCCCTTTGCTCTGTTATTTAATTTAATGCAGTAAGAGAAAGAATTCTTACATTTGTGTTTGTTGAAAGAGCTTTTAAAATTTGGGACAAATGAATAATTGTAATAGAGCAGGGGGCTGTATAGAATTGAAAAGCAACCCTGGACAATAAAGGGCGACTATATGAATGGCAGCTTCTTAGACATGGGTGGCCTAGCGTTAAAGGGACTTACTTAGTACCTTCCATTTTTAATTGCAGTTTCCCAAAACTTAAATTGGCCTCAAGTTAACTTGTTGGTTGCATACAACATATTATATGACCACACCAGCAACAGATTTCAGTACAAGTATGGAACCTGTTATGCTGGGGTTTTCCGGATAACGGATCTTTCTGTAATTTGTATCATCGTACCTTACGTCTACTTGAAAATCATATAAACGTGAAATAAACCCAACAGGCTGGTTTTGCTTCCAATAAGGATTAATTATATCTTTGTTGGGATTAAGTACAAGCTACTGTTTTATTATTACAGTGAAAAAGGAAATCATTTTAAAAATTTCAGTTATTTGGATAAAATGGAGTCTATGGGAGACGGCCTTTCCGTAATTCAGAGCTTTCTGGAGAATGGGTTTCCGGATAACAGATCCCATACCTGTACCGGTAAACATTTGTTGTGAATGGGCTAATCATGGACATCTCTCGTCACCCTCTGCCATCTTTTTTTTTTGGTGGAAAGGGGTTACGAAAGCTGTGTAACATGGTGTCTGGCTCGGTGTTTGTCGCTGATCTCAGTGTCACATTGTGTTTTGTTCCCTCTCTGTTAGTGATCTGTGTGTCATTGTCTGTCTTAGCCATTGACACAACAACAAGGCAGAGCTGAATAAATTGGAAAAATCTACATTAGTTAAAGAATAATTCCAGTGTGTGTATTTATGTCAGTGATAGCTGGGATTAGCTTTGTGGGGGGTAAAGCAGCCCACGGCACAATCACAACCCATGAGAGTGTAGTCTCTTTCCGGCAATTTATTTTCACTTGCAACAAATAAACAAAATAAACAGTTTAACATAAAATCCTTGCAATTTAATGGGCTGCTAATTTGAGCTGGCCATAGAGGTCAAGATTTTTAAAAGCTCTTTTCGTTATCGTGAGACCAAGCTTATCTTGAAATGATCGTTTAAATGTACGATTTCTCCATCAACTAAAAAGACCACTTCAAGCGATGTTGTCTAGTTGGAGCCAGGAAAACTGAGGGGAGCTGCCTGCTTGGCCCTGCAAGCGATTGGACAATGGATACATTTCACTGTGGCCAATGAAAATTTTCTAACCTTGCCAATTCATTTTCTGAAGGATGAAAAATCATTAGATGAAGGATTGTTCAATTCCCATTAACCTCACGATAATTTGATTGCACTAAAATCGGTCATTCTTCAAATCTTTGCATCTATGGGGACCTTAACACAGATCAGTTGTCCTAAGTAACCAGGAGTAGGCCTGTCTACTAAACAGAGAAATATGAAGCAACACAAATTCCCAACCTTGTTGTGACAATATATATATATATATATATATATATATATATATATATATATATATATATATATATATATATATATATATATATATATACAGTATATATATACCACTTCTTCAGACCTGTTTCCACACTTCTCAGCCATATATGTTTCATACGTGTGGAAACAGGTCTAGAGAAGTTGCTGTACCCCCAGCCTTATTGGATCCATTATCCAGTGACTGACACATTTTTTAAGCAAGGCATGGAGCGTCTTTGACTTGTGTATTCACTTGTTGCCAGTTTTAAGTAGTCAGGGCCTAGAACCTAGAATGAGATACTGGTTATTCGTAAACCCGTTATCCATAAAGTTCTGAATTACGGGAAGGCCGTCTCCCATAGACTCCATTTGAACCAAATAATCAGATTTTTAAAAATGATTTCCTTTTTCTCTGTAATAATAAAACAGTAGCTTTCTACTTGATCCCAACTAATATATAATTAATCCTTATTGGAAGCAAATTGGGTTTGTTTAATTGATTTTTAGCAGACTTTAGCAGGTTTGTAGTACCAAATTACAGAAATACCCCATATTCTGAAAACTCCAGGTCCCAAACATTCTGGATAGCAGGTACCATACCTGTAATTAGAACATACTCAAGCCAATAAGGGCATCAAACAGGCTTGTTCTAGGCAACCATGATTTTCTGTTGCATCCCAATTGATTGCATGCTGACAGGGCAAGCGTCGGCAACAGGAATAAACTCCCAATCACTCTAATTAAGGGCAGGAGTTAAATTTTTGTCTTTCTTTTTACCCCCCACTCATAAACCTTGCACCTTCTGTACAGAAATACAGGTATGAGACCTGTTATCCAGAATGCTCGGGAGCCGGGATTTTCCGGATAACGATTCTCTCCATAATTTGGATCTTCATACTTTACTAAAAAAAATCACGTAAACATTAAATAAACCCAATAGGCTGGTTTTGCTTCCAGTAAGGATTAATTATATCTTAGTCGGGATCAAGTACAAGCTCCTGTTTTATTATCACACAGAAAAAGGAAATCATTTTATAATGTTTGGATTATTTGGATAAAATTATTTGGATAAAATCTTTTTGGATAACAGGTTTCTGGATAACGGATCCCATACCTGTATAGCCATTACTGCTGGAGGGTGTTGGGTCTACCTGCTAGCCTACCAATTCAGAATACAGGTATAGGATCCATTATCCAGACACCTGTTATCCAGAAAGAATCGAATTACGAGAAGGCCATCTCCTACTACAGACTCCATTTTAATTAAATAATTCACCTTTTTATTAATTGTTTCCTTTTTTCTCTGTACAAATTAAACAGTACCTGGCACTTGATCCCAACTAGGATATAATTAATCTTTATTAGAAGGAAAACAATCCTATTGGCTTTATTTAATGGTTAAATACATTTTAAGTAGCATTAAGTTATAGTGATTCAAATTACAAAAAGATCCATTATCCGGAAAACCCCAGGTCCCGAGAATTCTGGATAATAGGTTCCATACCTGTACCACAGACCCTTGACGTTTTCATTGGTTATGTGAGAAGGAGAAAACAGCTGTGCGTGAAACATTTTCCTGAACCTTTAACCACTTGCAGCTAAGGGAATTGAACCTGTACTGTGGGCCGCCTGCCCAATTAATGAAAAACAAAGAACAATGTTCCCTGAAAAAAATTTTCCACAAGAAACGGCCATTAATAGGTGGTATAAAGTAGCGGGGACCCCTGGGGAGTATAGTTCTGCGCACACAGCTCATGTAAACAATGGCACGCATTAAGCATGAACACACAATGTATTCCTCTGAGCTCAGGGGCTGCGGCTTGCATCCAGCCAAGGAAGATACCATCTCAAAAATAATTATGTAATTTGTAATTTATTCCAGTTATGTAATTTAAGTGTAACTCTGTAGGTTCTGTTTCATGAGAAGCTCCCGTTTTGAATCTTATTGGATCAGGCCAAAATGATTAAGTGGAGTCTGTCTAGAAGGTTTAAGGAAGCTGAACATTCCAAACACCTTAAATTGGGACAGTGTCATCATTAAACATTATACCAGAAGCTACAAGCTGTGTGTCATTTATTTACCATCCAGTACAGTTTGGTGTATATTTTGCACAGTGATACTTCCCCTTTAAGTGCTGCTCCATGAGTACCTGACTTTTGCTTTCTCTCTCTCCGTGGCAGGTGGTTCAGCGCATTAAGGCAATAGAAAATGAAACGCGGTTGCTGGTGGTGGACAGAGAAGCTGATGAACACCTGAAAAAATCCCCACCCAGGTCGCGTACTGAATCCCAACCCAACTCCAGCGCCCCCTCAACTCCGACTACAGGGAGCAACAACAACGGCGAAGTATGGAAGACGAAGGAGGACACGAGCCATGAAGATCAGCTGCACAATAACCACAGCACGGAGAATGGGAAGCAGGTAAGTGAATGGGCATTGCCATTTTGGTTCTCTAAACTACCTACAACTCCCAGCACCCTTACTAGATCACTGACTATTAGGGGTACACTTGAAGTTGTATAGTTTGGCTATCCCAGCAGCTATGGCACAACAATCAGATCATAAATGGGCTTATGTGTCTGGGGCCAAAACGCATTAAGTTCTTTTTATAAGTGCTATGAATACATTTTGACATGCATGTACCTCTAAAGAAGGCCCTTGGTTGTAGGGGCCGAAACGCGTTGGGTTCTTTTCATAAGTGCTATGAATACATTTTGACATGCATGTACCTCTAAAGAAGGCCCCCGGTTGTAGGGGCTGAAACACGTTGGGTTCTTTTCATAAGTGCTATGAATACATTTTGACATGCATGTACCTCTAAAGAAGGCCCTTGGGCCGAAACGCGTTGGGTTCTTTTCATAAGTGCTATGATTACATTTTGAGATGCATGTACCCCTGACGAAGGCCCATGGTTTTAGGGGTCGAAACGCGTTGGGTTCTTTTCATAAGTGCTACGAATACATTTTGACATGCATGTTCCCCTGACAAAGGCACCTTGTTGTAGCACCCAAACACGTTGGGTTATTTTCATAAATGCTACGAATACATTTTGGCATTCATGTATCCCTGACAAAGGCACCTGGTTGTAGGGCCGAAACGCGTTGGGTTCTTTTCATAAATGCTACGAATACATTTTGACATGCATGTTCCCCTGACAAAGGCGTCTGGTTGTAGGTTCCAAACGCGTTGGGTTCTTTTCATAAATGCTATGAATACATTTTGCCTATTTAAGTAGTGCCGTTTTTTGGAATTATTGTCAATATGAAGGCTTCCACCCTTATTGAGACTATTTTTGGTGCCATCCTAACAGCTGTATACTGTGTAGCTATAAGATCACAGCAGTACACAATCCAATTGATTGTCCTTGTAACTGAATCCTACGATTGCTTGGGAAGCTTTCTGGTTTGTTCAGGTTTGAGGGGGTAAAAGTGCACCCCTGTAGTACAGAGATCAAAACACACACATGGTCCCATGTGCAAGATCAGTCGCAGTGCTGTATATTTTGGCAAACCGTCATCATTTCAATTGACTTTGTTTACTTTTTTCATTGTTCTGAAATCATATAGCGGAACATCTGGCTAAAGGGGCCCCCATCACTCCCCCTACCCCCCTTTTAACCCTTTCCTGGGAACCAAATGTTTGTACCAATATTGTAGCTGCAGCCGCTCTCCTTCTCTGCTTTGGCATGTTGTTTGGAATATCCCAAGTGACCTGGAACTTTTTATTTTGCTGGAGTCTGTTTCCTCTCTTCCACCCGCCCGCCACCCCTTTTCCTGATTCACAGGACCACTTAGCCTCAGTCATGTTGTTAAGGGCTGTCTGCGGAGCTCTTTATTATTAAATACTGGGCCTGGGGCTGTAAAATGTTACAGTGACAAAAAGCAGATCTGGGGAGGTGTGGGGGCAATGTAAGAGCACGCGGCTGGATTTGCCTCAGCCCCAGATGATGTTTTAAAAAAGACCTTTACATTTATTTTTCTTGATTTTTTTCTCCTTTTGAGGTGTATTTTTCCTTTTTATGATTGATGGGTGTTTTGCCTCTATTATATTGCCCAAAAGGGCACCTGATTGAGGTGGCTGCAGTTATTCTGGAATTCTGGGAGGAGATATTGCATTGGGGGTAAAAAAACATTGCAAAAAAATGACTGTGATGCTGTTAGGGTGGTGGCACACAGGGTGATTAGTGGCCAAATGATTAATGTTTGCTACTGGGGGCAACCATTCCCCCTGAAATGACTTCCCTTGCCTTATAAGGAAACTTCGGGCGACTTCAGAAAACCAAAGCGAGGCATATGCCATTCCGTATGGTATTCACATTCCTGCCGGCAGGAAGGCATTTCGGGGAGATTAGTTTCCCGCAGTCCGTGGTGTAACTAGGGGGGGAGCAGGGGGTGCAATTGGGCCAGGGCCCGCACCCCCCCAGCAGTCACGCGCCCACTGCAGCGGCTGCATCACCGCACGGAAGAGGGTGGGGGGCGGGGCCCGGCTGCACGGCCCACACCAGGGCCCACCCCACCTAGTTCCGTCTCTGCCCGCAGTACTGAAGATTTATCGCTTGCCAACTTATCTCCCCGTGTGCCACCACCCTTACCCTAAGGGCGGTGACAGATGAGAAGATTCGGGGAGATTTATTCGTCCGGCGACAAATGGCCTCTTCTTCGGGCGACTAATCTCCCCGAACTGCCTCCCCGCCAGCTAGAATGTAAATCGCGGCCGGGATGGCACTCGGAGTGCTTCATTTTCTGAAGTTTCCTCAATAGGAGACTTTGGGCGACTTTGGAAAATTAAGCGATCTGAGTGCCATCCTGCCGGCAATTTAGATTCTAGCTGGCAGGGAGGCAGTTCGGGAGATTAGTCGCCCGAAGAAGAGGCGATTTGTCGCCGGGTGACCAAATCTCCCGAATCTTCTCTACCTTAAAACCGCACATGATACAGAAGATAAAGATGGCTGCAAAATTAACAGCTAGAGATTTCTAGAGAATCCCACCACACACAGCTCATAATCTGCCTGCTTTTTCCACTGCGGCTCCAAAATTGTGATGACCAACTAATCCTACACATGGATAATAGCAGATAAGGCCGACCAGTTGGTCTTGATCAGCCGGCAAATACACTGTTTCTTTCTGTTATACCCTAATCCCCCCTGCCTCCGTGGGGAACAGCATTACAGCTGTTTGTGGCTGCTGCGTCTGGATGTTTCTAAGCTGGCATCTCAGAAACGGGGGCGAGGGGTGGTTTGGAAGGTTCAAAAATCCATATATTGGTTTTTAAATTCAAATTTAATATGGGATTCTGCATTGTTATGCATTTGAACAGCAATCAGGCTGGTAGAGGCAATGATTTTGATTCGAAATGTAATTGGGGAGCTTTGACCAATGGGAAACAGTGACTGTGAAAATGTACCTACCAACTGTCAGATCTTTCCATAAGATATATATAAGAAAACACTCCTTAAAGGTGAACTAAAGCCTAAAAATAAATATGGCTGAATATGCTGTATTTTATATACTGAACTTATGGTACCAGCCAAGAGGTTCAGCAGCCCTATAATAGTAACAATTTAGGCCTCTATTAAGTTGTTAATAGGAGCTCCCCATCTTGGATCTTTTCAGGCCATCTTTTGAGTGTCAATGTCACTGCACATACTCAGTTTTCTCTGGGCTGCTGTTGAGATGTTGCATTGAGGGGCCATGGGAAAAGTAAAGTATTATAGAAGCTGATGCTACAGGACTGATTATTAAATTGCATCTGTTTTAATTGCTAGTGAATAAAGTACCCCCTCTTGTAAAATATAAGGATAGTATAAGTTACCGAGGAGTTTCATGACCATATCAAAGCATGAGGCCGAAGGCTGAGTGTTTTTATACAGGTCATGGAACTCCTAATTGACTTCTAATATCCTCATATTTTGCAACAGGGGGTAATTTATTTAGTATTTATAGTTTCAGGGAGTAATGGGACACAAATGACATCACTAAGCTCCATTTACAACCGATGACATCACTAAGCACAGTTTAAAAGGATATAATACACAAAAGCCATGAATATCCTGTAAATTATATCCTTATAAACCCTGAGTTCTAATGTTATCAGTTATAAATGCTGAGTTCTGATGTAATTTTTTGTCACATGACTCACTGAAATTTGTGTATTATAATAAATAAAGTACCCCCAGTTGCAAAATATGAGGATATTAGAAGTTACCCTGGAGTTCCATGACCTGTATAAAAGCACTTGGCCTTCGGCCTCGTGTTTTTATAAGGTCAGGAAACTCCTCGGTAACTTATAATATCCTTATATTTTACAAGAGGGGGTACTTTGTTTACTATATAATTTACAGGATATTCGTGGCTCTTGTGTATTATATATAAATATTATATATTATTAGTCAGTGCCTAAGCTCAGGTAAGTGACAGCAGGCCAGAGCATCTGCTATGAAGAATGGAAGCTACTGGTGACAGAGGCTCACCCTTTCCCTGCTAAAGAAGCCCAAAACATATAGGCCGAATTTCTGGTTTAATAACTGGAATTTCGACTCCTCTAGTACAGAGAGAGCTGTTTGACGTGGCCCCTCCTTGCCCAAAAATGTTTGGGGGATGCATTGGGGCATCGGTGGCAGAATTACCCCCTGTGAAGAATTCCAAAACATACAGTAATGAGTAGCATTGCCATGTTAAAAGTTAGTTCTCCTTTAAAGCAGATATGGTGGAGAGAGGCAAATCACCCCTTTAAAAAATGCAGTTCTTCGGGGGATGACTCGATGGGGGAACCCGGCAGGGGACCTAGAGGGGGGCCCTGCAGCAGCAGCCCCGGTGGGCCCTGGGCCCCCAGTCTGACCCTGTATGTGCCACAACCCCCAGCAGTCAGGCGTCTTCCATTATGAATAATACATGGTACAGAGGGTTAATATTGTGTAGAAGGGATTGTGCCAAGTACTGACAAGTTGGTACCAGGTTTGGCAATGGCAGAGAAGCCGGGACATAAATCCCCCTTGTGAAGATGATGGGTTCCTTCCTCCCTTGAGCAGAAGCTGGGAATAGCACATCACTGAGGACATAATTAAATTGATATACAGCTTTCCTGCCATGGTATCAGCAGCGAGGAAGTGCATCAGGGCCGGCCAGTATATCAGTGTAATTGAGTTACAGTAGAACAGACACTTGCACTGCACTTGTGTCAGGAATCTGTTAGGGACACGTCTTATTTCTCTGCCTCAGTCTCTTTAAAGGGATTGTTCACATTCCAAACACTTTTTTTCAGTTTAATTGTTTTCACATTATTCCCCAGAAATAAAGACTTTTTTTCCAATTACTTTACATTTTTTATTTTTACAGTTTTTTCCAAATCTAAGTGTAAAGTTGAATGTCCCTGTCTCTGGTGTTGGCAGCTCAGTAATTCAGGTGCAGATTCTGAACGGTTACAATTTTGCAACATTTAGTTGATACATTTCTCAGAGGTATCTGTGGAGTAGCAATTATTGTATCAATTCTAAGGGTAGGGGCAGATCGCCTGGCGACTAATCACCTCTTCTGCGGGGCGACTAATCTCCCCGAACGGCTTTCTTCCTGCCTTTCGCCTGCTTGAATGAGAAAACGCCAGCGCAATGCACTCACGACGCTTCGATTTCTGAAATCGCCCGAAGTTTCCTTGTAAGGAAATGAAACTCAGAGATTCTGCTCAGCAGGGACAAAGATAATAAATGTATCAACTAAAGGTATCAATTTAGAACAGTTTACAGGGTCAGCGACCCCCCCCCCTCCCAGAGCTGCTTTAGAAGGTGAAAATCACATTTTACTCTTGAAAAAAAGTAGAAAATAGAAAGTAATTGGAAAAAGTGTTTATTTCTGGTGATCTATCTGAAACCAACTGAACTGAAAGTGTACCTGGTCGGTATTTTACCTGCCTGGCCAGTAAAAATTATGCTTGATGCCAATGTTAATAGGAAAAAATGGCAAGAATATAGGAAGGCCGGTATTTTTTTCCAGAAAAGGTGGCAACCCTAATGACCAGTGGGCTAAAAGGGGGAGTGCCCCCTAACTTAGTAGTACAGGGCCCTATGATTAATGATGGTGGCACTGACTCTTGTCTTCAGTCCTACAAAGGATGTCAATATAAAACTCAGAGCATCTCTTGATAGCTGGAGGAATCAGGGAGTTGTAACTCAGCAATAATAGGGCCACAGACTGGGCAACACTGGTATCAAGTATTACTGTTACTTACCTTACTTTTGCAATGATGTCCTACTGTCTCTAACTTATTGTAACCGTCTTTCCCTGCTGTCGCCATCTTACCATTGTGTCCTAAAGTCACCATCTTGCCCTGCTGTAGCCATATTGCTTTGCTATATCTGATATCCGCCACCTTCTCTGCAACTGCTGCCCTTGTCCTCTTTGCACCCCCCTTACAACTATTCTTTATCTAGGCAGCCATTCCCTGGGTGATAAGACTTGTCCAACATATGCACAACATAAGGCTTACTTTTATATTTGGATCAAGCACATCTGTTTGTTTTTTTTGTCCTTTTAAAAGAAATCTGACTCTTAAATGCACGTGTGTTCGTTATGATGTGCTCTTATCTCTTATGGCAGCATGCATCTAGAGTTTAACTTGTGCCCAGCGGCACCAAACTTCCTGAGATCTATGGGACAAGGATTTTCTCTGCCTGAATTATGTTCAGAGCCCTGTACACTGTTGGTAGGTATATATATAATACACAAGAGCCAGAAATAGCCTGTAGATTATATAGTGAATAAAGTACCCCCTCTTGTAAAATATAAGGATATTATGACATCAGAACTCACCATTTATAAGGATATAATTTACAAGATATTCATAACTTTTGTGTATTATATAAGCCATTAATCTCATGTAAATGATATCCTTATAAACGGTGAGTTCTGATGTCATCAGTTATAAACGGTGAGTTCTGATGTCATTTCTGTCACATGACTCACTGAAACTTGTGTATTATAGTAAATAAAGTACCCCCAGTTGCAAAATATGAGGATATTAGAAGTGGTGCTCAGTGATGTCATCGGTTATAATCGGAGCTTAATGATGTCACAAGACTCACTGAAACTTTGGCCTTGTGTTTTTATATATATATATATATATATATATAAAAATTATAAGTAAGGCGGCACAGTGGTTAGCTTTGCTGCCATAAAACACCAGGGGGTCTTAGGTTCAATTCCATCCAGGGCACAAGGAAGACTATGTTCTTCCCACACTCCAATAAAATACAGGCTCCTGATAAAATTGACCTTAGGGTTGTATGAATGTTATAGGGACCTTAGATTGTAAGCTCCACTGGTTCACGGAGTAATATGAGGGGGCTATATAAATACAGGGTAATAATTGCATTAGTTCTTCCCTACAGTGGTTATTTTATTGTAGCATTAGCACTGGGTTAATTGGCTTTAGCAACTCTACAACAAACACAAAAAAAACCCCTTTCCCTGCCCTCCCCTGTGACTCTCCGTCTGCTCCAGTGGTTTGTGTCTTGATTTGGTGCCTGTCTCTGGAGTTTATTCTCTCTCACATAGTGTCTCTCCCGGGGAGAATTTCCTGGAATTACTGTTGCCAGAATCCTCTGCTTTTTTTCCCCAAAAGATGTCTCTCATTAATCTCCAGGCTGTTTGTCCCTACCCGGCGATACCTTATCTCCAACAGGAAAGAAAAGGGTAGGAGACATCAGAGACCTTGTAGAAAACATCTCATTGAGTTATTTCTGTTTGCAAGGAGAAATAAACCTTAAATGTACTCTTTTTTTTTTTAAGCACATTACCTTACAGAATATCCAACACTTAGGGGGTACGGTAGGGTTAACTGAGATCTCTGAATCAGGGGATATAGCATCTGCTGTACAAAGCACATTTTATTCACTTTCATTTTTTATATGGTGTTATGTAATAATAAGAGCATCAAGCCAAGTGATGGCATCCCTATATTAATTATAACCCCTTGCCTTTGATCTTGCTGCGTGCTGACAGACAACATGCGGCGTGGCATTGATCAAAGCGTAAGCCAGAAGCGTGCATTCTGCAGCATCAGCAGTCGGGTCGCTGACAGGTGCCATTGTACTTTTTATGATCTACAGTAGGTTAAAGATTTATATACATGGAGTCCTTGAGTTACATACAACCGACTTACATACAACTCATACTTACATACGGAGGCTATTACAGTAACATACTGTGATTTACTTGGCCTTTATTAGCATTTAGCTTTAATAAACCACCTGCCCCGATCCCCTCGGGCATGTGTTGTCTACTGCAGAGCACAGAAAGGTAAAAATAAATATGTACAGAAAGGTAAAAATAAATACTATCTTACGACAGACATCTGTTTTGTTGCATTTAATAAGTAAATTAATATTTTCAACTTACATACAAATTCAATTTAAGAACAAACATACAGACCCTATCTCGTACGTAACTTGGGGACTTCCGGTATAATATTATTATTATCAGGAATAAAGCACCAACATATTCTGCAGCTCTGTACAATAAATGGGTGCATATTGAACATACAGATAACATAGGAGAAACAACCAGTAACCTATAAAAGAGATTGAGAGCCCTGTCCAGAAAGCGTACATAGTACAGTGATCGAACCCCCCACCCTACCCTAACCCAGGGTCGGACTGGGTCGGCAGGACACCGGGGAAAAATCCGGTGGGCTCCCCGCGCTCGTGGGCCCCGCTGGACCAGATCCGCACCCTGTGGCTCCTCTTCTTGCCACGAATGGCTTGAAGAAGGGCCCGGGGCCGAAGAACACAGTGTGTACGTGCACACTCGCTTACGCACACTCGCAGCAGAGCAAAGCAGTGTGGGGCCCTCGGGTCCGACCCTGCCCTAACGAGTCTTATCACATGCCTTGGCGCTCATTTATTTACCAATACCCAACCTGCCCCCTTCTCAGAAGTTATTGGTTGACTGCAAGTATATAAACAAGTGCGTCTTGTCAGTAGTGGGGTTTAGATGGCGAATTGATTTCAGGGAGCTGAAGTGGGTGAATATGGCCTGCTACCCGCCAGGGTCGGACTGGGGGGCCCAACGGGGCTACTGCCCAAGGGCCCCCCCGCATGCCGGTGTGTGCGCCGTATGTGTGCGCATGTGCGCGGTGCCGTGTTTATATGCATGCAAGCGGCTCCTCGGTTGTGCGCTTGGAGTGCGCACAAAGTTTTTTTTTTGCCGCAACCTTTTAAAGGTGTCTGTGAGCAAAAGTAAAAAATTGTAAGGATCAACATTTTGCAACCTGCTGTTTGTCCAATCAGATCAAGGGATAGGGCATTTGTGAATTTGTCAGCATTTTTTTCAAATCTGGAAAACTCAAGTAGAAAAAAAAAATGTTCAGTATTGTTTCAAATCCTTTCCCACTTGCATTTTTCATGAAGATATGGCACTAGGGTCTTATCTTCAATTCAGGCCAGGGGATTATCCACAAGCAGCATCGGACTGGGGGGGGTCCGGGGCCCACTTGGGCTGCCACATCAGGGGCCCCATATACCCCTGGGGCCCCCTGCCTCAGTCCTGGAGTCCTGCTTACATGGCGCCACACTCCATCTTCCCATACTAGTACCTGTTCTCTTATGGCTGTGATTGGGGAGAGGTAAGGGAGAGCAGCAATTGGGTGGCCAAAGGTTTTGTTCCTGGTGTCCCGCCGGTCTATTCCGACCCTGTCTGAAAGGAGTTTCTATGTTCTTCCCATATATCTTCCAATGGGTACTCTAATATTCCCACACACTCTTGTTTAAGGTTCTTTGGCTCCTGATTGAACTGACTATAGCATACCTGCCAACATTTTTGAAATAGAAAGACGGACAACAATTTTTGTGTCCACACACCCTAATTACCATGTTACAAAATTTGGCAGGCAACGAAAGTTTGAACACGTTTCTACGGTTTTTAATGTTTATTACAGTTTTTCTAATGAACCTGAATTGCCCTTTAAGCTGTAAGTCGCAGTTTCCCCAAGAGACCTGCTTATCTTAAATTGGTACAATTGTTTCTTTGCTCATCTTAAATTGTTACAAAAGTATCTATAAGTGCACCTGCCACGTATTCTGGGCTCTCTGCCAAAAGCCAATTAAGATTTGTATCTTTTTCTGGCTGTTCAGTGAAGAAGTTCAAAGAGAAAGTCGGGACATTTCAGTAACAAGCCGGGACTGCGGGCTGAGCTGTCAAAATCGAGACTGTCCTGTGAAAAACAGGACAGTTGGGAGGTATGCTATAGTGTGTGTGTCCGAACGTGAAAGGGATTAAGTAGGGGTTAGATTGTAAGCTCCACTGGGGCAGGGACTGGTGTGTATTCTCTGTAGAGTGCTGCAGAATAGGTCGTCCCACATAAATAAAGTATATGCAAAGATTTGGTCCCTGGTATTTATAAGTGACAACTGAATATATCTAGCAATTATTCTATATTAGATATATCAGCGGGGAGAGATGTAGGGCAAGTGTCTGACTCATATTATTTACCCCATCACTGTTCTTTACCTGCTAATTGGCAGTACCATGAATTGCTCTAACCTCCTGCAAAAGGCTGGCAGCTGGGAAGCCCAAACTGCAAGGCATTTCCTTGTACAAATCAAAGCTCTCCTGCTTGGATAATTATAGCTGTAACCTAGGCTAATTGCGTAGCTCAGCGAATAACCAGACTGTCATCAATTACAGGGATTTCCTACAAATACAACTAAACTACATGTCCCAGCATTCCTAGCAGGATGCAACTATACTTTGTGTATTTTTTTTTTATCTCGAGCCTGGAACAGAGAAGTGTGAAGGCCTTAGTGAATCCAAAAGTGCAGGGAAAACAAGGTCAGGCCGTGTGGAAACCTCTCCTGCCAATTATTTTTCCCACAGCCAAAGGGACATTTGTTCTCCAGCAGAAAGGTTCTGGCTCCAGCGTCAACGCACCTCATTTAGGGAAAAGCAAATGTTCTTGTTTATGGTTAGGAGAATATGGATCCACAGGGAACAATGTTTAATTCTGCATATGACACAGATTTCAGGCTGCAAGTTCATGGGGTAGGGGGTATCAGTGGAAATGAGAACAGTAAATGAGAGATACAAAGGCTCCGTTATGAATATAGCCCAGTGTGCTTAAAGGAAAGCTTTATCAGAAAGGTCTATATAAATGCACCAGTAAAACCCTCAAAGTAATGCTGCTTTGAGTCCTCTGTCAAAAGAAACACAGCATTTCTTTCCTTCTATTGTGTACTCATGGGCTTCTGTATCAGACTTCCTGTTTGCAGCTTAAACCTCCAGGGCTAGGGCTTGAGCATGCTCAGTTTGCTCCTCTTCAGGCAAGAAATGACGTCACACCAAGCTAATATGGCAGCTGCTATCCTAAACAAATGGAGAGCTTCTAGAGCTTTTTATCAGGTATGGTAAAACATTCTACAGAATAAATATAGCATTCTAGCTTGCACTATTGCAGCTAATCTATTGGCAATAAAATGCCTCCGTAGCTTTCCTTCTCCTTCAAGTGCAATTTTCACATATAAACGGCCATGTATTGTACCCACAATATAGCACTTTCCCCCAGAATTCCAGGCGCACAGCTGCTTCCAACCCCCCCCCCCCGGTGCAGTTGCCATGACGTTCATGAATGAGCTTCACAGTGCAAGAGTTCAGATTTTAATATTTTTATTAAATCTTATATACATACATGGTACCTATTATCCAGAATGCTTGGGATCTGGGGTCATCCGGATATAGGATCTTTTGATAATTTGGATCTCCATACTTAAAGTATACTAAAAAATCATGAAAACATGAAATAAACCCAAATAGGCTGGTTTTTCCTCCATTTTGGATTACTTAAATCTTAGTTGGGATCAAGTGTAAGGTTCTGTTTTATTCTAAGAGAGGGGAAAAAGTTGAATTATTATATTAAAATGCAGTCTATGAGATGTGGCTTTCCTGTAATTTGGAGCTCTCTGGTTAATGGGTTCCCGGATAATGGATCCCATTACTGTACTGGAATCAGTCCCAAGCCAGTGTCTTTCAGCTGGTGATTTCAACTTGAGGAGAACTGACCCACCCTATCACCAATAGGATCCACAAGCAGAGCTGGGCCAAGCCAGCAGGGTGCACCAGGCAACCAGGTACATGCCCAGAGCCCCCAACTGTTGCACCCTAGTCACATGTCTCTTCTGCCTACCCCTAGTTCTGGCCCTGTCCACAGGACATCATAATTACTGGAGGTTTTTGGGCTGAGACACTATACTATAGTGTGCGTTTTCTGACCACCAGTAGCGATGTGATGTTTACACTATAGTGTTTTAGGCCAAGAACCTCCAGTAACTATGATGTCCTGCGGTTCCTATTGGTGATAGGGTGGGTCAGTTCTTCTCAAACTGAAATCACCCCATATGCCATGAGCCAAAGAGGTGTGATACACCCCAAAATTAGCATTTTTACTGTAAAAGGAATTACAAAGGGTGCGTTGCTAGCAGTCTACAAAGGCTTAACCTGGAAGCCACCAGGGTTGGCCCATCTCATGCCACACTTAGCCCTTAAATTCTTGTCTCGTCTGCTCCGTTCATTGTTTATGTTCTGTATGGAGTTCTAAATGGGATCAAGCAGCCGTGGTTCTCTGTTCAGCCCAGGATAGGGTGGTGCACCTTGGCTTTTGCTGTGATAATTATCCGGGGAGGGAAGACATCCTTGTTGGCCATCACCCAAAGCCGTAACAAAACTGGCTCCGCTCCAGGCCCCAAGATCTTTATCCTCAATCTTCCTCAACTGCGGACCATTGTGAGAGTGGGAATGTGGCCTGTGAAAGGATCAGTGTGTCGTAACAGAGATGTGGTACAATGGAAGGGAGCTTAATACCTATTATATGGAACCTTTCAGTAATCCTGAGAGGAATGTCTGATGTATTCCATACTTGTCATCCACACACCATATGTTTATCTAACCCATTGTATCGTGTTTATCTTTTATCCTGGCGTTAATGAACAATCAACAAATCATATTGCCTTAGGCTGGGACTACACGATGCGTCTTCTTGAGATCCGACGCGCTGAGAGGAAGCACATGCGAGGAGACAGATGCGGCGAATAAATGGTAAGTAATAGAAATGTCGCACCTTGTTGATGCATGCATCCAACGCGACTGTCGGGTGAAGACGCAAAGTGCAGCGTTTGCATCCGACACATCGACAAGGTCCTACATTCTATTACTTACTTTATATTTGCTGCATCCATCTCCTTGCATGTGCTTCCGCTCAGTGCGTCGAATCTCAAGAAGAGTGTAGTTCCAGCCATGCGCTAAAGATATGCAACAACGTCCAGCTGTGTAAACTGGGTTAAAGGAACAGTAACACCAAAAAATAAAATTGCTTTAAAGGACAAGAAAATCCATTCCCTTTAGGCTGCAACGTCACTCTCTCTTGTGCACTGGTCTCAACACTCAGCTCCCATCCTGCTCTTGCTGCCGATCTTAAAGGTGCATGCACCTCTACACTGATAGGCTCTAATGCGCATGAGCCTAGTCTTGGTCTTTCTCAGATCCCGCTGGCTTATGGGTTGTTTGCAAGAAGAAGTTTCTTCGAATTTTAGTCCCCCAATTCCAATGTAAATTTGCACGTGAGATTTATCACACTTCGAAAAAAAAACAGTTCTAATTCGAATATTCACACACCTAAAACCTGCCGAGTTCATTTGAGGTTTTTTTTTTTGGAGGAAAAATTAGATTTGAATACTATTCACATTTTTGGGTTGGGACGATTCGATCGAATATTAGACTTTCAAATTTTTTCTTAAATAACCTCCCAGTTGAATTGTGAGTATATTAGAATTTATAAGAGGAAAAAAAACAAATTCACATGAATTTGAAATTCAAACGTTGATAAATGGGCCTCCCCGTGTTACACAGACTTTCCTATAATGTACTGTTGCAGTACATTGGTAAAAGTTATACGTCTGCTTTAGAAACACTACAATAGTTTATATAAACAAGCTGCTGTGTATCCATGGGGGCAGCCATTCAAGCTAAATAAGGAGAAAAGGCACAGTATACACAGCAGATAATAGATAAGCTCTGTAATAGAATACAATGGGATTCTGCATCTGTTATATGCTATGTAAAGGTGGCCATACACGGATAGATCCGCTCGTTTGGCGATGTCGCCAAACGAGCGGATCTCCCTCCGATATGCCCACCTTGAGGTGGGCAATATCGGGCTGATCCGATCGTGGGCCCTAGGGCCCAACGATCGGATCCTAGCGTTCGCCAAACGGGCGGTCGGATCGCGGGACCGCATCAACTAACAGATGCGGCCGCGATCCGACGGGATTTTTAATCCCATCCGATCGAGATCTGGCCGACTTTCGGCCAGATCTCTATCGGGGAAGCCCGTCGGGGGCCCCCATACACGGGCCAATAAGCTGCCGACACGGTCTGTCGGCAGCTTTTATCGGCCCGTGTATGGCCACCTTAACCTGTGCTTTGAATGGCTGCCCCCATGGCTAAACAACAGCTTGTTTATATAAACTATAGTGGTGTTTTTAAAGCAAACGCACCAATTGTACCAGTGCAGGGTAACAGTATATTAAATGTTAATTACTTAAAAACAATTAAAGTTTTTGGTGTTACTGTTCCTTTTAGGGCAGAGACACATGCAAAGATGCGTGGAGATTTAGTCGCCTGGCGACAAATTGCCTCTTCTTCGGGCGACTAATCTCCCCGAACTGCCTTCCAACCGGCTAGAATGTAAATCGCCGGCGGGATGGCACTTGGAGCCCTTCGTTTTCCGAAGTCGCACAAATTTGCCTGATGAAACTTCGGGAAAATAAAGCGATCCAAGTGGCATCCTGCTGGCGATTTAAATTCTAGCCTGCAGGAAGGCATTTGAGGGAGATAAGTTGCCCGAAGAAGAAGCGATTTCTCGCTTGGCGACTAATATCCCGAAATAGCAGCGTTTGTCCCTGCCCTAGACTCCTGAGCAAAACCTCAATGATAGCGTATACTGTAGGTCAGAATTGCCAGCCAAACAGTACTTAAAGCTGTCGCTCATGAGAGGCAGTTTTTTTTTTATCATAATCTGTGTTTTATTTAAATATATATAGATATGTATAAGGAGACAAGGGATCCTCCGTGACTTGGTCCAAAAAAGGTGTTAACAAGACTCCACAGTAGCCGGGACAAATCATTTTTATGGTGTTTATGGCTGCAGGTCATAAATTAGTTAAAAAAAAGGTTTTTCTTCTTATCAGGAAAAGTCAGATAATGGAGCCATAATGAGATTTGAATGCACTGCCTACTCTTATCATTGTAGCACCTTTTTCTATTGCTGAGATAAGTATATACTGTAACCAGAGGGATGGGTTATGGGTTAACCCTAAATAGCAAGTTATTGTCCAACACTTCTACTTTCTGCTTTCTTACATGATTTCTCTTCTTTTTTCCCATTCACTTAAACTAGTTGTTCAACTTTAAATGAACTTTTAGTACGATGTAGAGAGTGATATAAAACAGTTAGCAATTGGTCTTCATTTTTTATTATTTGTTTTTTGTTTTTTAAATGTTTCACTTTTTATTCAGCAACGGTCCAGTTTGGAATTTCAGCGATTATCTGGTTGCTAGGGTCCAAGTTAACTTAGCAACCAGCCAATAGTTTGAAATAGAGATTAGAAATTTGAAGAGAGGAGGGCCTAAATAGAAAGATAAGTACAGGTAAGGGATCGGTTATTCAGAAACCTGTTATCCACAAAGCTCCAAATTATGGAAAAGCCATCTCCGATAGACTCCATTTTATCCAAATTATCCAAATTCTAAAAAATCATTTCCTTTTTCTCTGTAATAAAAAACAGTAGCTTATACATGATCCCAACTAAGATATAATTAATCCTTATTGGAGGAAAAACCAGCCTATTGGGTTTATTTAATGTTGATATGATTTTCTAGTAGACTTAAAGGACCAGTAACATCAAAAAAGAATTTTAAAAAATTCGTAAGTATACCATGAAAAAAAAACCCATCAAGACAAATTAAACTTTAAAATCGCACAGCCTTTATTAAGAAATAACTTATCAAAACTCTGCTTGCACTCCTTTTCAGAAAAGGCGATCCATTGTGCGGCGCAAGATTTCTCCTCCCTGCCTTCCTTATAGGAGATAGCCAGGGAGGAGAAATCGAATGCTGCATGATGGATTTTCTAAAGAGGAGCGCAAACGGAGTTTCGTTGAGTTATTTCCTAATAAAAGCTGTGTGATTTTAAAGTTTAATTCGTTTTGGTGGGGGGTTTTTTCGTGGTATACTAACGAATTTTTTAAAAAATTTTTTTGATAATACTGGTCCTTTAAGGTATGGAGATCCAAATTATGGAAAGATCCAATAGCCGGAAAACCCCAGGTCACAAGTATTCTGGATACCTGTAATAAAAAGTAGCAATAACAATAACTTTGTAGCCTTACAGATCATTTGTTTTTAGATGGGGTCAGTGACCCCCATTTGAAAGCTGGAGTCGGAAGAGAAAGGCGAATAATTCAAAAACGAATTTACTAAGAATTGGTCATATTATAACATACTTAAAGTTACCCTAAAGTTGAACCACCCCGTTAATGATCTTATTAGCCACTTTTATATGTGGGATGCATTTTCTAGAATCCCGTTATCCAAAAATATATATTGTGCACAGGAACAAGGCGCTGAAAGAGTTACACGATGAACTGTGGCTGCCCAGCAGTCAAGCTGATGTATGCTACAGTATTTTACAACAGATGGGAATGCACCGCGTAATGGATTTGCTTTAATTCCGATTGGCGTGCTGGGTTTCTGTATATTTATCCTTTCTATCTGACCCCCACAATGTTTGTGTATATTGCATTTTAACCAGCTTGTTAGATACAATATTAGGGGCTTAACCATGTTGTAAATGTTTAAGGGAGGAGTCCTGTATGAAAGAAATACAACAAGAGCAGGCACGAAGAGAGAACACATTCTGAACTACAAATTGCCTTTAATTGAAAAAGTGTGTTGTTTTCACAGTTTTATATGTGTTGTATGTATTTGGAGATCGATTTACCAGATACCAGGGGTGAAATCACGTCCCCACTTTGCTCTATACTATATTACAATATTGCATATACAATAACCAGAATGCTTAGGCCTGGGGGTTTCTGGATAATGGGTCTTCCTGTAATTTGGATCTTTATACCTTAAGGCTACTAGAAAATCACGTAAACATTAAGGGGCCCATTTATTAAGCTCGAGTGAAGGAATAGTATAAAAAAAACTTTGAATTTCAAATGTTTTTTTTGGCTACTTCGACCATCGAATTAGCTAATTCGACCTTCAACTACGAACTAGAAATCGTTCGACTATTCGACCATTCGATAGTCGAAGTACTGTCTCTTTAAAAAAAACTTTTACCCCCTACTAAGCCACCTTAAACCTACTGAAGTGCAATGTTACCCAATGGGGAAGGTCCCCATAGGCTTTCTAATGTTTTTTTGATCGAAGAAAAATCGTTAGATCGATGGATTAAAATCTTACGAATCGAACGGTTCGAAGGATTTAATCGTTCGATCAAACGATTTTAGGATCGAACTGTTTGCGGAATTCGATTGAAAACGGACCGATTCGTTGGGTCTTTTTGAATTCGAATTTCGAAGTTTTTCAAATTCCAAATTCGATCCTTGATAAATCTGCAACATAATAAACCCAATAGGCTGGTCTTGCTTCCGTTAAGGATTAATTATATCTTAGTTGGGATCAAGAACAAGGTACAGCTTATAATAAGAGAGAAAAAGAAAATTAGTTTGAAAATGTGAATGCAGGAAATTGTGTCTTCGGGGGATGGCCTTTACATAATGTGAAGCTTTCTGGATAATGGGTTTCTGGATAACGGATCCCATACCTGTAAAATGCAATATTATATACGTATGCCTTAGGATGGTTTGTAGCTACAGAGAAAGCCAGGGTTGCCAGGTGGGCGGGTTTACAGCCAAATTGGGCTACTAATTTAAAGCCCAGGTGGGTTTTGAAAGTACAAACTAGCCAAGGTATGGATTTGCTCTACTTTTTGGACTTTTTGCTGGTTTGTACTTTGTACCAGCCAAAGTTTTTCTTGCCCTAATGTGCCAAGCCTGTGTCTCCCAGTGCATGTTGGGTAATGTAGTTGTTGCTTAATTTGCAGACTGTCAAGTTTAATGGGACTGACTTGTGTAGTTAGCAGATTTTAGGCTCTGTACCCCAGTCTCCAGTCCCTCTTAAGCATTCTCACATTTTCCGGTGACTTTCCTCAATTGGACAATTGTGGGGCAAAAATCTACTGGCCACCAAAATGTCTAGAGGTTGACCTGTTTTACCAATATTTATTGAAATCGTGTATGTATTAGGGCTTTATTGGACCCCTATACCTCCCGGACCCCCTTTGAATTTGTCCCATTTTGCTTCATGGAAAAATTTGCAAATCATTGAAAATTTGAAAAAAGCGTGTTTTCATATATATTCATTTCTTTGTTTAGACTTTTTTTCATGGCACATATTGTGCTATTTATGGGCTACTTTTACTTTTGAAGTGCCTCTTAGCTAGTTTTGGGCTGGTTTTGTAGCCGACTTTGGCTGGTTTTAAAAATTAGACCTGGCAACCCTGGAGGAAGCAGACCCTGTGGTTGCAGGGGGGCCAGTAAGGCCCTAATTAATGGGCAACTGCAATATATCTGGGTAAAACTGGTCAACTTTTAGGGCCCAAACTTGAATTTGCTGTGGGGCCCAGTAACATTTAGTTACACCTCTGCAACTCTACATATGCAGCCCAGGGCAGTTGCCCCCTTATTTCACCCCACTAAAGACAACTTTTCCCTGTGCCACCCAGAAATTGAAGTCACCCTACTGTAGTATAAAGGAGCCCTTCCTACAGATAAGCGTGCACTTGCGTACGGCTCCTGGAGGAAACCAAGGAATCTGACTCTGGAAATGCGTTGTTTCTCCTAAGGATGAACCGGGCCTGCTCCGTACAGCTGCATGTCAGAGGGCGTGTGGAAGGGCAGAGGTATTAGGGAGAAGCTCTCCTCCCAAGGATCCTGTTTCCTGCCCACAGGCTGCAAGTAGGATTTGGGGAATTAATATTATACTGGTTAGTGTGCACTGATGGATCCCTTTCTGTATCGGTATAGACTATTTCCATCTCCGAAACTTGTTCCATAGCCACCTGGCAATGCAGCTCGGCATTAACCCCAACCTTCCTGCTTTATTGCCGGTTCTCTACTAGCAACAGCAGAACAGCATATTTATTTATATGTGTGTGATATTGTGTGTATTATATATGTGTATGTATGCATTATAAATATAAGGGATCATGTACCCTCTCCCATTACAAGGCTTATGACCTTGACTAGCCCTGTGCTCATGTAGAAAACAGCCGGCAACCATTCGCCATAAAAGCCACCGAGGTGTTCCATAAGCTTATTCAGGTATGGGATCCGCTATCCGGAAAACCAGAAATTTCTGAATTATGGGAATGCCATCTCCCATAGACTCCATTTTAATCAAGTAACTGAAATTTTTACAAAATGTTCAGTTTTCTCTGTAATGATAAAACAGTAGCTTGTTCTTTATCCAAACTAAGATATAATTAATCCTTATTGGAAGCAAACCAATCCCATTGGGTTTATATAATGTTTACATGATTTTCTAATAGATTTATGGTATGAAGATCCACATAACAGAAAGGTCCGTTATCCAGAAAAAAACCCAGGTTCCAAGCATTCTTGATATCTGATCCCATATCCGTATATTCAATAGGCACCAGCTTTAGTGTTATCCTTATCCATATCCTTATAATACCCAGGAGCCCATAAATGATATCCTTATAAATGGTGCTTAGAAAAGTCATCAGTTAAAACTGGTGCAATGATGTCATTTCTGTCACATGACTCCCTGAAACGTGTGTATTATAATAATTACTGTACCCCCTGAAAATATGAGGATAGTAGAAGTCATCTCAGAGTTCCACGGCCTGTATAAAAGCACTCAACCTTTGACTGCATGGTTATGGAACTTCTCTGGGTACTTTATTCACTATATATTCAGTAATTGTTGATGTCATTGCTTATCATCTGTCTTTAGTGATGTCACTTGTGTCACATGTTTTATGACTAATGTAGAAGTTGTTTATAACAAGAACTAATGTACCTTTTACTGTGAGGGAGGTTCTCTAGGACCTATTATATCTTTCTAAGTGATTAAGGATACATATTTCAGGCCATGACATCATAGAGTGACAAATATATGGAGGATATATATAAATTATATTATGGGGGTTACTTGCTAAAATTCTAATTTATCGTATATTTTGTTTAAAAAAAAAAAACCATGACCAAACTCCCATGCCGGATTTTAGCATATTTATTAATAATACAAACTTGATTTAATCGAATCGCTGTAAAAGCTTAATAAAATCTAGCAAAAGCCCAAAACGTTTTCAGACCTTTTCCCAAATTTCTCAAATGTTTCAGGCTTCTTTCCCGAATTGCTAAAATTTTAAGAGTTTGCCTGAAAACTGAAAAAAGTCTGATTTTTTGGCTAAACCCAGCGCTGACCACGAAAACTTCAAATTGAGACTGGTGTTTCTTGCATTGACTTATACAAGCAGGACAGTGCTGAGATTTTCGGACTCTGGCTTTTTGCTGCATTGGGGTATAATAAATCTCAACAAATTGTAGTATAAAAAAACAAATATTTTTTGAGATTTTAACATTCGGATTTGAATAAATAACTCCCCAAAAGTCAACAAGGAATTCCACGACCATATAAATACACAAGGCTGAAGACCTAAAGAAGTTATGGAATTCAGAGGGGACTTTTAATACCCTTACAACAGGGCGTACGTTTTCGTTGATAATACACACGTTTCTGTGAGTCATGTGACACAAATGACATCGCCGACTATAACTGATGACATCACTGAGCACTGTTTATAAGGATATATTTTACAGGATATTGTTTGAATGATAGAAGCAGGCTACAATTGTTGTTTTATTGCTGTATTTTCTCTCCGCCAGTTCCTTGCATTACAGATCCCTCAGACAGCAGGGGTTAATAACAAGCTGATATAACGGTGCCCGGTTTGACGTATAATTTGAGCGTATGATGATGCAGGCTTTCCCCCACAGTGTGTTTATGTGTGTTGCCAAATATACATCTCCCTGCTTGCTCTTATAAAGACCTTTTGTGGTTTATTGTGTTTGTGATCCATCCCCGTGGCTGTGTGCCTCTCATGGGCTGCTGTATACTGTAAACTTGTTTGTGGTGTAAACGGCATTGGGCAGATTCGCCGGCGGCTGCATTTCGGGAAGTGATCGTGATAGGCAGGTGTCATGCAAAGCTGTAAGCTCTAAAGCCGCAGAAGTAATTGTGATGCTAATACTGGTGGACAACTTGTATGTATAGTGGTGCAACATGATGCCAGTGTGGTATAGAAGGGAAGGGGGTGGTGTTAACATGTTCCATTACCTGTAACTATATCTCCATTTAGCACAGACTAGCTATCCAGCTGTTATACTACAACTCCCAGCATCCCCTAACACCTGCTGCTGGATACTGGGCTTGCAACTCACTAACAGATAGAGGACAGCAGGTTGGCCAACATCCAAATTGCTCTGATGGTCCTTGTCTACATCAGGGCTCCCAAAGACAAATATTTATGGGCCCCAAATTACTCAAGGGTTACAATTTAGACTAACATAATTTTGTTATATTTTATAGATTTGTATATATTTGTATTGTTACATAAGTAATAGGATAATTACCCCTCCCCCTCCCCCGACTGCGTCAAAAAGTTGGACGGGACTAATCTATAGCATGATGGGGTAAATGAAAGTTGACTTCTCCTTTAAAATTATTCCTGCCTGGGCTCGACATTACAGGCATGGGATCCGTCATCTGGAAACCAATTATCCAAAAAGCTTTGAATTATGGGAAGGCTGTTTCCCACAGACTCCTTTTTAACCAGATACAGGTATTGAATCCAGTATCCAGAAACCCATTATCCAGAAAGTTCTGAATTACGGAAAGGCCTTCTCCCATAGACTCCATTTTATCCAAATAATCCAAATGTTTAAATATGATTTCCTTTTGCTCTGTAATAATAAAACAGTACCTTGTACTTGATCCAAACTAAGATATAATGAATCCTTATTGGAAGCAAGACCAGCCTTTTGGGTTTATTTAATATTTACAAGATCCAAATTACAGAAAGATCCATTATTAGGAAAGCCCCATGTCCCGAGCATTTTGGACAACAGGTCCCATACCTGTAATCCATATTTCTAAAGACTATTTCTTTTTTGTATGTAATTGTATGTAATAATAAAACAGTATTGTGTACTTGATCGGAACTAAGATATGATTAATACTTATTGGAGGAAAAACTAGTCATGGTTTTAAAAGGCAATAGGGCAGAAGGTGACAGGTATTGAATACAAAGCTTCAGTTGTGCCCTTAAGCATTAGGGGTCTTGCAATTGGTGCCCTTTAAACAGTGGGCACAACTTGAGCCAAATGCTCGTATTCACTTCTCAGCACCAAACCTTTGCTCCTTGAGGCAGGCACTATGATTGGCATTGGATACAGCCAGGTGCAATTATACAGGAATGATGGGAAATAAGAATGCATTTTTGGTAAAAAAAGAAAACAATTTTAAAAATTTTAACATTTCACCCTGTAGAGAGCCCTATTATTTCATATTACCATTTGGTGGTCTAAAAAATGCCAAGACTGGATGATGATCTCCTGGATCACACAAAGAAAGTTAATGTCTCTAAATGATATGTTAGTGAAACTATTTCCCCCCCAGCACAATGCCAAAAAATATTTATTTATGAAAACATCCCCAAATGTACTCCCACATCTCTGTGGATATCACAAATAACAGCAAACCGTTCCTAAGGGAAATAGGTTGTTATTAATAGGCAGAAGCTACGTGAAATCTGCGCTGGAGATGAGCAACGTGCCAGAGCCGGGATTCGCTACTTTAGTCTTCCCAATTCCCAGAATTTTTTGAAGAATTTGGCCATATTCCTATTGTCATGATTTCAAAGTTACTAGATGGCTAAAGGCAATTTTGCTAAAATTTTAATATGTCGTTCATGGTTCAATTTGTATTTTGGTCTAATCCTAAATATTAGATACATTAATATTCCTTGCATCTACAGTTATGGTATCTGTTATCCAGAAATCTCCAAAGTATGGAAAGGCTGTCTCCCATAGACTCTATTTTATCCAAATAATCTAAATTTTTAAATATTATTTCCTTTTTTCGCTGTAATAATAGAACAGTACCTTGTACTTGAACCGGACTTAGATATAATTAATCCTTATTGGAAGCAAAACAACCCTATTGGGTTTATTTAATGTTTACATGATTTTCTAGTAGACTTAAAATATGAGGATCCAAATTATGGAAAGATCCACTATCCTGAAAACCCCATGTCCCGAGCATTCTGGATAACAGGTCCCATACCTGTACTCCAACTAAAGATAGCAACAGACGCACTGATAATATCGCACAAAACTAATTTGCATATGATATTCAGTGTGTTTATGGTGAAAGATTGGACAGTTTGCCAATCGGGCTGGCTGGAAAATTTTGATTGGTCACCTTTGAAGGCACCTGAACATCGGCCATTGTTAGTGCTGAATCATCAGATACAGGTTGAATTCTATTGTTTCTACCTGTATATCTGACTGATTCAGCTCTACCATTGGTCGCAAGAACAATCATAATTGTTACATCTATGGCCACCTTAGGGTAAGGCCACACTGGGCATTTTGGCGAGATTTGGTCGCTTGGCGACTAATCGCCTCGTCTTTGCGGCGACCAATCTCCCCAACCACCTTCCTTGACTCTGCGCCGGCTAAAATTAAAAAATGCCGGCGCTAATCACATGCGGCGATTCGTTCTCCGAAGTCGCCCAAAGTTGCCGAAACACCAGAAAATAATCTTTTTTTATATCTACCATAATATTGTCTATGCATACGATTTATAATTTTGCCATAAAAGTATTTGCCAGATGCTTTTACATGGCTGCCATATTTGTTAGCATTAGAAACTCTGAATGGTTGAGAAGGGACAGTTAGGTTGGCAAAACAGTCAGGTTAAGGAACTTCAAGTAATAATTACAGATGTAAACCCGTTATCCGGAATACTCCGAATTATGGAAAGGACGTCTCCTATAGACTCCATTATTATCAAATAATCTAATTTTTTTAAAATGATTTCCTTTTTCTATGAAATAATAAAACAGTACATTGTACTTGATCCAAACTAAGATATAATTAATCCTTGTTGGAAGCAGAACCGGCCAATTGGGCTTATTTCATGTTTATATGATTTTCTAGTAGACTTATGGTGGAAAGATCCAAATTATGGAAAGATCTGTTATCTGCAAAGTCCCAGGTCCCTTTCAAAAGCAGAACTATCAGTGAAAAACAATCAACATGACCTTCAGGTAACTTTTAACGTAGATTGATATTTTGAAAAGAAAATTTGAAGTGTCAGTATCACTTTAAGGTTTATTCAGATGGCCTTTACAAACAGTGGAACTGAAGCTGAAAGGGTGGGTGTCTGTGTATATATCTGGCATCAGAACATACACCAGCAATCAAAAATCATATACTGAAAATATATAATCAGTATGTTTATTCAACCATTTAATTGACAGCATTTTACCAATTCAACCATTTAATTGACAGCATTTTATCATATTAAAGGCAAGCATAACCTCAAATCTGGAAACATATGAGCTACATTCTTTTTGAGCTACATTTTTATTCTAGCCGGCGGGAAGGTAGTTCGAGGAGACTAGTCACCTGGAAGAAGAGGAGATTTGTCGCCGGTCGACTGATCTCCCCGAAACTGAGCGTGTGTCTGCTCTTACTGATGGGAAGGGAACCACGCCTCCCCCCATTTAGGTGTACTGAAGATGGAGGTCTCATATATCCCCTGGCCAGGGGTTCTTTCCAAGAATACACTCTGCAGACATGATGGGAGTGTGGTGAATTCATGATGCATGTGGAAATCTGATCTGGGGGTCCTGCAAATCTGGAAACTGTTAGTAGCTCCTGTTCAGGAAATGAGTGTGTTAAAGATCATTTGCTACAGAGCCCCCTGAGTGGTGAATTCTATATGAGCTGGAAGGGCAGAGGCTGAAGGGCATGGGGTCACTACTTGGAGAGGAAAATTCATAAGTTCCAAGCTAAAGACGGAAAGAGGCCCCCTTGGTATATCAACTCATAAATAGTATGAAAAAAATAGTGTAGCTCTAGTTTTAAGTCTATGTCACAATGAATCTGCCCCTCAAAAAAAGCAGAGGGGTGTATTTACTTATTAACAGGTGCTGAATTCTACCAGTGAAGTTACGCATAGCAAACAATCATGTCTTTGTTTTCTTTACTAAGTTGCAGAGGGCTGGTTAAAAGTAACTGCTGATTGGATGTTATCTGAGTTTATCTACTAAAATCCTAATTTATCTCATTCAGGGCCGGAACTAGGGGTAGGCAGAGTAGGCACGTGCCTTGGGCGCAAAGCTGGGGGGAGCCACAATTATAGGTTGATCATTTGTAACCTATGGCTATGACCTATGACTGCCAAGATGCTCTCCGACAGAACCATGGTGGTGCTCACTGTATTCCTTTTTCTCACTTGTCATCGCTTCCTATTGAAAATAATTGGAAATACTCTGTGTATGGCAAACACTGGTGGTGAGGTTTTTTCAATTTTTTTAGTGGGATATGATGACAGGCAGTTCTTCTGACCCCCTCATTTTTCCCCAAGAGCACAGTGGTAGTCAGAACGTTGGGTGTGCCTTAGACAGTATCGGATTAGCCCAAATACGGCCTAATAAACAACCTGACATCCAAGGCCCACTTGCCCGTTACATACAAGGCATACTAAATAGGATGGGTGATGTTTCTGTAGCGTAGTGCAAACATTTGCTGCCCAGAAATATTTCATTTGCAGTTTATAATTGTCTGTGGAACTTTAAACTCTCCTCAGACTTCCTGTTGTGTGTACAGTAGGAAGTGTGCAAATGAATATGCTTCCCCCACTTTGTTTAATGATAAGGCCACCTCATATCATGTAAATTCTGTCAAGAATTGAGAGAAACTGTTGAAGTTCCATGTAACAGCAATAAACATTTTATCCTCTGGGTGCATTAATGGTTAAAGTTTGTGGGGTGGTTTTAATGGCCGCTGTGTCTTTCCCCTTAAAAAAAGGCAGAAAGTACAATCCATGTACTTTGGCTAATATGGATTGTCTTTAACAAGCAACTCTACACAGAGAATTCATTGTTAGTGCTCCGGCTTCCAGAGCAGGCTTTGCAGGGTGGGTGCTGGTTTCATCTGGACCTTTCACCTCCTGCGAGTTCTCATGTGGCAGGATTTGTACATGAGCTTATGCAGAGCAGAACTGATACGGCCAGATGAGGCACGGCGGTGGGTGGCAACACTCTATAGCAAAGTTATTGACATTAGAGACTTGTCTGTTCCCAAAGAAATTAACATGAGGTCAGTTTGATCCATGATATTGTTATAAAACACATCAGTTATACATATGTTTGTGTAAGAATTGTCTGTATTTATGAGGTGTCTGTTTTTATAATATATATATATTTATTTATAGAGCACCTACAAATTGTGCAGAGATTATACGTCATTCACATCAGTCCCAGCCCCAGTTTATAGCCTAAAGCTGGCCATAGATGCTGAGATTTTTAAAAGATCAGATCCTGATCGTGAGACCACGATCTTCTCGGAACGATCATATGAATTTACCATCAACTAAAAAGACCAATTTGCCAGGAAAACAAAGGGGAGCTGCCTGCTTGGCCCTGCAAACATAGATAGATTGCACTGGGACCGACAAAGATTTTTTGACCTGGCCGAAAAATCGTAAGATGTACGATCATTCGAATCCCACTAACCGCACGATAATTTTGAAGGATTGGTCGGACTTCCCTAAAATCGGTCGTTCGGCAAGAAGAATCATCTCGTCTATGGGGAGCTTTACTCCTTTTTCACAGACAATGGTCAGATTAGTCAGGGAACGATTAAGCCATATGTTTTCGGAGGGTGGGAGGAGGATAGTAGACGTAAACAGAAATCATGCGCATATCTTATTTGGAGTCACTGAATGCTCAAAACCAGGGGAATGGTATAAAATGACAGGGGTGGGGGATGTCCAACACCAGGTAACTCCCCGGACATCAGAAATAGCCATTAAGCTAGTGAAACACTTTCACAGACATCCATGCATTTCAGATATTTAACTTATGAGTAGTAGTAGCAACTTATAAGTAGCGTTGTCCTCTTTAAACAGTGGCTGTTCTAGACAGAGGAGCAGAGCAGGTGACATTCGGACAGATCTAATGATGCCAGGAGTGTCGTTGCTGACATTTTAGGGGCAAATTAATTAAGGGTCATGTTGTTTTTTCCACAAAAAAATTGCGTTTTCGAGGTGATTTTTCAGTAAAAAAATTAATTTGTTCTGGTTTTAAAAAAAAAAAATAGAATTTTTCGGGTTTTGCAAAACAGAAACTCAAATATTTCGAGATTTATTATACCCCAAACCCTGGAAATAGCTCAAAATTGAAAATAAGATGTTTGTAGCCTTCATGATGTTCGAGGTTTTTTTCCGGAGGGTTTCACATGAAAACTCAAGTTTTTGGGTTGTTAACCCTGATCTCGCTGATTCAGGTTTTTTCCATTCAAGTTTTATGTTAAATAAGAAAGTTTTTAAAAAGCTCACATAACTCTAAAACCAGTGGTGTAACTATAGAGGAAGCAGACCCCTTCTTCTATAGCAGGGGTCCCCAACCTTTTTTACCCATGAGCCACATTCAAATGTTAAAAGAGGAGCAACACAAGCATGAAAAAGTCCCTTGGGATGCCAACTAAGGGCTGAGATTGGCTATTTGGTAGCCCCTATGTGGACTGGCAGCCTACAGGAGGCACTATACTTAGTTTTTATGCTCCCAAGCCTTGAATTCAAAAATAAGCACCTGCTTTGAGGCCACTGGGAGCAGCATCCAAGGGGTTGGGGAGCAACATGTTGCTCACGAGCTACTGATTGGGGACCACTGCTCTATAGCCAACATAAACCCACCCCTCTTCCCCAGCCGCTCTCTTACCTGCCGCGGGGAAGCAGAGAGAGTCAGCACGGGAGGATAGTGGGTGGAGTCAGGTGCGGGAGTGGGTGGAGCCTGTGTGAGAAGTGGGTGAAGGCAGGAAGTGGGCGGGAGGATGGGGATCCGAGTGCGCTGGGCCCCTCTGAAGCTTTTTTTGCAGGGGGGCCCGATGCACTCTGGCAGTTGTGTAAAAAATATAATAATAATAATCAGGTTGCACACTGTAGGGGCAGTAAATGGCACCCACCAAAGGGAATGGAACATTCCACCTGCGGGCAGCTAAGACCGCTTTTGCTTTCATTGACAACATTCAATTGCCTTTGTTGCCTTTGTGTGTACATTCACCAATAAAATGGCTGCCTTGATGTCAGCCCTTGTTTCTCTGCCCAGCATTCCATTGCTGAACATACTGTACCCTGGGCAGGTTTTCCTGGTCTTGTTTCCTTCTATAGGAGGCTGGTTTGTTTTGTGTTGGTGGAGTCAGCAGGATGTAAGTTGGAGGAAGAGTCCACACCCAAGGAGTAAACTTTCCTCTGCTCTGTTTATTTTTAGGCCATCTTTGCGAATGACAATGGCTTTTTTGAAGCAGTATCGGATAAGGATCTTAGTTCATGTTTATTTTTAGGACCTTCCTATCTATGAAAACACAAAGCCATATCAGATTTTATTTTGGTCTGATATTGTATGTGAATTGAAGTTTAAATAGTGCTCTCCTGTCGATAGATGCCGACTAGTGAAATTGTTTTGCTTTACCTTTCTGTAAATTCCCATTGTTTATTTTGTGTCGGCACATTTGCTTTTATTAGCAAGGGTGGGAGCTGCCCTGCTACTTGTTCTCACTGGGTAAAATGGTGCCGGGGGAATTGTATTTCCAGTTACAAAAATATCAAGAAAAATAGCCAATATTTTATTTTGAAATCTTTACTCAGGAGCAAAAGCCTTTATTAAAGGTCTCATAATTAGTCCCTATCATTTTACTTCAGTGTTTACATATACATGTGTTTTAAAAATTCATAGCAGAACATAGCAGCTCATGGTTTGTTTCTGAGTAAAGCTGGCAATAGACGTACAGATTATTGCCTATGTCGGACTAATGATTGTCCATGCCAATCTTCCGACCTGCAAGTAGCCATTCCGATAATTATAATGTAGAAAAAAGAACAAATCACACAATACTAGGGCCATTAATTGACAGACAGCAATTATACGAAAGTTATGTCCGACAAATATTAGTAATAATCTCCCGTTGATTCAGTAGCATATATAAATCTTTTAACATTTTCGATCGACTGAACGACCGATCAGCATGGTATGAAAAATTTCGGGACACTCCACACATGCTCCGAAAATCATACGAACTGTCATTCCGTACAATGGTATCTTTGCATCTATGGCCAATTTAAAGTGGACCTGTCACCCAGACACACAAAGCTGTATTATTATTAACATGTATTTATATAGCGCCAACATATTGCGTAGCACTGTATAATAAAAGTTTCTATTTTTTATTAAAGCATTCATAGTTGTTGTAAGTAGGGATGCACCGAATCCAGGATTAGTTTCGGGATTCGCCCAGGATTCGGCCTTTTTCAGTAGGATTCGGATTTAGCCGAATCCTAATTTACAGATGCAAATTAGGGGCGGGGGAGGGATTATCGTGTGACCTTATGCCACAAAACAAGGAAGTACCCATAATTTGCATATTAGGATTTGGTTCGGTATTCGGCCGAATCATTCGCGAAGGATTCGGAGGTTCGGCCAAATCCAAAATAGTGGATTCGGTGCATCTCTAGTTGTAAACTCATTTAAAAATCTCAACTGTCAAATATTTTTACTTTCCATTCAGCACTCCCTAGATGTCACTGCTCTCCCCACATTCCCCTGTTCTCTTCACCCTTTAATTGTATAGCCAGAGCATGGGAAGTTTGGACATTGGGTCCCCCATTCTGGTGCACCAACAAGATTCTGAGGAAATGCAAGGCTTGCCTTAATAACAGTGTCCATAAAATAGCTCCTGCCTGCTTGGACCCCCTACCTCTGCTGCAAGATTTAGTAGATAAGCATCTGGCAGCAGGGAAAGTATTTTTTTTTTTTACACCATCAATTTTTTTCACCATTTAAGCAATAACATAAGTCAGTGCCGGGCCACGCTGGGCAGGCGCCCTAGGCAGGCCTGGCAGTCGCGGCGCCTGCACAAATTTCCGTTCGTGTGCGCATGAGCAAATTCAAGCTTCGCGCGCATGCGCAGAAGCGTAAAAAGGGAGAAAAATGCAGAGTCGGGAAGAGAAGGGAACCAGACTTGGGGTAGGCGACAGAGAAGGTACGTGCCTGGCGCCCTCCCAGCTTTGCGCCCTAGGCACGTGCTACTCTGCCTACCCCTAGTTCCGGCCCTGACATAAGTAATTATAGCAATGTGGCACCAACCTATTGATTTTACCTTTTTTTATCCTTTAAATGTTACAAAGGTTTCCTATCATGTGCACAATGAAATGTATTTCAAAGAACTGACCGGAAACGTAAAACCGACGGTACTATGGAACTTTACAGGCAGTGTCACAGATTCTACAGCCCATGGCTCTAAAAGTGCTAAACCTATTCTCTTGGGTTTCAGGATTACTTTTTATATACTATTTGAGTATTGTGTGTATACAGTATGAATAGAAAATCAGCTAATAAAGTCGATGCAGGAAGTACCCATTCCGGTGGGTAAAATTGTAGTTGTTGGATTGGTATGGGTTCCTCTGATTAGACCCCTCACACTTGGATATTTTACATATTTATATTTCCCAACACTGTTTGCATTTATTATATTTTTTGTTTCAGAATGGGCAATTAAATGTCATGTTTTCCTTAAAGGGGTTGTTCACCTTCAAACAACTAGTTGTTATCAGATAGATCACCAGAAATAACGACTTTTTCCAATGACTTTCTATTTTCTATGTGTCACGGTTTTTCTAATATTGAAGTATAAAGTGTCATTTCTCTCCTTCTGAAGCAGCTCTGGGAGGGGGGTCGCCGATCCTGTAAACTGTTCTAAATTGATACATTTAGTTGATACATTTCTTATCTTTGTCCCTGCTGAGCAGAATCTCTGGGTTTCATTACAGGCAGCTGTTAGAATTGATACAATTGTTGCTAATACTCCAGAGATGCTGCTGAGAAATGTATCAACTAAATGTTGCAAAATTGTAACAGTTCAGAATCTGCACCTGGATCACTGAGCTGCCAGACTCAAACACCAGAGACAGGAACATTCAACTTTAAACTTAGATTTTGGAAAAAACGTAAAAAATAAATAATGGAAAGTAATTGGCAAAAGTCATTATTTCTAGGGAACAATCTAAAAACAACTAAATTGAAAAAAGTGTTTGGAAGGTGAACAACCCCTTTAAGTATCTTATGAAACGTAACCACAAAGATAATGAATAGATAAAATACTACGGATCCAATTTCCTTTATGGCAATGTTACTGGAGATAATCTAGGAATTCATTTTCCTGTATTTATTTTTCCTATAATATCCTTAGAGACACACTAATCTCAATTTATCAAAAAACACAAGCTAATTTGCAATTTTGGTGCTTTAACTCTTTGGCCACTTATGATTGGAAATGGCAGACTTTGAGATTTTTGAAATCTCTGGATTGTTTTTGAATAGAGATGGTTCATCTGTACTGGAAAATTAATGGGACCTGTTATCCAGAATGCTCGGGACATGAAATCTATCCGTAATTTGGATCTGCATACCAGTCTAATAGAAAATCATTTAAATATTAAATTAACCCAACAGGCTTGTTTTTCCCCACGATAAGGATTAATAATAACTTAATGTGGACCATGTACAAGGTACTTTTTTATTATCAAAGAGGTAAAGGAAATCATTTTTAAAAATTTGGATGAAATGGAGTCTACGGGAGATGGCCTGCCTGTAATTCAGAGATTTCAAGATAACAGTTTCCGGATAAGGGATCCCATAACTGTACAGTTTTTGTACATGCGTCAGATTACTTATTAGCAGTAAATGTGCTTGTGTGTGCCTACATACAGTATAAAACCTATTTATTTATCAAGCTCCAAATATCCGAACCTCAAATAATTCAGTTTTTGGAGCAAAAAAAACACCTACGAATTATTTGAGATTTATTAAAGTCCGATGGTCTAAAAACTCAGAATCCGAAACCCCGGCATCTAAAAGCTCTCAAGGTCCTCTCAAAGTCAATGGGGAAGGTCCCAGTGTCTGTGCAGATGTCTGTACCGATATCTGATGATTTTGGGGATTCGAAATCAAAAACTCCGAAAACGTTGAAAAGATTGTAGTTTTTGCGGAAAACGTCATCTTCTGCATAAATTGTATGTTGTCTCTTTCAAATCGGTGCTGAGGACCATGTACCTCTCATCTGTTTTACTCTCTGAGCTGAAGCGAAACCAGTCTATTGGGTTTATTTAATATTTAAATGATTTTCTAGTAGATTTAAGGTACTGAGATCCAAATTACAGAAAGATTATCCGGAAAACCCCTGGTCCTGTGCATTCTGCATAACAAGTCTAATGCCTTTATTAGTACTTCTCAAACAAACAAGCAAACCATTTTAACCAGTGCATACTAATAGTATATTTTATTTTATGTTTATAAAACACTTTTATTTTTGTTTACTGCCCAAGATATAGAGTACTGTGTTTGACTGAGTATATTAGATAGACTCTCTATATAAATATGTATGTATCTCTTCTCCCAGCTTATCTGCTTTGGTAAGCACTCACTTTTATTAATAATGAATAGAAACAGTTTTTTCTGCTGGGATTCATCTTTTTTAATGTTCCGGTTTCTTCTGCGTAATGCAGTTTGTTCTGCAAATCTCATTTAAACTCCTGACAGAGAGAGAGCATGCAGGCTTGTAGTGATTGCAGATTAAAGTTAAGGTGGTATGCTAAAGGATTTTCCAAACTTTTAATTGCAAGGGATCCCACTGAAGCCTTCAAGTCGGCGTTGCAACTCAAGATTTGGTCTAGAACAGAGGTCTCAGAGCCATGATGCAGCCTGAAGGCCAATTATGGACATAGTTGGTTAGAATTCCCATTATACTCGTATAAATCCATCTTGAAGGTCAGAGAGAACCTCAGGTTGGCCCTGGTCAAATGTTGAGCCTCAAAGGGGAGTTTGAACTAAATAAATTTGAAAACCGCTAGAATTAATCCTTGGCTGTAGGTTAAAGGACGTTATCCATCTAGTGGTGTTATGGATAATCATCCTATAACATGGAACATAGTTGACATCACTGATAAATGACGTGTTGTTGACTGTAGGTAGCACTATACCTGTTTCCATACAAATTACATGTATTGTCAGTCCCAGATGTTTTGTTGGCACTCGTCGTTGGAGATGTCTTTTTAGTAAACTCTGGATGTGCCTCCTACACAGCTGCTTTGTACATTTATACACATCTGCTCTGTATATTTAGGCTAGGGCTAAGTGTGAGGCTACTATAAGCTAGGAGTAGGATTCCCTTTATATAATAAAATATCTCTTTGCTCTCTCCCTCCCTATTCATCTACTATTAACCAACACTTGGCACTTAAATCAATGGCTGGCACTACCATCAAGAGTACCACGCCTCCTTCAAAATCTGGCATTGTCTTCAGCTCTGCCTCATTTTCTTTATATCCTGGCATTATTATTGACTTTGTCACCTTCCATCAATGGCTGGCACAACTAACTGTCCCCTGCAGTGCTTGTCCTTCTACCACCCTCTGTATGTCACTTCCAACAATGACTGGCACTGCCATCAATAATATATCAAGTAAGTTGATCTGTATCTCTTTGCAGAAATCCCTGGCAGCTGGCAATATCCCCATCGTCCCTTTAATTTGTATCTGGCACTTACATTTCGTGCAAGCCTTGTAGTACCAGCTGATTCTGCTGCTTTGACTCAGTGATTATACTCCCGACACATGAAATAGGTTCACTTAATACTTATTTGATTTAGTTTTTTTGCACAGTTGGCTCCAGTGTCTCAGTTAATAAGCCAATGAGTATAACCCACATAATGTCAGTTCCCTAGCTGTTGGATTCCATGCCCATGTAGTCTTTCTGCAACCCTTTTATTACCAAATAAAACAGAGAATCCTTGACATTTGTAAAGGAAAATAGCCACCCCTTTTTAACAGTTTCAGCAAGACTTGTAAACTGTTTAATTCCAAAGCTTTAAAATAAGTATATGGATAGTTATAATAAAGGAAGTTATATAAAGAATAAGGTACCTCCTGCCTATACATGTGGCGTCATTCTTTTATATGATCAAAGAACTCTAACCTTAAACATTTTAGTAGGCTGTTAGCTTTCTACAAGATGGTAGAAGCAGGCCTTGTCTATGCTATGGTCACTCTACTGGGCATGTATTTGGGTGTTATGGGCCCTGGACACCAGAAGAAAGAATAAGGGAAGGAAAGGATTGCTTTGTGGTCCTGGAACAGTTTTCTGCTAACAGAAGCACAGACCCAGGGTATTGGGTAAGCTATTAAAATCACGGGAGGGGGGGTGCCTACCTAACATTTGGCACCCCTCAGTGACTTTGCTTTTCCTTCTCCTTTTAGGGTTAGTTCACACGAAAAGATTCGGGGAGATTTTGACGCCTGGCGACTATTCGCCTCGTCTTCTGAGCGACTATCTCCCCAAACTGCCTCAGCGTGTTTTCCCATAGGCTATAATGAAAAGTCGCCTGCACTAATGCACACAAGGTGATGGAAGACGCGGCTCAGAAGACGAGGCGATCAGTCGCCAGGCGACAATAGCTCCCCCCGAATCTCCTTGTGTGGCCCTACCAGTGGCAGAACTACCGGGGGAGCAGGGGTGCGAGTGCCTCAGGGCCCCCGGCAGCCCGCACGCCACTGAAAATTCGGGCGGTACGGAGGGTGCGGGGCCTGGCTGCACGTCACGCACCAGGGCCCGCCCCCCTCTAGTTACGCTACTGGGCCCTACCCTAAGATTATGTTCATACTTAGTGATAACTTCAACCCCTGAATTTGGTCGCAGACTGTATAGAGATATCATAACTATGTATAACATGCTCAGAAGAATATTTTAGCGTTCAGTGACCCTTCCAGATTTGTGTTCACTCTCTCTGCTAACTTTAACCGCCAGCGTTGAATGCTTGTTCCCTAACTGCCAGTTTGAGCCAATAAATTCCAGAAGTCCGTCTTGCTAAGTTCATATATACTGTTCCCCTAGATTGGCATAGACCAAGGCTGTCCAGTTTCACTGAGAATAAAGCTGGCCATAGATGTTGAGATTTTTAAAAGATCCGATCCTCATCGTGAGACCACGATTTTCTCGGAACGATCATACGAATTGACCATCAACTAAAAAGACCCATTTGCCAGGAAAACAAAGGGGAGCTGCCTATTTGGACCTGCAAACATAGATAGATTGCACCTGCAAACATAGATAGATTGCACTGGGACCGACAAAGATTTTTTAACCTGGCCGATCAATTTCCTGACAGATGTCGGCCGAAAAATCGTAAGATGTACGATCGTTCGAATCCCACTAACCGCACGATAATTTCGAAGGATTGGTCGGACTCCGCTAAAATCGGTCGTTCGGCAAGAAGAATCGTCGCGTCGATGGGGAGCTTAAGGGCCACGTGTAATATACGAAATATTCATCTATTAAGATGGTGATGATAACATACAAAGAGTTCTTTACAAGTGTCACTTTTAGCCAATAAAGATAAATCAACAAAAACAGCCCCAGATTAAAATCTTTGCAAGCCAGTGAAGACTGAAGGCGATGGCCTAATGTTTAACTTTAATGTTATGTAACTATGTACTGTAACGTTTTGCTTGCGAGTCACTGACCTGCCGTTGGCTTCTTGTTAAGTCTCTTGTAAAAATAGATTCCTGAACCCAACCTATGGGTGTGCCACGTCTTCAATGTGTAATGTATGCTTTGTGTACAGGACGGTCTTGCTCACGTTCCTGCTGTACTGCGTACTGTTAGCGTAGGAGCCCTGAAATCATTGTGAACCAGTCCAAAATAATTAAAGATGAGTATCACTTTCATCCAAAAGTGTAGAGGGTGGGGTAGGTAATAGCAGAGGTATGCTCTTCTGGGTTCCATACCAGCCTACTGAATCCTTTTTAACATCAATACCTGCTCTGTGCCAACTTAATTGGGTTAGTCCTTGTATGTGAGTTCATATACTTCACTGCTTAAACGGGTTATTCCACGTAAGAGCTGTTTTTATGCGTAAGGAAAGGAAATGTAATAGACTTAAAGAGATACTGACACCAGAAATTAAACCTTTTTCTTACATCTATCATAACATTGTCTTTGAATGCTATTTATAATTTAACCATAAAAGTATTTGCCTGATGATTTTACATTACCCATCTGAACCCCCATGTTCCTCTATCAGGGGACCGCCATATTTGTGCAGCAGTAGTCTGTTAGCATTAGAAATTAAAAACTGACGGTTGAGAAGCGACAGTCAGGTTCACAAAACAGTCAGGTTTCAGACTTTAATTAAGTAACAATTACCTACAAAAGCAGAGAAAAACGATCAACATGACCTATTGGTAACTTTTAATTTACATTATCATTTTAAAAAGTAGTTTCTTAGTGTTAGTATAACTTTAAAGGAGACCCGTCACCAAAACAAATGATTCAAAATCCTATTTCATCACATTAGTCAAGCAAAATGAACTTTAATTACACTATATAAATTATTTGAATCTTGTTTCCTTCAGTCTGAGAATTCATAATTATAACAAGCAGGCAGCAGCCATTTTGTGGACACTGTTATAAAGACAAGCCTTTTATCATCTCAGAATCTTGTTTGTGCGCCAGAATGGGGGTCCATCCCCATGCCCTGGCTACACAATTAAACGGTGAAGATAGAGGGGTTATGTGTGGAGAGCAGTGACATCTAGGAAGTGCTGAATGGAAAGTGAAAGTAATTGTCTGCTCCGCCTCTATCCCAAGGCATAGAGGAGGGGAAGACAATATTTGATTGACAGCTGAGATTTTTAAATGAGCTTACAACAGCTATGAATGCTTTAATAAAAAATAGAAATTGGATTTCATGTTTAATTTGAATAGGACTCTTATTATACAGCTTTGTGTGTCTGGGTGACAGGTCCACTTTTAGGCATGGTACTTCACATCACAGAAAGACCTCCAGGTTACATAGATTGTATGTACATCTCGTTCAATTCAGGCACATCATAAAAAAAGAGACATATAGAGAACAGTTAACTATAAACATGACCTTGAAAGTCAAGATAGGTACGGCTGATTTGCTTAGCAGCCACATGACTGCTGGAAAGGATATTATACAAAACCTCTTAATACAAAAGGTTATCAAGGGTTTAAAAATAAAAAAACTTTCCAGCAGGTTTGATGCAGTTGGGGCCCCCAGCTAATTGCTGGGCCTACCAACCTACTACACAAGAGGATCTAGAGCTAGATGGGGTGTTTAGGACCTGTGGGTGCTAGAAATTCAGGACTTTACCAGATCATCTCTCGTTACAGCCCCTTCAAACTCTCTAGGGCCTGCCTGTTAACTTTTAGTATGTCATAGAATGGCTAATTCTAAGCAACTTTTTAGTTGGTCTTTATTTTTTCTTCATTTTGAAGTTTTTGAAGTATTTGCCTTCTTCTGACTCTGTCCAGCTTCCAAAGGGGGTCACTGACCCCCTAAAAAACATGTGCTCTGTAAGGCTTCAAATGTATTGTTACTGCTACTTTTTATCATTTATTTTTCTATTCAGGCCTCTCCTAATCATATTCCAGTCTCTTATTCAAATCACTGAATGGTTGCTAGGGTAATTTGGACCCAAGCAACCAGATTGCTGGCATTTTAAACTGGAGAATAAAAAGCTAAATAACCCAAAAACCACATATCATAAAAAATGAAAACCAATGGAAAATTGTTTCAGAATATCCCTCTCTGCATCATACTACAAGTAAAGTTAAAGGTGAACAATCCCTTTAAGATTTCATATAACATATGGATAGAACAGATAGCATTTAGCTGTTTTTAGTTGAATAATTCTGAATTCAATTTATTTTTGGGCAATGCTTGCAAAAGCATTTTTGAGCATCAGCTGAGAAATTCCTAGGGATCTACTATAATTTTAATCGCCAACATCAGTGCCCATTGCCCAACCTCTTACATGTAAAGAGGCAAATCCCATAAACAATGTTCCAGCATCTAGTGAAAAGCTTTTCCAGAAGAGTAGAGCCTGTTATAGCAGCACAGGGAGGAAACATTTCCTGTTGATGCCCTTGATTTAGAAATGATATGGTGGGTTGACAGGTGTCCACATATTGTTTGCATGTAGTGGTCACACTATCCACTTTTGATGCCTTTGAAATGGATGCTTGGACAGACTCAAGACCATGGCATAAAGTTAAGGTGCCCATACATTGGCTTATCCTCCACAGCAGTGATCCCCAACTAGTGGTTCATGAGCAATATGTTGCTCACCAACCGATTGGATGTTGCTCCCAATGGCCTCAAAGCAGGTGCTTTTTTAAAAAAAAATCCTGGCTTGGGGTATCAGGAGCGCCCGTTGGTGCTCCCGTCTCTGGCGGCGTCCAAAGCAAGATGGCGACGCCCAGGTTCCACATGCTGATGACGTCACTCGCCCCACGCTATCTTGAAGTAAAAGGACTTCCAGGTCACGGTTCGATGCACGAATATAGGAATTGCTATGATCGTGTTTCTGGGTTTCCTAAATTCCTGTTATTGCTATTCTTGGACTTTTTGACCTTTGATCATTGCCGCCAGCCTTCTGAACTTCCGCCAGCCTGAACTTCATTCAGTGACTATGTTTATTCTTGATCCCTTTGTACCGCGTATTGGACTTTAACCTCAAAGCTTCTTCCTTGGTCCAGACTTCTCCCGCTGGGAGCGAATAGGCCCCCTGACAGTGGGCAAGTTGCACTGCCAAACAGAGTCTCCTATAGGCTGCCAGTACACATACGGGCTACCAAATAGGCAATTATAGCCCTTATTTGGCACCCCTGGGACTTTTTGCATGCTTGTGTTGCTCTCCAACCTTGCTTACATCTGAATGTGGCACATGGGTGAAAAAAATTGGGGATCCCTCCTCTACAGTATCCAAGTTGTGGTCCCTACTTATCATAGATTAAAATTTCAAACAAAACAGGTCATCTACAGTGGCATCCCAGAATTAGTGGAGTGTGAAATGTTTGGGTTAGAGGTTTCTGCACCCAAGTCCAACCCAGACCGTCATTAAGAAGGCAACACTATCCCACCAACAAAGAGGTAAGAAGTAGAGAGCAAAATGACAGATAATTTGTGACTCTGTAGACAATGCTCATGCTTATGCCACATTTACTGACCTGCCTGACCGGGGGTCCTGGACCCTGACAGTCCACTCATCTCTAACGTGGATCACAACAGGCCAATCTATTGTATTGCTGGGTGTAGTTGTACAGGTCCCTAGTTTATGTTCCTGGTTGCAAGTGGAAATTTTTGCACCCGAGGGACATTACTTTTACTTTGCTATATACAAAAATATCACAGAGCTTCCCAGCTTAGAGAATCAACTGAATGTACCCTGATTATGACCGATATGTGAGCAGTTGTGAAACATGCCTGGAAGGTCTGACATTTGACAGCAGGGAAATTAAATGCATTTGACAGGAAGCAAATAAAAGTCACACGACAAGCCCAAAAAAACGACCTTTTTGTGTCACTGCTGTAGTCAGGATTACGCAAGGTTTTCATAATGACCCATTTAAAGGCAACCATTTTTAGTACCATGCTTTTCCTAATTGCACCGTTCCAGTTGGATGTCATAGAAGCCCTTTTGTCTTAATCACTGTCACAGAGGTTGTTGTCTATGTACATTTGCCATACAAGTTAAAACCCTATAGGCCATGCATATTATAATGTGTTATATGGAACTTGCAGGTTGTTAAGTTCACATGTTTATGGCCCTTATAGGGGTGGTTCAGCTTTAAAGGAGAAGGAAATTTTAAAACTAAGTAAGCCTTATCAGAAAGGTCCACCTAAATATACCATCAAAGTAATGCTGCTCTGAGTCCTCAAGAGTCAAAAGAAACACAGCATTTCTTTCCTTCTATTGTATATACATGGACTTCTGTATCAGACTTCCTGTTTTCATCTTAAACCTCCAGGGCTTGGGCTTGAGCATGCTCAGTTTGCTCCTCTCCCCCCCCTTCTCTGCTGTAATCTGAGCCCAGAGCTACCGTATGAGTGAGCAGGGAGAGACTCAGGCAGGAAGTGATGTCACACCAAGCTAATATGGCAGCTGTTAGCCTAAACAAACAGAGAGCTTCTAGAGCTGTTTACTCAGGTATGTTAAAACATTCTACAGAATAAATATAGCATTCTAGCTTGTACTATTGCAGCTAATCTACTGGCAATAAACTGCCTCCGTAGCTTTCCTCCTCCTTTAAGTTAATCTTTAGTATGTTATAGAACAGCCAATTCTAAGAAACTTTTCAGTAGGTCTACTTTTTTTTCAATAGTTTTTTTAATTATTTGCCTTCTTCTTCTGATTCTTTCCACCTTTCAAATGGCGGTCACTAACCTCCCAAAAAACTAATTCTCTTTAAGACTACAAATGTATTGTTATTGCTACTTTTTATTACTCGTCTATCTAATTAGGCCCTCTCCTGATCATAGCCCAGTGTCCTATTCAAAACAAGGCGTGGTTGCTAGGGTAATTTGGACCCTAGCAACCAGATTGCTGCCATTGCAAACTGGAGAGCTGCTAAATAAAAAGCCAAATAAACCACAAATACTAAAAAAATGAAAACCTATTTAAAATTGTCTTTGATTACTCTCTACTACAAATACATTTGGTGCAATTAACATACGATGACACTACTTTGTGCACTTTTAGGTCATCATTTCAGTTGTTTGTCATTCTTAGGGTTGGCAATGTTTTTGCAAAAAAAAATCCTTTTTTTCTGTTATTATTTTCCAAGTTATGAACATTAGCATCTAGTGTCTGGCCCGGCTCGGGAGAACAAAAGCAAGTTGGCAGCCCTAGATGTACTCATTAATAATGCCGCAATTCGGATAGATGTATTGCTGTAATATTATAGGTAGGGACAGGCCTTGGTGTTTGAAGTCAGCTGTCGAAATCTATAAATCTCTTCCCGCTCTGAAACTGTGAATCATCAAAGTTATGACCTTGGGTGGCTTGACTGACTAGTGAACCTTAAAGATTGAGCCATTATAAGGTGTCTTGAGAGCCTATTGTGAATTGTAGCGTGGCTAACAATAATGGTCATGGAGCATAGATGCATGGTGACAACTGTTAACATGGGTAAGGCGGCTTTAGACAAAATATTCAAGTCACAGGTGGCTTGCCTAATCTTCCCCAGGGCCTACTCTGATAAAGTCACAGGTGACTTCTGTCCTGTTGATTAATGGGAAGGCCACAAAGGTTCAAGCCTAGGGTGATATGTGGCCTAGCCGCATCCTTATTTTTTTGGACACACTGGGGACGTGCATGAGATTGTGCATGCTCAAGAGCTGGGGTGGGTTGGCAGGTGAGAGGAGAAGCTGCAGAACCCTCTAGCCTAAGGGTGCCCATAAATCCAGGCTGGTCAGGTGCAGGTCTAAATGTTGGGGCAGGTTGCTAAGAGATGTCAAATTGCCAACCCACACTGACTGAAAAGGAGCTGTTTGGTAGGGAAACACCAAACCCAGGATTCAGCCAAGACTTGGCCTTTTTCAGCAGGACTCAGATTTGCCCAAACCCGAGTGCCTTTAAATCAAGTGACTTTGATCGCATAAACAAAGAAATGATTTTCCACCTGCAGCAGCGCCTGTTTCTTTTTAACCCTTCTCAAGGTTTTGATTCAGTTAGATCCGACCGAATCCTACATGAGATATTCTGGATCCAGCCAAATTTCAAAATAGTGGATGTGGTGCATTTCTACTAGTGATGTGCTGGCTGGCCACGGGACCCACGGGTTTACCCATGGATCGGGACGGGTTCGGGCCGACCTCGCACTCCCATTTGCACCTGGAACTGCCGGCTTCGTCTTACGGCTTCATTTTCTAAAGACACGCGCCTGCTCGCCCCGACCCTTTTGTGAGGTGGGGCGGGTCATCGCGGTTCTAAAAATTGAAGTCAGAAGTTAGGCTCGGGCTGGTGGAGGGAGGATGGGTTAGGGTCAGTTACGGGTTGGGTTTTACCCGACCCGCACATCACTAATTCATACTATTTGATGGGATCCAAAAATGGGTCCTGATGCTCTAGTAAGTTATTGTGATTCCTTTTGATATGAATTGGTTTCCTTCAGTAGCAAGTAATTATTAAAATTAGGTGAAATACATGTTCTTAACCAAATGTTAGGTCGCCTGCTAAGGGTGGTAACACAGGGAGCTTTAGACGCCTGCGATAAATCTTCGCTACTACGGGCGACTTATCTTCCAGAAATGAATTCCCACCTTCAAGAATGTGAATCGCCGGCGGGATGGCATAATCGTTGCTTCGGTTTTGTCACGAGAAAACCTCCCCGTGTGCCACCACCCTAAATCTTGGTGCTTTGAAAAAGAAACACTGAATCCAGATTTATTCTAGGACAATGGCACCAGCTGTCTGAAGAAGCTGAGAAAACACTGGAGAGACAGCGGATGTTTATCCCCTACAAGCCACGGATTAGTGGCTCCACATTCTTATTGGAGCCTTATGTAGAGAGATACAGAGGAACTTCCCACGGCCGGTTGCCTGAGAGGTTAACAATCACATGGCTGGGGGGGGGGCTGACTGATTTGGAGATTCTGATGTTGTGGAGCTGGCTGCTCCCAGGCACAGGCTTTGTATGATGCTGTCTCTTTATCAGCACTTCCCAAACACATCTCCCCAGGGTGCCGGAGCCTGATAAGAAGGGCTGGGCTCGGTTGCTTTGAGGAAAAACAACTTTTAAAAAAAAAAAAAAAAAGTTCCATTTTGCATTCTGTGCTACACCACTTCTACTACTGGAAGAGTGTACAAAAATCCCTCAACATTATTCAAAATTAGAACTAGACTCCCCCCTCTGCCTGTAGTGTGACTTGTAGATTCGGTGGAACTGGAACACAATTTTTGTTCTACGTTTCCAATGATAAAAAACTGAGGTGTATAAAATAAAAATAATAATATTTCTCTGTGGCCATTTTCAGACCTCCTTTGTGTTGACTTTTTATGATTGTACATCTTCCAAGGCCCCTCTAATCCTATGGTACTCTGTAAACCCTTGTTTGTTATTCACTATTTGTTTCCCATTTGTTATAAACGAAGGCACTGCATAACTTGTCGGCGCTATATAGAAATAAATGATGATGATTCCTCTGAAGCAGTCACTTTGCAGTCATTTTCATTCTGACACATGAATGACTTGATCCTGCTGATTAGCTCAAGGAAAGATCAATCAGATCAATACACACAAGGGCAGGCACATCTTTGTTTGATGTTGGCTCATGAAAACATACATGTACTGATGGGGTTATCAGATGGCTCAGTTTCTATTTGGCCAAACAAATATGGCACCACTTGCCTGGGGCACAGGGGTGCAGGATAGCTTGCTTGCCACTATACACAACCAATTTCAGACGTTTAGAAAAAACGTAAGGTGGCAGATCCACTTGTTTGGATGCCCACTTTAAGTGGGCGATATTGAGCTGATCCGATAGTGGGTCCTAGGATCTAAATAATCGCATCACAAGGCCAGAAATGCAAGGGGTGGGATCAAACTGATGCAGTCCTCAATCCGACAGGATTTTTAAGCCTGTCTGATTGACATTTGGCCGATTTTTGGCAGGTTATACACAGGGAGATCCTTATCCACAGGGAGATCCTTTTGTTTGGCAACAGCAACGTAACTAGAGGGGGGCGTGCCCTGGCGCAGGACGCACAGTCGGGCCCCCCACCTCCACCCTCTGTACGGCTGGAAAATTCGTGGCGCGCGAGCTGCCGGGGGGGAGGGGATGGGGGCCCTGGCCCATTCGCACCCCCTGCTCCCCCGGTAGTTACGCCACTGTTTGGCAATGTCGTCGGCAGACAAGCGGATCTTTCCCCAATATGCCCACATTGAGGTGGGCAATATATGGCTGATCCCATCGTGGGCCCTATGGCCCGACCATCAGATCAGAATGGAGGCAATACGGGCGGTAGGATCACGGGACTGCATCAACGAACTGAGGCGGCAACTTTCAGCCAGATATCGAGGGAGGAAGCTCGACGGAGGGCCCCACAGACTCTGTTTCTGTCGGCAGCTTTTATAGGCTTTAATAGGCCCGTGTATGGGGGGCCTTTAGTCTGTCAACAGGACGCAAAATAAATATATATATATATATAGTAAGGCCTTGGTTAGTTGATTAGTAATCAATCTGGCAAGAAAATTGCAACAGACAAGGCCAATTCAGGCCAAGGCTGTAGTCCTCCCTTAATAGGTCTACAAAGTATATCTGTCTACATGATGTCATAATTGGCCTTAGGACCAAACAGAAAAAAATCCAATTTTAGTCAGGTAAAATTCCACTAATTAGTTTTTTTTCACCAAGCAAGCAGATGTTCCTGTGTTTTAGGATTTGAGTCTTGTATCAAATCTTTGTGATCTTGGGCAAGACACTGTGAATTTCTCTTCACTACGATTTTCTTGTCACATCTCTTCCAATTGGCTTAGGGTCCAAACATTTGGAAAAACCTAATTATAGCCGATTTGGTTACTTAACCTGGCCAGCAGATCTTCCTGTTTTATAGGGTTTGAGTGCCAAATCTTTGTGACATGAACAACTCGAAATGCTATCCAATTACATATTCACATGCAATGCGACTGACAAAATGGCACTTCAGACAGATATTAAGTGTTCTGAATGGTGATTCTGACTTCAACCTATGGAGCAAAAGCACCAGATCCGGCCAAATGTTTCCACATCTACTTTCCCCGCACCTATGGCACCAAACTTAAGATGGCCACATTTATAAACCAATTTTGTCCTAGACACTTAATAGGTATGGGCCCAAATTGACAGGAACAATTTAAAATAATGTCAAGTATAGTGGCCCTTTAAAGAAAGAGAGGCGCTATATTTCATTTTGTTAAAGGAGTTGCTCTGTATATGTATCATGTCTGTGGGAACCAACATTATGGCTTTGTGGTCTGTGGTCTAGCCAAGCACACCAATTCAGGAAAAGCCACATTCTTGCTACTGCTTAGAAAACATCCCTGCAATTCCCTAGTAGGGGTGACTGCTTTTCCTCTGGATCGGACTGGTTCTGTATAAGTGACTCTCAGCATGAGTTTATTGTGTGTATTAAAGGTCACTATTAATAATTATTCAGAAGGCCCTCATACACATTGAATAGAGTAGACAGTTTTTTTTGCTTTTTCCAGGATTTCAAATTTCAAAAGGGTCCGCGACAGGAAACATCTTGTGCCGTTCTTTCCAGTTCGGAACATTGCACTTGTTGTTCTGTTGCTGAGATCTCCATTGGGTTTAGACTGGCACGCATGGCTGTGGGGATGGAAACTACCCGTAGGACCTTTTAGCTGGTGCACCAGATTTAGAATGTAGGAAAGCCATCTCCATGCCACAACAAATGCCTTATTGTTTGCTTGTTGAGCTTCTTTTTCCTATTTTTGGTCTGACAGCAAAATTCCCTTGTAATAATTAGTCTTTTTGATAATGGAAGTTGTTATGGTGGCTCTATTTAATGGGATAAAGAGAGGATCTTATACTTTTAAGTCAGGCTTGTCCAGTCTGTGTAGTGTGTGTATTTAAAGTGAAAATATTCTATTTATAATGCAAGGGTTCTGCTCTATATGTCCTTTAAAATGTCTGCAGAATATGTTGGCACTTTATAAATACATGTTAATAAAACAAATAAAACTGGGACCATGGTAGGGAGCCGAGTCAAGCGGAAAAATGCCAACAACCAATATCTGGGCTCAGGGACCTTCTGCTCCCAGGCAGGTAAAGCAATACTAATGTTTGGTGGTGCCAGGGGTGGGTGGGGATCCCATTTATGGGGACCCAAGATTTGTTATGTCAGGTCTGACTGTGATGAGAACACCCCCCCCAGCTTTCTTTGAATTTCCACCTAACATGGCCACATAGCCATGGTTGGACTGGGCTGGTGGGGTACCAGGGTTAAACTCGTGGGCCCTTTGCTGCTGCTTCTGACCTACACTCCTGGCCCCCGAAGAAAAAAGTATTAGTGGAAGGGGCTTTGAGGCTACACACAGCCTACTATACGTCATTATTAATAGGTTTCCTACTGACCACTTTAAAAAAAATTTGTGTAGTTTGTGCAGATTCCCCCTCCCATAGGGAGGTATAAATCCTATTTGTACCCAGCGAAAAGCAGTGATTGAATAATTTACAATGTATGCTGTTTTACAGATCTCTGTGTTCTTTTTCCACACTAACCCTAACTACTGGCGCCATTTTGTTGCTGTATATGGGGTTGGTTGAGGGTTGGTCACTGGGCAAAGAGGTTAGAAGTGGTACTGCAAGCAGCTAAACTATCAATAAACTGTAGTAGCTCATGGGTGAAGTGTTCCACTTCTGCAATGTCACAATACCTGACACATTCCGTGTTCTAGAACCATTCCCTTCTGTCTGGAGCGGTTGCTGCGCTACTGTGCATGGAATAAGCGTACGAGTATATGTGGGTATTTGTTTAACTCTTCCAGGAGCAGGGCAGCAGCGTGGGAGCGGTGGCCTTGGCTTCTCAGTTCCATTAGGCACTTGAGAGATAAGTGGGAGATGTATTTGTCACAGTGATTGCTGGTATCTAAGTAACCCAGTACTCTGTATTGTCCGTATTACGTGACAATCACCTGAGAGCCGGCACCATTTCTGCTGCTTGTACTGTGCCTGTGGTTTGGCTGCCTCAGATGAAGAGCCCTATTTAGATTTATAGGATAACTTCTGGGTGTGCTATATATTTTGTTAAATTTCAAAAATTCTCCAAAATGTTCAATTCAATGTTAAAAATCAATATTTATTCAGTACAAATTTAAAAAAGTAGACATACAGACCCATTGATGCGAAGCCTTACGCGTTTCATACCCACTGGTTCTTAATCATAGGCTTATCATAGGCTCCTGCAGCAACGTTGAAGACTTGAATCATTAGTGTTATGGAGCTGCTGAACATCTTTGCTGGTACAGTAAGTTCATTATATAACGTTATGCATTTCTAGCCATATATTTATTTAAGTCGGTTATTTTTTTGTCTTATGTACTTGTGGGTAAAAGAAATGGCCAATTTGCACGAGACCTAAGGGAAATTCAGTGGAAGACGATCCCATCTGATTAACAAGAGTATATTATTTCTATAACACACGGGAAGGTGCGGGCTGAATGCAAGAAGCTAATAAAGCGGAGGAATGTGGCTGGAAATTAATGTGAGTTGACAAGGTCATGGCGAGAGCAGGTGATTTAAAAGGACAGAAAAGATAAATTGTGTTCCTCCAACATCGAATAATCTGTCACCAAGTGTTGGACGCAAATTAAATGCCACTGCGATAAGCCAACTCGTAAAAGCCATCATTGTCTCACGGGTGCCTCGTGTAGAATGTCCTCCTCTGGGACAGGGGGACTGTTAAAGGGAAGGATCAAACAGAGGTTAATGTCTTAAAGCAATGAGGAAATTGGGTGGGACGCACATTTCTCAACATCGCCCCGTGAGAAGAATGAACATTATTCAGGAACTAGTTCTGTTGGTGTGAGCGAGTGGTGCCAACAACGATTTGGAATAGCCTGCTTTGTGTTATATATGGCGCCATCTTGTCCGTATGTCGTCCATCTTGTTGGACAAAATCACCATCGCTAAACAGTGGTATCAAACTTTTACAACATATAACTATATGGAATGTGAACCAGTACTGTGAGAGAAAATAACACAATATTTCTGAAGTTTGGGTGAAAAAATGTCCCAGTTATGGCCAAACACGCCCCCTGCTCTACTCACAATTCCAAGGACTTTCTGGTAGGCCCTGTGCCTTGCCATTAGGGACTGTTCACTCCAAAATGGGGACTTGAGTTCAGTACCAATTACCATTAAAGTGGTGGTTCACCTTTCAGTTCTATTTTAGTATTTTTGGCGAATGGCTAATTCTTACCAACTTTTCAATTGGCCTTCATTTTTTTTTTCAGTTTTTGAATTATTTAACTTCTTTTTACTCTTTGCAGCTCTGACCCCATCAAAAAACAAATGCTCTGTAAGGGTCAGGGCACACAGGCAGATTCGGGGAGATTAGTCGCCCGGTGACAAATCTCCTCTTCTTCGGGGCAACTAATCTCCCCGAACTGCCTTCCCATCGGCTAAAATGTAAATCGCCGGCGGGATGGCACTCGGAGCGATTCGTTTTCCAAAGTCGCCCAAAATGAATCGCTCCGAGTGCCATCTTGCCAGTGATTTACAATTTAGCCGGGGGGAAGGCAGGGGAGGCAGTTCAGGGAGATTAGTCGCCCTGAAGAAGAGGAGATTTGTCGCAGGGTGACTAATCTCCCCGAATTTGCCTGTGTGCCCTGACCCTAAGGCTACACATTTATTGCTATTGCTACTTTTTATCACTCGTCTTTCTATTCAGCCCCTCTCCTACTCACATTCCAGTCTCTTATTTAAATGAATGCATGGTTACTAGGGTAATCTTGACCCTAGCAACCAGATTGCTGAAACTGCAAACTGCAAACTGAGCAGCAGAGCAGCTAAATAAAAAGCTAAATAACTCAGAAACCACAAATAATAAAAAATGAAAAACAAACAAAACTTATCACCACATGTCTCCCCATTCCTATCATGGATAGGAAACAAAAAATTCCCAATTGGCATGCGATACCCTATACTCTTCCAATGGAGGAATGAAGAATTACAAAACCTTTATGATATATCAGATGACAAACACTCAGTGATCTCTCACACCAGACTTATGGAAAAATGTCCTATTACAACACCAAATGTATTTCTCAGATTACAAATCATTCATTTTGCAAATCACACAGTTACACAATTTACAGACAGAGACAAAAATAACCCTTAAAATCAAATATGGAAAAACAAAGAAACCAAACAAACAACTTGACAACTATATCAAACCATCAGAACATTAATACAATTAGGAGATGAAGAAAAACCTAGCTTTAAAGGTAGTGTCGGACTGGGGGGCCCAGGGACTGCTGCCCCAGAGCCCCCCTCCGGACCCCCTGCAGTGCCAGCGTCTGGTTCTTCTGCCGCCGTGTCTGTACGCATGCACGCGGCGCCATATTTATGCGCAAGCACAAAGTTTTCTCCCGGTCCGATAAAGGGGGTTGCGCCATTCATAGCCACATATGGGTGCGGACCTGGGCCCGGCGGGGCCCACAAGAGCCAGGGGCCCACCGGGTTTTTTCCCAGTACCCCGCCGACCCAGTCCGACCCTGTTTAAATGCATACCTCCCAACATTTTGTAAGTAAAAAGAGGGACAAAAAAATGTTTCCGCACGTAGCGCAGCAATTTTTTTGACCACACCCCTTTCTGTTGCCACACCCCCTAATTACCATGTTTGTTTTACAAAATTTGGCACGTTATGAAAGTTTGAAAATATTTCTCCTTAACTAAACTGTTTTTGTGTCTCAAAATTGTTACAAAGTATCTTATTTGCACCTGTTAGCTGTTCTGGGCTCTCTGCTAAAAGCCAATTAAGTGAGAAACTTTGTTTCTTTTTCTGGCTGTTCAGTGCAGAGAAAAGAGGGACTTTCCAGTACAAATCAGGGACTGCGGGTTGAGCTGTCAAAAGAGGGACTGTCCCTCCGAAAAAGGGACAGTTGGAAGGTATGTAAATGGATGATAGACATACCTAATATTTTGGAAACAGACATCTTAAAACAACATGTAAACATAATGAAACTACTTCCAGCGAGCGAGCGAGATGGCCCTCCAAATTTTACACAACTCATGCGTTACTCCAATTAGAAGACATAAAATGGGAAATCTGTCCTCTGATAAATGACTTAGATGCTGTTCCACAGGAGCTGATTTAATACATAACCTATGGTCATGCCCAACACTACAAACTTTTTGGCATGAAGTAACCTCATATGGTGAACAGGTAATTGGGAAACCTTTTCAAATGCAAATAGAATGGGCATTATTCAGTAATACCACAACATATACCCAACTACAAATGGCAGGGAAAAATATGATTGGGAGACTAACAGCAGCAGCTCGGAAAACTATATTACAACAATGGTTAACTTCTCAATCTCCATCTATACAACTAGTCAGACAAAAACTACATCACATGTTGCATTTGGATTGGTTGGAAGCAATCATAAGAAAAGAACAAAACACCTCAAATTTCTGCATAGGATTTTATATTTATATCTCATTTGAGCTAAAATGTTAATGCATATTGTTGGATTAATTGTTAAGAATTTATATTTCCATTCATTTTCAAAATTGAACTGCATAATGAAAACAAACTGTACTATGTGGCAAAAATAAATAAATACATGTTACAAAAAAGTAACAAATATCACTCTCTACATCATACTAAAAGTTCATTTAAAGGCAAACAGCCCCTTTAATTGCATCTGCTGCTTGGGCCTCTTTGGGGCTGGTTTCTTAGAATTTAGAAGATTTCAAAGGAAATTTGATATTGCCTTTAGTTGTTTTGTTTTAGTTTGGGCCTGAAATCAGTGAATGCCAATGAGCAGAATTAAAGGGGAACTGTTTTTGTTATAAAACCTCTACCAAACTGCAGTAGAAAACTGAAATATTTTTCCCTTGTGTTTTTGTTTATTTCATACTATAAACAGGTTTTTTTATATTTAACTTTTTATTTGCAAATTCCTCAACCTAACCTTTTTTTTTCCTGGCTGCAACCAACACTTTCTGTCTCTGAGAGTCGCTCACAGATTTCACTTACTCTGATTGGTCGATTCTAGCATGAGTCTGCAATGCATTACCAGCAAAAAGCCTGTCTGGGTTCTTTTGCAGCAGGAATATATGTTAGGTTGATGACCTACACTAATAAACCATTTATATCTAAAAAAAACAACCCAGAATATTATCAGTGAAAGAGAATGTGGAAGCACCCACGACTGTTTAGTTGAGATTTTATAATAGCGATAGTTCCCCTTAAAGAAAGGGAATTATGTAACTTTCATGAACCAATAACTGCTTTTAAGCTTTAATGGGGAAGTGATTTTCCTAGTAGTCATGTGACATTCTACCGTACCTCCCTTCTTCCCCAAAAAATATTAAGCCGGCGGTAGAATTACTACAGGTATGGGACCTGTTATCCTTGGGACCTGGGGATTTCCAGATAATAGAGCTTTCTGTATTTTGGATTTTCATACCTTAAGTCTACTAGATTTTTGATGGAAACATAAAATACACCCATTAGGTTGGGTTTGCTTCCAATAATGTTAAATTATATCTTATTACAAAAAAAGGAGACAACTTTAAACATTTGGATTATTTGGATACAATGGAGTCTATGGGAGATGGCCTTTCCATAATTTGGAAAAGTCAGTTATGTGCTTTCCGGATACCTGAACCCATACCAGTACAATTATGGGACCTGTAATCCAGAATGCTAGGGACCTGGGGCTTTCCAGATCTTTCTGTAATTTGGATCTTCATACCTTAATTCTACTAGAAAATCCTGTAAACAATAAATAAACCCAGTAGGCTGGTTCGCTTCCAATAAGGATTAATTATATCTTGGTTTGGATCACGTAGAAGGCACTGTTTTATTTTTAGACAGAAAAATAAAATAATTTTTAATTGTTATTTGAATAAAATGGAGTCTATGGGAGACAGCCTTTCTGTAATTTGGAGATTTCTGGATAATGGGGTTTCCATATAACGGATCCCATACCGGTACAATCTTTATAACAGAGCAATAGGAGAGGCTCCACTTGATTTTCTATGCAAACAGATAATAATAGCATGGGGGAGCTTTACACCCTTTCATTTCTAGGTTGACCAATGCCGAGTGTATGGAGGTGTTGGCAGATTTTTAGTCCCACAGACAGAGCAACCAAGTGTGATCATAAGGTGTTTTTCATTAAATGACTAAAAAAGGGGATGGATGGGAGCACACTGTGCTTGGGTACAAGGTGAGATCAGGGATCCTGAATAATTTATAGACTCGTGGTTTCTATTGTTTCCACTTTGATACTGATCTGAAATACATTTATATGAAAACTAATATTTTTGTCAGCTGAAAAACTGTTGTGTTGCATTGGTTACGTGATCCTGTCCCATATATATATATATATATATATATATATATATATATATATATATACTGTATATATATATATATATATATATATATATATATATATATATAAGCCTCCAGTGTCCGCACACGCTATCAAACGAACAATGAATATCGGGTGCTGTGCTGTAGTTGAACAATGTGCAGGAACAGAGATTTGCACGCACACCGGATCCTCTTTTCTCCAAACGATTTATTGGGATACATATATATATATATATATACTCACAGTCCAAAAGGAGCACACTGTCTACTTGGCAGAATACCTGGGTGCCAAGTGAGAATAAGCATAAAAGTAAAGAATGGTGGCACTCACAGGGTTTTCAGGCAAAAATTAGAAAAAACTTTTATTATATATATTTTTATATATGGAGTATAATAAAAGTTTTTTCTCATTTTTGCCTGAAAAACCTGTGAGTGCAGCAATTCTTTACACACACACACACACATATATATATATATATAGTAGTCATGGATCAGCACACTCGTTGTAGAAGTAAATAAAGTCAAGGAGAAAGGTCCCCAGGTGGGACCGAAACGTCGGATAATAATGCTGTGTTACCAATAAAACACTTTATTTACTTCTACAATGAGTGTGCTGATCCATGACTACTGCATATTATGAATATTGATCGTGCACATCTACTCTACATGAGATTGACACCCAGAGCATTTCTATATATATATATATATATATATATATATATATATATATATATATATATATATATATATATATATATATATATATATATATATATATACAGTGCACTGCCCAGAGAGGTGCTCACCTGTGTGACTCACTGCAGTGACTGATAGTTTCCTTGTGTATTTAGCTCACATCCCATGATGTCAGAGACACAAATTAAGGCCTATAGCACTCAGAGGTATATTAGATGGTTTAGTCAAAACACCTTGAACTGCTTTGTGTTGGATGGTTTTAAAAATGTTTAACAAAAAATTGTATAGAGCAGGGGTCCCCAACCTTTTTTATCAGTGATCATTCAAATGTAAAAAGAGTTGGGGAGCAACACAAGCATGAAAAAGTCCCTTGGGGTGCCAACTAAGGGCTGTGATTGGCTATTTGGTTGCCCCTATGTGGACTGGCAGCCTACAAGAGGCTCTACTTGGCACTTTACTTAGTTTTTATACAATTAAAACTTGCTTCCAAGCCTGGAATTCAAAAATAAGCACCCGCTTTGAGGCCACTGAGAGCAACATCCAAGGGGTTGGGGAGCAACATGTTACTCCGGAGCTACTGTTTGGGTGTCACTGGTATAGATAGTGATAGGAGTTGAGAATTCTTATATCTTTCCATAGACTCCCATAAAACAGTGTCCCCTGGGGGTGAGATTGTTATGAAGATTGGTAGAGTGATTGGCTCTAGCAAGTGATTATATTCTAGTGATGCATCTCACAAATACAATGGTAATTTTGTTTTGCTCTTTTGAGAAGATATCACGTTTGTACCCTGTAAGGTGCCCATACTTTGATTGCAGTTTTGACCTGTGACCTTTGTTGTCCTGTGTATTGGCCAAAACTGATTACTTCTCATTGACTGATATATGATTAGCACTCATACACATAATGACCAGGTTGGGTGGAATATTCCATCTGGATCGTATTGACCTGTAGAGGCAGTCTCCAGCCAATGGTTCTGCAATGCAACTCACCCACATACACCCCACTTCACCAAATCAGGGGAAAGATCCTCTTGTTTGACAACATGGTCAGTTATCAGTTATGTCTCGTCCAACAAATGTTTTCTTTCTATAATAATAGAATATATATAAATATATATATATATATATATATATATATATATATATATATATATAGCAGTCACTTTGTCTAAGCTTTCTCTGTGGTTTTGCAAAGGAGTCAGCTTAAAAGAGGACTAAAGCCCATAAAATAATATTGCTAGAAATGCTTTATTGTATATACTAAACTTACAGTACCAACACAGAGGTTCAGAAGTCCTATAACAGTAAAGGACCTATTAATAAAAAAATAAAAAAATAAAAAAAAACCCCTGAAGATTACCGAAGAGAAGAAGATGGTGCCTGTGAACTCTGCTGGATAGATTCTGCACGGAGGAGTAATTAAAGCGTTAGGGGCATTTGCCTGGGGGGGGGGCAGCTAGGCTGGAGGGGGGTCTTTGTAGGGTAGGGGGGTAGGGTTTTTTTTAAGGGTTTCTTTCTCCTTTAAAGCTGTCTACCGGACCCCATCTTGGATCTTGTTAGGTCATCTTTTCAGTGTCAGTGGCACTGCACATGCTCAGTGAACTCTGGGCAGCTGTTGTGAAGAATATCTTAGGGGTTTTGAGAAATAGCAGAAAGAAAATTCATAAAAGCCGATGCTACAGGGGTGATTATTAATCACCTCTGGTTTCTGTTCTTCCAGGTAGTGTGGCTCTGAATCAATTACTAATCAGCCTTGTATTGTGACTTTTATATTGTGTATATATTGTATATTGTATATTGTGAGTGGGTTAGTTACTGCAGCCCAGAGCATGTGCTGGAAATCAGCAGAAAAGAAGATGGGGAGCTACTGGGGCATCTTCACAGGCACAGATCTTCCCTGCTAAAGGGTTGTGGTGGATTCGGGCTGCTATTTTATAGCCTAAATCTTTGTTAAGCTTGTTCCTCCTCTAAATTGTAGTTAAAGGTCTTTGACAAACAGCTGCGTTTGTGGTTGGACTCTTATGACGTCAAAGGGCTCTTGGCGCAGGGAAACATTACGCCGAGATGATTTGTATGAAGCGGTGACCAGAGGAGACAGATCTAATGATATAACTGCTCGTGGGTGATCCGAGATCTCGGAGATGTAACGGTGGGGCTCGCCGGGAAGGGGGGGGATGCTGGTAGAGACAGGCACTTGGTTTGAAAGCGAATTTCCAGCTGGCATGAGTGGGCCCAGTTAAGAGCCCAGCTGCTTTGTGTTTGTGGAGAGGATGGCACAGTGCTGCTAAGAGGGCACTTGACAGCCAACGTGTCTTTAGACAGACCCCCTTTTTTTCTGTTTGGGCAGCTGATTGTGGCCTCTTGGAGAATGATTTACAAGAAACACAGGCTGAAGTGTTTATTCTGGCAAGCTCACAGCTCATCAGTCACGCGCAGGTACCTGTTCCCACGTCAGAGAGGCCGATTACTAATGCACTTTTTTTTTTTACTCTTTAAAATGGGCCCCAGGGCTAAAAACACAGTTTCGGTTTAATATAAAGAGAGAATGTGGCAACATTGACAGGCTGAGCAGAAAACACGAATGACGTTTTTGAACGTTAAAGGGGAACTATTCCTGCAAGCCGTGTTGAACGTCAGTCTATTTTTCCCTTCAATAATATCATTTCATGGTTGGCCTGTATTGATACATATGACTGGGAGAAGCCACGTTGCTTGTCATTCAGCCTTTGCATTTATGTGTGTTTATGAACATTGATGTTGCTGCCGCATTGTGATGCTTTTTAGAAAACTTGAAAAGGCATTGTGACTATGCAGCTGTTGGTCATAGGAAGAAAGGGAGAGAGAGCAGGTATAGGAGGACAAGGTGGTGACAGTTACAGGGCCATAGCTCAGGCTTTTTATAACAATATTAAGACATATAAATCTTCAGCTCCCGGCTGAGGCTGCTGGGAGTTGTAGTTCCAAACTGGAGCAAGCCGGGGGGTTACGTTACTACCTATTTCCTTCATGCAGGGTTTGCAGGTGCCGTAGCCAGGTAAGCTGATCAGGTCTGGCGGCTCAGAGTGACGGGATTTAAGACAAATAAAACTCAAAGCTTTGTGTTTGTGCAGTAGACACGGAGACAGACATATGCACCGCAGCATAGCACAAAGACTAAAGGGAAAGTTTACCTTACCATGAACTTATGGGTTTAGAAAACAATACAGTTTAAAGATATTCTGGAATTAGTGTTCATTTTTTTTATGGCTTTTGATTTGTTATTACATGTATGGGACCTTTTATCCAGCATGCTCGGGACCTGGGGTTTTCCAGATTTTTTGTAAATTGGATCAAGCCTCAAGTCTACTAGAAAATCGCATGAAATAAACACAGCAGTCTGGTTTTGCTTCCAATAAGGATCATTAATATCTTGGTTTGGATCAAGTACAAGCTACAAAAGGAAATAGTTTTTAAAAATTTGGGTTATGGGGCATGGAGTCTATGGGAGACAGGTATTCTGGATAATGTGTTTCCGGATAAAGAATCCCATCCCATATAGTATCCTTTATTTAAAGGGAAAGTAAAGTGATGTTAACTAGGGGGCTTTCAATGTGTTAGTGAATTAGCACCCATGCCGCCATGATTTCTCAGTGTCCCATGTGCTGTTCTGGATAGCTGTTTTGATTGGTTGGTAGGATCTGATTCACAGACAGTTTATCACTACTGTTTGCGGCTATGCTAGGTGGCTTAGAACGGACAATATTATTATGATTCATTTATTATAATATTATTATAAATTATAAACAATGGGCAAATATGCCCATGGGCAGTAACTGACATCAACCAGTGATTGGCCTTTTTTCAGCCAGATGCTGATTAAAAAATGAATGCAATTATTTGATTGGTTGCCACTGGTTACTGCCCAGTGTTTATAAATGAGCCCCCAGAGATCAAGCAGAAGGCATAATACAGGGTCAGAAGGTACAGTGAGTTGGCTGTAGGCTCTATGTATTTAGCTGGCATGCAGAAGGGGTTAATTTGCTCTTGCTGGAGGATCCCAGGCATTCACCTGCAAGGTTACATGGAAAAAGAAAAGATTATATGCTTGAGAAATATCCACACAGAGCATGCTGCGTGAATAGAGGAGGGGGGGTCTGATACACAGCAAGGTCACATGCCATGGTGTGACTGCATTATTCTGTTATAATCACATCTGCTGCCACATAGTGTAATCATTAACCACTGAGCTGCTGCTGCAAATTCATCACGATCAGTCAGAGGTGCTTGGTGATGCAGTCGCACAAAATGCGACGTGTGTGGCCACACATTGTATTGAAACTGCTATTGAAATATAATTCCCAGCACCCCTAGACACTTGTCCTCTCTCAGTGGGTACTGGGAGTTGTAGTCTGAAATCTAGTGGTTGCACATTGAATTGTTTTAACCCTTAACCTCAGGGGCGTAACTAAAGAGGAAGCCACCAGGGGGGCCCAGGAGGTAAAGGGGCTCCACGTGGCCCCAATTCATATCCATTTTGAATAAATACTGGCAAAACAAATCAACCTCTAGACATTTTTGGGGCCTGAAAAATTATTTGCTGTGGGCCCAGTAATATCTAGTTATGCCACTGCTTATCCTGTCACAGACCTTTATGGTACTGACAGAAAGGTACCAGCCGGCTAGCACAGTGGATCCTAGGTTTCAAGGTTTTATATTTATCTATGCCGCAGCATGCAGAGGAGGATCAAAGCCGAAGGGTTAACTCATCTTAAAGGCCCAACACATCCAAGCATGTAAGGCTAATTGTTGCATTTTTCAAAATGATCTCCATCTTGTGCTTATGTATGTGAAAGTTACCGATGCGAAGGGATTATGAATGAGGCACGAGGAGCAATTATACGCTTAGCCAAACGGAGTTGTTTCCTTTACTGCTGTGCCGCCTGCTTCTGCAATCATTCCCTAACTGGGACTTCAAAGGGAGCGAAAACATCCACTTATTCCCAAGCAGACATGTATAATACGGTAATAGTAAAGGAAGTATTTCAAAAGGTGCGCTAAAAAGCAGTACACCACTTTAACGCAACAGTAGGAGGTGTAATATCATGCATCATTATAATTATGTATTGTTGCTCTACTGAGCAACTTCCACAAAAACTTTGGGGATTCTTTGCCATAATTCTAATGTTATAGCGCTCTGTGAATAGCACACTGGCTAATAACAAACTGGCCATTTTGCTTTTGCCCAAACATGTTGCTGCAGTTGTTGCACGGTTGCAGGCCCATGCACAGGCCAATAAGCTGCCTACTTGGTTTGGAGGTAGGGTTACCACCTTTTGGAGTGCAAAAGTCTGGGCAAGGAGCAGAGTGGGTGAGATCCGGGGGCATGGCAGTGACGTTGAGTGTGTGGACTTGTGATGTGAGGACTGTGTTTTGGTGATCATTGCAGAGTCTTGTCCAAATTTCCAAAAACGAAAATCAGGCAGGCAGTTCGTTTTCAACATTCAGAATTCAAAAATGTTCGTGGTGAAAAAAAAGGCCTGTGATTGGCCATTTTGTAACCCCTATGAGGACTGGCAGCCTACAGGAGGCTCGGTTTGGCAGTACAACTATTTTTTATGCAACCAAAACTTCCTTCCAAGCCAGGAATTCAAAAATAAGCACCTGCTCTGAGGCCACTGGGAGCAAAATGTTGCTCACAAGCCACTGGTTGGGGCTCACTGCTTTACAAAAACTAAGCTGTCTGGTTGAAATAGGTAGAAACCCTATTTGGAGGGGACAATTTATTAGCTTTCATCAGACTATGTATGGTCTTCTGATTAGGTTGTGGCAAGTGGTGGTGGGAAGATATTTGCTGTTTTACAGCTGGTGAGGAAGAGATCAAGACCACTGCCACCTCTTATTTACATAAATAAGAAGACTCTGCGCTTTTACTGGTGTTCTTCGGCTTTATAATGCTCTGCAAATGCTTCAGTACTAGTCATGTCAGCCTTAAAAAGTATTAAAAAATGAAAAAATGACCACCCTGCTTAATCATACTGCTATGCCTGGCCACATCCCTGGCACTGATTTCCAAAATCACAGATTTCCCTTTCCTTACAATGTTTTTGCCTGGCTTCAAGGTAGAAAAAGCAACTTTTTCCCCTTTGAATGATCCACCATACAGAAATAATATGTATGGGGCACCGAGCATACAAGGTGACCCAGTACTGCCTGAGACCAACCCTTCCTACTTGTACGGTTTCATTCCTGGGCCACGGGGGAGGCTCGTACACTTCCTCTGAACCAAGTTCATTCTTGGCGTTCTCACACCCCCAGAACATAGATCACAAAAAAACACAACGACTTGCACAGCGCAGCACCCAGGGTGTGTGCCAATCTGTGGGAGTGCAGCACTCGGGGAATGCCTCCCTCCAGGGGGAATGTGCATTCCAGAAATCTGCTAGAAACTGCATTCTGGCCTGGTTGTTGTCCTTTAATGTTTTCTTAAAGGAGAAGAAGCCAGCTGGCAAGATAATACCATTGCATCCTTAGAGGTGTGTGGCTTTAGAGAGAGCCATCTACTTGGGAACAAGGGTGATTTGCTGATCAGAGGCCCTTTATAATGTGAGAGCTGTAAAAGGGGAGGGCCTGCCGTACCCAAGAACTGAATGAGTTAACAGCTTGTGGCCTCACTGACGTCAAAAGATATAAATGCTGTGATTTCCTCCAGGAGAGCAAAGCAAATATTCGCTCAGCGGCAACCGGTGCCTAAGTGTGTCATTCGTTGTCTGGGCACTAAATTGAGCTTAGAGCATGCTGGGATTGTCACATAGACCCCACTAACACAACGTGACACATCATTGTAGTGCAAGAGTTAAATGCTTTGCTTCCTTCAGTGCATATATAGGAGCACTCCCGGACTGTGGGTTCTGGCAAATGCCAGAGGGGCTGCTGTAAGATGCCATAGAAAGTCACTATTTTGAGGTCTGGTGGGCACTCATTTGCCCTCGGTACTTGGAATGCCAGGGCCTATTTTAACTCCCAGTCCAGACTTACTGTATATAGGAGCCTACATGTATTGCATCCTCATTACCTTTCTATATAGCCTCTTTGCCAAACCTGGGCCTCATTCACAAAGTAGGAGGCAAAGTGTCGCACTGTATGCAGTGCTGCTTACAAAGTTGGCGGTACGTGAGTGTCCCCTAAAACAACACCCTAGTTCATGCAGCCAAGGGAGTGCCGGGGCACACAGGGTGCTGGGGAGCTTTGTACCTACCACCTTGCATTTTACACTGTGGTGAAAAGTGCAGAGCACATCCAGCACCCCACAAATGTAGGTGCTCTGTGGCTCGATCACATTGTGACTCTAACATGAGTAAAAGGCCCCTCATACCTACGAAAACTTCTCATTTGCCCATAATATCTTTCCTATTCTATATATGGAGGATCCATTCGTACAATAAATGGAACATTAGGAATAGGAAGTAGGCATGCCATGAATGGCCTCTCATACTTTATTTTACTGTTTGCCCCGAGGGTGTATTGGTCGAATAACGACAAGTATCTGCTGTTGTACGGTCGCCTTTAGAGTTCTGCTCCGTTCCGCCACTTGAAACTCACAGACTTATTTAAAGTGAAAGCATTTTGGGTTGTCGCTGTACCTGCATAGGATATTAGATATAGAATCATACACGTGACAGTCTCACCTACATCACGAGCCACAGTCAGTGCCAAGAAGAATGTCACTGTAATGGAATTACAGTAAATATAAAGACAGAACAAAACTGCTACATTCCTGTTTATGGTTCCGTTTCCAGCTCTAAGTGAAAGGGAACTCGTTCCTCTTTCTCTGAACTAAAATGTCATTCTCGGCAGTTTGGAGTGTTATCACCTTGAAACGATTTAAAATCGTCAGGTGCTAAAATGGGCACCCAGGAAAATGCCGTAAACCATGTGCTTTTGCACCCCCTTGCACTCATTGGACCAGTACCATTGCACCACTTTGCACATTGCACCTTCTTTGGTACATAAAATGTCACATGTAGTAAATGAGCCCTCACCAATTGTGCCTTACAAGTGGCACCATTTACTTTATGGTGCCAAATAGTTTTTCTGCTTAATGTCCACACATATGAAATACTGATCGTGTAACTATATTTTTATTTTTGTCTCGGCAGGATATGAACGGGCAAGTGAAGGAGAGGTGCCCTCGTTTGTGTTATCTGAAAAAAAGCCCCGGTGGTTACGGCTTTAATCTGCACAGTGAAAAATCCCGGCCGGGCCAGTTTATCAGGTCTGTGGACCCAGGATCACCAGCAGCCAAGGCTGGGCTGAGACCGCAGGATCGACTAGTAGAGGTATGACAATGTTATGCACAGGAAAAACATAAAGGGGTGGTTCCACTAATTAACTTTAAGGGGCATATTTATTATGCTGTGTAATACACAGAACATCGGCAGGCTTCACCGTGTAAAAACAGCGTAAAATTTGTACGTGGTTTTTCTTACAAACACCTTGAAAAATTAGCCATTTATTTTACACAGCTTTTGACACTTTTTTCAGGGAATTTTGTTTTACACAGCATAATAAATATGCACCTGAGTATGATGAAGGTGGTGGCATTCAAACATTTGTGGTTTCATAATAATCCACAATTCGGTTATCCAGAGTCGGGCTTGCGTTTTACCTGCTGTGGGGCTGCAAGGGGTTAATAATGCTAGCAGCCCTTGGGAATGGGTATGAAAAAGCCTAAATAGACAGGTAAGATTTAATAAAATAATACATAATAATAAAACTTAAGTCTCACAGAATGTGTGTTTTGGCTGCCGGGTCCGGTCCATTAATATTAGGCCTGAACCACAAGATGCGGCTTCTACCGATCCGACGCGATGAGAGGAAGCGGAAACGACAATACAGATGCGGAATATAATGTAAGTAATAGGAATGTCAGACCTACAAGCTGCGTGCATCCGACATGACACGACTGTCAGATGAAGACGCAACATACGGCGTTCGCATCCGACGTGCAGCTTGTAGGTCCGATATTCCTATTACTTACATTATATTCGTCGCATCCACTTCCTCTCGTCACGTCGGATCGGAACAAGCCACTCTGTGGAGTTCAGCCCTAAATGTTTATCTAAAAGTGATCTTCCCTTTTAACATTGTGACATTTCATTGGCTGTTTTCTGTGAGGCTATAGGAAATTGTAGCATTTTGCAAAATTGTGTCATAATTCTCTTACAAAAAGCTTCAAGGTGGGGGTGGCCTAATGACATTAAGGCATGGCTACTAATGGGTCCCCTTCCCTCTTATTTAAGTGGATCAGACTGAATGTTTTAGTTTGTGACCCATAAATTATTACTTTACTCTTTAACCCTGACTACGCCGGTACCTTGCTGCGTTGCCTGTGTATTGCCGTTTAACAGGTGACTCATCGCAGATCAAAAGGAAACGTAGAATTCATGGGCTGGCACATTGGTATTTTTGCATTAGAGGCACTACATTTGCCAGCACTTAAGAGGGTTAATTCACTGTTTTTTTTTGCTATATTTTCATTTTTAAAAAGGCTGTAAGCATCAAAGAGCAAAGATGGTATCTCTGACCATTTCATGTGATGTAGGCAGTGACAGGGACTGGCTGGCAGTGACGGGAACTGGCATTTACTGGAGCTTAGTGGGGCAGCTTTTTTGTAATATCAGTGCTCTGCCCAGTGGCCTGGGTCATATGATCTGGCTCTGCTTTGCCCTGAGACTGCTGAACCCTGGCTGCCCTCTGCCTGGTCGATCTGTCATCTCCTTGCATTGTAAGCGCAACAGGTCTTGTCCCGCCATCTAAGGGCCCTACTGCATATTTAATGCCTCCATGCAGCCATGCGAGGGGGAAAGGAACGCCATGCCAGCTAGGGGCGGGCCTCTCTTACATTTAATTCTCCACCTACCAGCAAACCACCTGGGGGATTTAAGAACTTGATCCTACCAAGAACCTTGCAGACATTCTGTGCCAGAGTCTCCTATGAATAATTCATGCCATATTATAAGCAGGAGTGGAATCCCAAGGGGGGGGAACAGAGAATTGCAAACATATTCTCCTGCTCATAGGCAGTGTCCACAGGGAGATCCTCCTTTCTTCAGACGCTTTAAAACACATGTAAATTATTTCACTCGATCCTCTTGTGCTGGAAGTTTCACCGTCAGAATAAATTACATTAAAACTTCTGTCTCTGGCCCTTCTGAATGCGGGCAGCCATTTCATTGCACGTGAAGCTTCAAATATTAAAGGGATACTGTCATGGGAAAAAAAATTTTTTTCAAAATGAATCAGTTAATAGTGCTGCTCCAGCAGAATTCTGCACTGAAATCCATTTCTCAAAAGAGCAAACAGATTTTTTTATATTCAATTTTGAAATCTGACATGGGGCTAGACATTTTGTCAATTTCCCAGCTGCCCCATGTCATGTGACTTGTGCTCTGATAAACTTCAATCACTCTTTACTGCTGTACTGCAAGTTGGAGTGATTATCACCCCCTCCCTTTTCCCCCCAGCAGCCAAACAAAAGAACAATGGGAAGGTAACCAGATAACAGCTCCCTAACACAAGATAACAGCTGCCTGGTAGATCTAAGAACAACACTCAATCGTAAAAACCCATGTCCCACTGAGACTCCTTCAGTTACATTGAGAAGGAGAAACAGAAGCCTGCCAAAAAGCATTACTCTCCTGAAGTGCAGGCACAAGTCACATGACATGGGGCAGCTGGGAAATTGACAAAATGTCTAGCCCCGTGTCAGATTTCAAAATTGAATATAAAAAAATCTGTTTGCTCTTTTGAGAAATGGATTTCAGTGCAGAATTCTGCTGGAGCAGCACTATTAACTGATTCATTTTGAAAAAAAATTTTTTTCCCATGACAGTATCCCTTTAATGTTAAAGTAAACCAAATTACATTTTTGAGTTAGTTTTAAGATAAAGGTCTGCTGTCCCATGCATGAAGACATATACGGGTAGGTGCTCGTTTTTTGCCAAGTCTCCAAAACAGCACATCTCTTTTGGCCACCTACATCGAGGCCTGTAAGGAGAGGACCCATCCAGAACCCTATGCATTTCTTACAATAAAATATAACAACACTTAGGAATAAAGTTGTCCTTTAGGGAGACTCTCTCCTGCCGTTCCTTTTCAGTCTCTCAACTGCATAAAAAAATATTGTGTATAAAAACGAAAATGTTTTTGGATCAGCGCTTAAAGCATGCGGAGAGAGTAAAAAAAACTAACAAAAACAGGAAATATAGTGTAGTATTTCTGATTCTTTCTGAAGCACCCAGTGTTCGGAAAGGCAATACAAATTCTTATGTGGGTTTCCCACTTTCTTCCGGAGCCATGTGCGTATGCAAATTAGGATTCGGTTTGGTATTCGGCCGAATCTTTTGCGAAGGATTCGGGGTTCGGCCGAATCCAAAATAGTGGATTCGGTGCATCCCTAGTTTTCACCTTCCAGCACTTTTGTTGGTTCAGATGGTTCACCAGAAATAAATACTTTTTACAATTTCTTTCTAATTTCAGTGTGACAGTTTTTCTAATATTGAAGTGTAAAGTGTCATTTTTCACCTTCTTCTGTCTTTCTAAAGCAGTTCTGGGAGGGGGGGGTCGCCGACTCTGTAAACTGTACTAAACTAGTGATGTGTGGGCTGAACCGAAACCTATGAATTTACCTGGGGGTTGTGCTGGTTCGGATTTGACTTCTGCACAAAGTTTGGTCTTTTTGAACTTTTTTTTGATATTCAAACGGTCTTTTTAAACTTTTTATATATCAGAATCACTGAAGGCAGAACACACTCTTGTTATGATCTCAGACACGTGTCAGTAGCCTGTTATAATTTCTAATGACCATCTAAGGGTGTCAGGGCCAAGGGTTTTCGACTGTGGTAGAAGGGGCACAAGTGGAAAAACTTGAAGTGTTTCTGAGGGGGGAAGAAGATATTTCCAATAAACTAAGCAAGAGAATCAATGGCGAGTCAACCAAGGATAAGATTTAAGGAGAGTACAAGGGAGCAATGGGCTGTGATGAGAGAACTCTGTGGCCCAGTCCAAGCACAAAGCAATTGTTTCTGTCAGGGGAAAGTAGCAGTGGTTGCTAAGGAACCAGGAAGAGAGGCCCTGGTGTCTGTTTTCATTGCAAAGGCTGAGGGCAGGGAGCAAGGAAATAGACTTCTTTAGCGGGGGAAAAAGGGGAGCATTAACCCCTGCAGCAGCTTGTGAGCCTGACATTTCTATTCTGTGGCAAAACTAATTTAAAAAAAGCAGCACAGACTTTTGTGTTTAGGTTCCAAATATTGTTGCCACCTGGCCGGTGTTTTACCCGGCCTGGCCGCTAAAAATTATGGTAGATCTCAATGTTATTAATAGGGAAAAAATATAAATATGTAGGAAGGCCGGTATTTTTTTCCAGAAAAGGTGGCAACCCTAGTTCCAAACGGGAGAGTGTTAGCTCTGACCACGGCATTACGGGCAAGCTGACATTCATATATAACACAGCACTTGATAATTGCTTGGTAAACAGGCTGCCTTGTGGCTATATAACAGTCCTATGAGGCAACAGCAATGTAACATTTGTTCCCGGGAATGTGTTCACAGATACAAAATAAAGGTGTGTACTATGGGCTCCACATTTTAGATTAGAACCATATAATTTGTTTACAGCTGCTGGTCATCATTGGTTACAGGGGTTGAATGAGAAAACATCGGGTAGGGTAATGTAGTAACAGCTGTTTGCTCCAGGGCTGGTAACCTGTAGCAACCGGTAGACAGGAAGCATTTGCTGCTCTGCATTTGGAAAGCAAACATCTGATTGGTTGCCATGGGCTACTAGACCAGGAACAAACATAGTAAGATAGTAAGTTAGGTTGAAAAAAGACACACGTCCATAAAGTTCTTCCTTAAATGTGGCCATAGATGCACCAATAATATCATATGGAGATGGTGGGAGACAAGCCGACCGATATTGGCAGATGACTTGAATATCGGTTGGCTCGTCGATCAGGGTGGCCTTTGAAGGTACCAGAACATCAGTCATTGTTAGTGCTGAATAGTCAGATGCAAGTAGAATTCTATTGTTTCTACCTGTATATCTGACGATTCAGCTCTACACGTGTGTATTGAAACGAACGATCTTTCCTGGAAACATCTTTATCATATATCCTTCACCTCTAGAATCTTATATTGGTGCCATATTCTTAGCCTTCTCCTTCTTGTTTACATTGGCACCATCTTCTTAGGTTGCTCTTTTTTGATGACAATGGTGTCCAGGGCCGGAACTAGGATTAGGCAATAGAGGCAGCTGCCTAGAGCACAATGATTGGGGGGCGCTGGGCAGGTATCTCTTCTGCCTACCCCTAGACCGGACCTGACACATGTGTGCACTACAGGAATGAGGGGCAAGCTGTCTAGGGCACCCAGCCAGCCTGGCCTGCCTCTGACAGTGTCCCATTATTCTTTCATGGTCTTAGCTAGTTTTAAATCCAAACATATTGCTGGACTCCAGCTCCCAATGTCCACTAACATAAATTGGTGAAGTAAGGCATTATGGGAGTTTTAGGTCAGCAAAATACGGGGACCCAATGTGAATTAACTCTGTTCTAAGGGGTGTATAAACTGCAGTTCTGACTTTTTTGTTAATAAATAATTTTAAGAAAAAAAGCCAAGGATTTTGTCCTTTTTTTTTAATGCCAGACAGTGCCATCATCTGTTGACTCCCTTTGTTTTAGGTGAATGGACAGAATATTGAAAACATGAAGCATTCGGAAGTGGTGGCCAACATCAAATCTAAGGACAACGAGACCAAGTTACTTGTTATAGACCCAGAGACGGACGACTACTTCAAGAAGCTTGGGATCACCCCCACTGAGGCTCATTTCAAAGGTGTGGAGATGATCTCTGTCTTGTGTACCTCCTTTGGTGAGGCCTTCAGTAAAATCGCCTTTTGCTAAAACCCCTAGAGGTGGTGATACTAAAGATGTAAAATGTTCAGCCACCTGTCCTTGTTCTCTTAGCCCTTGTTTGATGGTCATAAGAATGATGGCACATGGGGGGGCCGATTCACTAACTTCGAGTGAAGGATTCGAAGTTAAAAAAACTTCGAATTTCGAATTTTTTTTTGGGCTATCGAATGGGCTACTTCGACTACGACTTCGAATCGAAGGATTTGAAGTAAAAATCGTACGACTATTCGACCATTCGATAGTCGAAGTACTGTCTCTTTAAAAAAACTTCAACCCCCTAGTTCGCCATCTAAAAGCTACCGAAGTCAATGTTAGCCTATGGGGAAGGTCCCCATAGGCTTGGCTAACTTTTTTTGATCGAAGGATATTCCTTCGATCGTTAGATTTAAATCCTTCGATTCGAAGGATTTAATCGTTCGATCTAAGGAATTATCTGCGCTAAATCGAAGTCGAAGGATTTTAATTCCTAGTCGAATATCGAGGGTTAATTAACCCTCGATATTCGACCCTTAAGGTGGCCATAGATGCTAAGATCCGCTCGTTTGGCGATGTTGCCAAACGAGCGGATCTTTCCCCGATATGCCATTAACAGGCATGGCTATATCGGGGGTAATCTGATTGTTCGGCTGTATGGCCGAACGATCAGATTACGATGTGCCATGAGCTCCGGCGGGATCGGTCGGGTCAAAATCAAACCGATCGACCAAACGACCGATCTCCGCCGGGCGAAAGATGTCGGCACACGCCACACACGATCCGAAAATCGTACGAATCCTCGATTCGTACGATCCGATCTGTGTGTCTATGGCCACCTTTAGTGAATCGGCCCCGGGGTGTTGTGTCCACAGTCTAAAGATCCTGTTGCACCTCCCATTGACTTCAGTTAGGTTTTAGGCCCAGAAATATGTATGAGATTAAGTAATTCCTTGGTTGCTTCTCAGATATATAAATTGATGTAAGAGGGAAGATCATTTCTGTGCATTATATAGGGTGTCTTTCCATGTATATATAGTTATTAAAAACGTGTTTCTTTTCTTCAGGCACCATCCCCCTGACCAATGGGATGACCCCTACACAGGTCAGTATCACTAAGGGCTTTTCCTGCTTTTCTAATTCAGGAGAACCCCAGGCCATATATAAATGACTGTTGCTAAATGTATTTGTCCAGTCTCATAGTTTTGTGCTTCTAAAAATGAGAAGAAGGAGATTAATATCCTGTTTGGCTTCTTGTAGAAGCATCAATACCAGTGAAAGGAATGCAGAATCCCATATGTTTTCTGTGTTCTAGTGATTGGCTGCTAGTGGTGCATTGCAGTGTTCCAGGCATTTATCAAGCTTTATAAACAGCTCTGAGATTTTTCAAATTCTTTTAAAGAGCAGAGCATTTGGCAATCATTGGACACTACCAGCAATTAACTTTATTAGATATTTTGAAATCTTTAAGATACTAGTAATACAACGGTAGTTAATATGTGGTTGTCCATTTACCTACAAGATACATGAAATATCCCTTTACCAATATATGAATATATTGTTTATATATAGTTGTTTATATATTGTTCTGTCATTCATTTAACTTCAAAGCACAGCCGAAATAATGGCTTCTGTACTTCCAGCATATAAAGTTGCTAAAATACTTTTGCTTTTCATCTCTGTGAGAAAAAAAGGCAAACTAAGCACTTGAGATAGTACATTTTCCCTTTCCTTCAGATTGAGCAGCAAATGCCTGTTCATACATATTGTATAGTAGTGTTGAGTAATTTGTGGCCCTTCATTTGTTTTTTAACTAGAGCTCCCAGCATTGTTTGTCAGTGGGTTACAGTGTGCAGGCTGGAAGGTTGGGCATCCCTGCTATAAAGGCTTTTTCTTTTATGGAAGGGGTAAGAAAGCCAGTCTGGTTCTCCTTTGCCCAGCAGCCTGGGAAAATAAGCCAGAAAATGAAAACCCGCCCGCCAAGGCCTCTTCGAGTTTCTCCCTTGCTTTGCTTCCACCTTGTTTTAATTATGGATTCTGAATAGTTTGTGGTATGACCTTAGCAGTTTGTGGTTGATCGTAAGGAGGAGAAACAAAACAAATCAGTTCCGAAGAGACCTCTACCCGATGACAGCCAAAGTATGCTGGGACTCCCTTACATTTGGGGCAGTGGCACACAGGGCTATTGAACACTCAGCAATTTTTGTGCCACTTAATGATTGCCACAGCAAGCAATAGGGTCAATTTTGGGCAATTTTTATTCCATTCAATGTCTTTGTTGATTTCCACCAGCAGTTCTTTGACATTGTATCTTTTCTACTTGTTTTAAAGCTGAATGGAGACTCCTCAACTTCTTCATCTCACAGCGACCTGCAAAGCCCAGATAAGGACTCACAGGTAAAATGCTGCTAAACTGGGCACACTTGGCTTCTCACCAGTTTAAAATCCAGACACATGTGAAATCCCCCATGCTGAATAGCTAATTAGCAATCCATTTGGGTGCATGCTGCAAATGTCTATAAGAAATTATATATATATGCCACTCTTAGATATATATAGAGATATATCCACATTAGATTACATGACAACACAGGACACAGTGCAGTCTGCATATTCTGATTATTAATCAGTCTTGCTGTATCAGCTTCTATGGCAGATATTATTTGACTTGTGCTGTTTTGATAATTTATCAAACCACACTGAGCATGTGCACAGTCTTGGTCTTGCAAAGATGTTTAACAAAGTTACAAGATGGTGACCCCCTGTGGCCAGCTTTGAAAGTATAAATCATTTGTTTGATTAGGCTTGTGGTGCAGTAAGTTCATGTTTATGTTTAGTATACAAAATACAGCATTTCTAGCCTTATTCTATTTTAGACTTTACTTCCCCTTTAAAGACAATATCTAGATCAATGACCCCTTACAATTGTACCACACCCAACGGCTGCCTTGTGCACTAGAGCAGTAATCTTTACTGGAAGCGATTGCATATGCTGGCCCATCATAAAGACTATTGAAATATGTGCCCCATAAAATTTCTCTTTATATAGTAGCCTTTTAATTGAAAAGAGTATGTATGTTAGAGAAGTTAGCTAGTTTAACACATTTCTTCTCATCCAGGCAGGTGACCTGATCAGGAGGGACCCATTCGAGGAAAGCGGCCTGCGGCTCAGCCCTACAGCAGCTGAAGCGAAGGAGAAAGCGAGAGCCAAACGAGCCAACAAGCGCGCTCCCCAGATGGACTGGAGCAAGAAGCATGAGATATTCAGCAATTTCTAAACCTCGACGCCGCCCACACTTTTCGCAAGACTGTTTTTTTTAAGAGCAGGGGAGGCGAAGGACAACAGGACCTTAACCATCTCCCTAGCAAAAACTAAACATTGCAATTTAACAGCAGGATCTGACCGTCACTAATGAGAAGACCCAAATCATTATCTGTTTAACCATTTCAGTTGCTTTCCAAACCAGCTGCTCTGTGTTTTCTTTGCGGGGGGAAATAGCTACCATTACTGATTTGGCCCTGACAGGCATAATAAACACTTGCGGCAGGTTTTCCTTCAGTCACATTGCCTTAAATGTGTGCCCAGCTTGTGGGCCCTCCAGCTCAACCAGTTTCATGATTCCAGAAGATAACGTCAAGAGCAATGGGATTGTTGAACAGAGATTACAAGCACAAGGGCAGTCCCAATTCTGATCTCCTGATGACCAGCCTACTTTGCCTGCATTGTAAATTGTAACCTCTGTGTTTATAAATTGACTTCCTCATCTTTCCTGTGGCTTTAACAAGGACTGTTTCCTCAGTCAGTGTCCTCTGCCTGTGTCTGACTAAATCATCATCTGGTCAGCATTGCCCAAGTGCAGCAGCAGAACACAGTCCCTGCCTTGAGATCACTGGATTGCAGAGCTAACCACCAGCAGAGCCATGTTGTAATCATGCCAACCACAGACAAGCCTGTTTTCATGTTTATGGCTAGTACATTAGACACAATAACCAAGCTGTGCTGCATTGACAGCATATATATCATGTCACTTGTTTTGTTGGGAGGGAAACATAACGTCTCTTGCTGCCAGAGGAAACAAGTTTAGGAGAAATAACTATGAAGATTTTCATTTATCCAGGTCATGGTATATCTAGTATAGGTAAATCTAAAAAACAACTGGACTTGCTGAGTAATCAATGAAGACGTTTCACTACTCATCCGAGCAGCTTCTTCAGTTCAACTGACTGGTGTGGGAAGTTCTCACCATATAAACTCTTCCACTAATCCAATGTCACATCTTTCAGGTGTCGCCTCTTTGGAGAGTTACAATGTGCCATTGTGATTGGATAAGTGGAAGAGTTTATATGCCGTGAACTTCCCACACCAGTCAGTTGAACTGAAGAAGCTGCTCGGATGAGTAGTGAAACGTCTTCATTGATTACTCAGCAAGTCCAGTTGTTTTTTAAATTTACCTATACTACATAAGTTAAGGTGAAAAATGGGAAGTTAACCAAAATCATATATATATATATATATAATCTCAACTTGGAGACCATTTTCTAAATTGGTCTGATCCCTAGGATAAATTCAAATTGGGACTACAGACCTTTGTAAAGAGGGTTCAGTCCAAATTACATGCAAAAGTATCGAGTGAAGAAGAGTTTGAGTGAGGAATGGAGGGAAAAATAGTTTAGAGAGTGGGCTTTAAGTCTTATTTTGTCTGGTGGGCCCCTGGCATCCCACTCCCAACACTGCAGGGGAACCAGTATAGAAGGGGACCAGAATAGTTGAAAGTGGGGTTTGAACTGAAAAAGCTTGACAACCACTGGAAACCCCTTCTGTCCTTAAAGAGTGGTTAAGTTTTAAGTTCACTTTATAACAGAGTTCGTTTTTTAATGATTTGCCTCCAGGCCGGGACTGGCAATCTGTGGGTTCTGGCAAATGCCAGAGGGGCTGCTATAAGGTTCCATAGAAAGTCAGTATTTAGTGGGCTGGTGGGGGCTGTTTGGGCCTCTGTGTACTTGAATGCCAGGGCCTATTTTAATTCTCAGTCCGGACCTGTTAGCCTCCTGCTTCTGACTCTTTTCAGCTTTTAAATGGGGGTCACTGACCTCATCTAAAAAAATACTCTGTGAGGCTACACTTTTATTATTACTGCTACTTTTTATTACTCATTTTTCTATTCAGGCCTCTCCTATTGGTAGTCCAATCTCTTATTTAGATCAATGGTTTCTGGGGTAATGTGGACCCTAGCAACCAGATTGCTGAAATTGCAAACTGCAGAGCTGCCGAATAAAAAGCTCAATAACTCAAAACCCACAAATAATAAAAAATGAAAACCCATTGCAGATTGTCTCAGAATATCACTCTCTATATCATACCATAAGTCAATTGAAAGGCGAACCACCCCTTTAAGCAGGAGCATCTTTATTGAAAACAACAACAAAAAGCCTAATTGAATTAGGTTAACTCCCCCTTTAAACGAGATAATAACGCATTGTTTGGATGTTGTCTTGTCCAGATTTCATAAGCGGCTCTTTCTGTTTTCCCAAAATCCTGCCCTGCTGCCCCCTCCACCACCATCTTCCCTCTAAAAACAAAACATCAGCTTCTCTCAGCCTGTGAGTGAGGGGGAGTCAGCCCGTGCCTTGTGCGGATAAGGAATAATAATATTGCATGTTGAACAGTCCCTTAGGGCCTGCACATTCCTTGCTGCAGCCCAGAACCGCTGGCTCACGCTCCCCGGCTGATGTGCAGCTGCTTCTCATTATGGAGAAAAATAATAGAAAAGCTCAGAATTGTTGGAGGATTTACCCCCACCCCCTAGTACAGGGCATAAATACCCTTTTCTGTGTCCGGCCTACTCTCTTCTTTGCTGGACCTCACAATGCTCTCAGTCAGAGGGGGACACATTCATTTACATAAAGATGCTGTGAGGAATTTCAAGTAGCCATGAGTATTCTACAATGTGGCAACTTTTCTCTATAGCACAAGCTTATTGTCAGAGCTAAAGACTACTTACTACTTACTAGGTGGCAGCTCATGAATTAAAAGGGCTGGCAGTATAGGGCTAGTAATTAAACTGGCTTCTATGTTAAATTTTTACTCCCATTATAAAGGGCTGCAGATCGAATACTAGAATTTGATCCTGGGTTACCATTTCTTTTCCAATGGCCGGGGATTTTTTTTACCCTTTTTTAAAGCAGCACTTAAAGTATGGGATCCAAGAATAACATTTTAATTACTGCCGGGGAATTGGAGTCGTAGCGGATAAAGCAAATATTTTCTCGCTGAGAAATTCTCTAAACAAATGCGTTTCCTTTGTCTGGGAAAACTGAAGTGTAGGAAAAGTTCTTTGTCTAAGCCAATGCCGCCTCCTAGTGGCAGTTTTAAAGGGGTGGTTCGCCTATCAGTTCATTTTTGTGTTATAAAATGGCCATTTTTAAGCAACTTTTCAATTGGTCTTAATTATTTAGATTTCATAGATTTTTAATTATTTGCTTTTTTCCAGCTTTTCAAATCGGTGGGTCACTGACCCCATCTAAAAACAAATGCTCTGTAAGGCTACAAATGGTATTGTTATTGTTACTTTTTATTACTCACCTTTCTAATCAGGCCTCTCCTATTCATATTCCAGTCTCTTATTCACATCAGTGTATGTTTTCTGGGGTAAATTGGACCCTAGCAACCAGACTGCTGAAATTACAAACTGGAGAGCTGCTGAATAAAAAGCGAAATAACTCAAAAACCATAAATAACAAAAAATCATAACCATTTGCAAATTGTCTCAGAATATCACTCTCTACCTCATACTAAAAGTTAACTCAAAGGTGAACAACCCCTTTAAGCTTTCAGAAGGCAACAAATTATCTTAGCTCGCTTAGGGCAAAGCCAGACATGGAGTTTTTACGTCGCGTTTTTAAAAAAGCTCAGTCGGCGTAAATACGCCACTGAAACCACACGTGACCGTCAACATGCGTTTTTCATGCGTTTTTTAGCACGTAGGTTTCTTTTCCCAACATGCACTTCTCATTGTTCTCGTTCCCCATAATTCCGCTGGCTGGAAATAGAAAAGCTATTTAGAAATAGAAATATGCAAAATTGAGAAGGAATGATCGTCAGAACACAACGTAATTATGTCACTGGCCCTAAAAATTTATATGCGTCATTTATCTCGTGAAAATTTGGAGGCCATATTTAAAATACGCTGCGTATTTACGTAAAGTGTGGTTTCAAACTTTCAGATCCTATAGAGTCTATTGATTTAGTAGTTTCTTAACGTATTGGCGTTTCTGCTAAAAAAACGGCAATACTGGCGTCCCGTGTTGGATTTCAGATTGCAAGCGCCCTGGGAGAATTGCCATAGTGCGTTTTCCATTCGTTTCAGTGGAAGTGCAGTTTCTGCGTATTTACACCCGACAGATTTTTTTTAAAAACGCAAGGTAAAAACGCCGCATCTGGCCATGCCCTTAGGTCTGACAAGTGGCACCATAGTTGTTGCCTCAACTCATCAAATTGTGCTTTGTAAATGCTGAGAGCCAGTACTCCATATTCCCCACTAGCTAGATGCAGGTATAACTAGTAGGCAGTTCTGATTCTAATTTAAAAGCAACCCTTGCTTTGTAAATTGCAATTTAACTGTTAAAAATGGAAAGTGTATAAGAATACATAAAGCCATAAAATGTCTTTTGGGTCTTAATAGTTGGTTGCCTACACAAAACGATGTGTATATCATGAATGAACTTGAGATAGTCTAAGTTCCATATTCTGTATTTTTTTTTAGCAACTCCTTTTAGTAAATTGCCCACTTTGTTTAATTAGCCCTTACTACTTTTGGAGCAGGATGTGAAATTAGGAAGCAGCAGGGAGGACATTAGAAAATGAGGATCGTTATAATATAATTGCTTGTCACAACCATAGGGTAGTAATAAACGGCAAGTGAGCTGAAGGCATATCAATCAAGTCAAGCAGGAACAGCCTTATATATATATATATATATATCTATATATATATATATATATATATATATATATATATATATATATATATATATATATATATAAATAATGAATAAAGTACCCCCTCTTGTAAAATATAAGGATATTGTAAGTTACTGAGGAGTTCCATGACCATATAAAAGCACGAGGCCCAGAGCCGAGTGTTTTTATACAGGTTATGGAACTCCAAAAGTGACTAATAACATCCTCATATCTTGCAACAGGGGTACTTTATTTATTATAATACACAAGTTTCAGTGAGTCATGTGACAGAAATGACATCACTAAGCTCTGATTATAACCAATTACATCAATAAGCTCTGATTATAACCATTGACATCACTAAGCTCTGATTCTAACCAATGACATCACTAAGCTCTGATTGTAAGGATATAATTTACATGATATTCTGGGTATTATATATATATATAGTGAATAAAGTAGCCCCTCTTGTAAAATATAAGGATATTATACACATATATAATACACAAGTTTCAGTCATGTGACAGAAATGACATCAGAAATCACCGTTTATAAGGATATAATTTACAAGATATTCATGGCTTTTGTGTATTATATATATATATATATATATATATATATATGTGTGTGTATATATATATATATATATTCTTCACTGGAAGACGGCAATTAGAGCTTGTTTGAAGTTTTCTTGCTTTTGGAATTTTCGTATCTGGAGTCAGAATTGAGGGATTCAGAACCACTAATCCTGTGGGTGTATATAGGGCAGAGCAGGTGCTGCTATGTTTGCAGATAGTATTACGTAGATGGTGCACATTCCAGTAGCACTGGGACTGCAATTAGACAAAGTGTGAGAGTTTGGTTACTCCCAGGAGTTGCACATAGGAGCCAGGTCACCATGTATGGGCTGCATGTAGCTCATGTACTGAAGGATAAAGTATGTAAATGTGTTGAAAGCAGCAATACAGATTTAAGGATCGTGTTATGTATTATGTACATTAGATTCAGGAGTCGCATTGGAGAGCACTTGGGCAATGTAGGAAAACCAGGGCCTTAAAGTGGAGCTAAAGCAGCCGTAACACCGTCCCACGGCACAGAAAAGTTGCAGAAAACTGTAATTTTAGATGCAAGAAAATTCACCAATGACAATTCTACTGAATCAAACATGGGGATAAAGGACAGACTTGTTCAGTGCTGGGAAACTCTGCTTTAAGCTTCCAACTCCAGTTGCAGGAACAAAGAACCTGGAGCCAGATTGATACAGATCAGCTGGGATTCTCATTGGAGGATTTATTTTTTGTATTTTAAAGCAGTCGCTGGCTGTGGAGATTTGGAGAAAAGTTTTATTGAGCAATATTGCTTATGGATACAACCCTGATGTTGCTGGACTACAGCTCCCAGCATGCCTCAACCTTCATTACATGTTACATTATTTTGGGATATGTAGTCCAGCAACAACTAAATAAAGTTTGGTTGAGCAGTGCAGTACAGTAGGGTTTACTACTAGGGATACATCCAAATCCACTATTTTGTACAGGTATGGGACCTTTTATCCAGATCGGGACTTCAGGCTTTCCGGATAATGGGTCTTTTTGTGATCCTCACACCTTAAGTCTACTAGAAAATCATGTAAACATGAAATAAACCCAATAGGCTGGTTTTGCTCCCAATAAGGATTAATTATATCTTAGTTGGGATCAAGTACAGGCTACTGTTTTATTATTAGAGAGAAAAAGAAAATTTTTAAAAATTCGGATTATTTGATTATAATGGAGTCTATGGGAGACATCCGTTCCGTAATTCAGTACTTTCTGGATGATGGGTTTCCGGATAACAGATCCCATACCTGTATTCCGCTGAATACAGAGATTCGGCTGAATACCGAACCAAATCTGAACCATAATTTGCAAATGCAAATCAGGTAGGGGAAAGGGAAAAGAGCCGCATTCGTGGCTAAAATTTTTTATTTCCTTGTGTTGTGACTAAAAGTCACATGATTTTAAGAATTCGGTTCAGCCAGGCACAAGGATTCGCCCGAACCTGAATCCTGCTGAAAAAGGCAGAATCCTGGATTCGGTGCATCCCTATTTACTACACCTTTAAGTAAAAATTGCTTGAAGTGTAGGAAAGCCTTTAAATATGCCTTGATGCTATTATTCATAAGGCCCAGGGCTTTTCTGTACTATTCCCCATATCCAGCAGCTGTATGCCACTTACAGAGCCCCATAGAGAGGCACTGCTCCTTTAAGTGCTGAGCAGTGGGTCGGCTGGAAGGTGCAGGGTATTGGCAGTCTATGATTCCTCTATTTTCTTTTTGGCCATGTGCACTAAAATCATCTCTTGTGTGCACTGACAGGTGGGTTAATGTTATTAGACACAAGTCTGTGTGTGCAATACAGCGTAGAGGAAACATTTGCACCATTACCTTTTCATCTAGAAGAGCTCGAGGCAGGTCTGGAATGGGACTTAAAACACACCCAGGCATTTCAAGTACACAGAGGCCCATTAAATAGTAAATGGCTATGGCATCTTACAGCAGCCCCTCTGACTGCTTGAAGGAGCAAAGCCACATCAGAAGGTGATCTAAAGCTTCTTGATATGGGAAGCAGTAAATACTAATAAAAATGAAGTTTATTCTGTGCTTTACTTACCCTTTAAATCAGGGATTTCTTGCTTGTAATCCTCTAACTAGATGTTTCAGCACCTCAGGGCAGCTTGTAGTTGTATTGTAAAAATATGTTATTTTTAACAAGGTGCCCAGGGCAGTTACTCACCAGCCCATAACAGGATGATTTAAGAAATGTGACAATGTTTCTGCGGATGTGGCTTCTCCTCGGCCGGATTTATTTTTACGTTGTGTAAATACAGAGGTATATGAAGGAATGGACTCTCTGATATAGCCCAGTGGCTAGTATGGGACTTTGGGTCAACATTACTCATAGAACAGAGGACTCGTGGGTTCTTCAGCCACTGGGATGGAGCAAATAATGATCTGGCGTGGTTTAAAGAGGATGCCATGCTTCCCACTGACCAATCCCGCAGGATCCATGGAAATAGATGTACATTTATTCTGTAGGAAGGAACTTATACATTAAGGAAGAGACTGATCCGAGCTTTGTGGTTGCACGTGGCCAGGACGCTGCCTACTGCTTTGGAGACACCATATTTTTGTACTATAAACATGTAATTATATAAGGCACAAGTATCTACGATAAACATTTTAAGGAATAAAAGAAATGAAATACCTTGTAAACTGCTATAAGCACAATAAACTGCTTTCCCATGTACGCTCTCGTGTGATTGGTCTGTCAGGGCAGAACATCCTGTACAGGTCTGGGACTTGTTACCCAGGATAAGGGATCTTTTCATAATTTGGATCTCCATACCTTTAGTGGGTTATTTATTAAGGTTCGAGTTGTTTTCCACGAAAATTCCTCTATTTTTTTGGTTAAAACTCAAATTTTCAAAAAAACTTTTTTTTTTTGAGATTTATTATACTCTGACTGTGGAAATCGCTTGAATCCGAAAATACACAATCTAAAACCTGTCAAGGTCATATAGGAGTCAGTGGCAGAGGTCGCTTGAACCATTTGAAGATGTTAATAGCCTCCAGTTTTTTTCGGAGTGTTTTGCCCAAAAACTCGAGCAATTCGAGTTTTCTGGTTTCTCAACTCGAACTCACGGAGTTAAGTTTTTCTTAAAGTAGAACTAAACCCCCCTTTTAGACAAAAGTCCCCACTGGCACCCCTCCGCTGGCCAGCCTCTCCCCTCCACAGTGCTACAGCAGATTATGTGTCCCCTCTAGGAATACTGACTCGCACCTACAGAAGAGGGCAGCGGAGCTCACGAGCGCCATCTTCCGGCGCTTCGGTAAACTTATTAAAAAATAAGTGCCGCCCCCTGGGATCGTAGGATTCACGGTGCACACAAACAACCCATACATGTTAGGTCACATGAGCCAATTAACAGACAGAGTTCTGTCTTTTGCTTCCATACTTCTTCCTGTTACAGTTGGAGCTGCAGTATTTCTGGTCAGGTGATCTCTGAGGCAGCACACAGACCATCATGAAATGGTTATTCAAGGCAAGAGATGTAAAAGAGCAATATTTACTTAAACATATTTTCCAGTTTGAAAAGATTCTGTAATATGCCACTTAATTTGATATAAACTATCTGTTGCTCAAGTATTCATTGTGGGGGTATAGTTTTCCTTTAAAGGAGATATATAACTAATTAAAAGGCCCCCTTTATTGGAGCTCCCCATAGATCTGCTACGGTCAGGGGCGTAGTTTCAAATGGGTGGAAATGTCCTAACAGTCCCTGCCAGAAGCACAGTAGGAGGGGGGTAGCCAATCACAGCCCTGCAGTCTCACAAGCGCAGACAAGATTCAGTTCCCTATCAGGTCAGCCTAGCTGCTGATAACTGATACAGGTAAAAGCATGCATTGATCTAATTCCAGATGTTTATCTGTGGGACAATAAGAAAAATGAGGTGCAATTATTATTTTTTTAACATAAACCATGTCACATTAAACATGATTCAAAAATGAGATAAGAGGCAGGTTTGGAACTAGCTTCTCAGTCCCTTGGAGCCTGGGTTGGATGGTTTCACTGCTAGAATAATGGCTGGCAATGGCAAGGCCTCGGTAACATCTGGGAAAGATTCCCCTATTCTTCCTCAAGCTACACTCATATCTAATTTCTGATTCGCTACAGAAAGCCTATTTCTCTTTCAACCCATTTCACGTCGCATGTACTTAGACGTCTTTCGGAAGCGGTTAAAAACAATCCCCTTTCTGTGGAAAGACAGGACCACAGTGAAATTCACCTCCCAACTGTACTGAATACTCAGGACAACTATACACTACAACTTCACAACCCCTCAGTGCAACTTCTAACTTCGAGCAAATACCAACAAATGGCCCAATTCCTTTTCAACCTGCTGCTAAACGACACAAAATGGGTGTTCTACCCACAAGCAACTGTTTGCGATGTCCCACTCCAGACGCAGAATTGGAGCATTGTCTTTGGACTTGCCCCCAGATGCCAAGTTTATCACTTAAAAGGGTTGTTCACCTTCCAAACACTTTTTGCACTTGAGTTATTTTCAGATTGTTCCCCAGAAATAAAAACTTTGTTTAGTCGCTTTCCATTTTTAATGTTGGACCGTTTAAACAAAACTGAAGTGTAAAGTTTAAAGAGATACTGACACCAGAAATTAAACCATTTTACATCTATCATAATATTGGTTTTGTTTGCTACTTATAATTTTGCTGTTAAGTATTTGCCCAATGCTTTTACACTACTTGTGTGATGCCCCATGTTCCTCTATGAGGGGGCGGCCATATTTGTGCAGCAGGAGTCTGTTAGCATTAGAAACGCTAGGTGCAGATTCTGAACTGTTACAATTTTACAACATTTAGTTGATACATTTCTCAGGAGCATCTCTGGAGTATTAGCAACTATTGTATCAAGTCTATCAGCTGCCTGTAATGAAACCCAGGGATTCTGCTCAGCAGGGGCAAACATAAGAAATGTATCAACTAAAAGTTAAAAGTTTCAATTTAGAACAGTTAAAGGGTTGGTTAATTTGTTTTTTGGTTAATTGTGTATTTTAAAAAACTTAATAAAAACACACTTTAAAAAAAAAAAAAAAGTGTATGTAGCTGTGACACAGTTGGTACAATCTCCATCTGGTAGTTGTCTGCTTCGTGGGCTGCCATCTTGTGGTAGCCTGAGCCAATAGCAGAAACGATCATGCAAACAAAGTGTGTTTCCCTATAGTTCTAAATGGATCCCAGTGGATGTGGATTTCAATAACTCAGACCATGAGTTGTTATAAGGACACCGGTGCCTTCTTTGTAAGCAGGGCTGTGGAGTCAGTACAAAAATCATTCCCCTTGAGCTCCTTGGTTTATGGTACCTCCTCTGTTTTTAAAGGAACAGCAACACCATAAACTGAAAGTGTATCAAAGTAATGAAATTATAATGTACTATTGCTCTGCAGTGGTAAAAAGGCACGTTACATAGCACATAACAGATAAAACACCATTATATAAGACAGGGCTTATCTGTTATCTGCTAAGTAACCTTTGCCTATTATCCAGCATGAATGGCTGCCCCCATGGCTACACAGCAGCTTGTTTATATCAACTATAGTAGTCTTTCTGAAGCAAAGACCCCAGTAAAACCAGTGCAGAGCAACAGTATATTAAGGGGCCAATTTACTTTGCTCGAGTGAAGGAATAGAGGAAAAAAAACTTCGAATTTCGAATGGTTTTTTTGGCTACTTCGACTATCAAATGGGCTACTTCGACTACGATTTCACATCGAACGATTCAAACTAAAAATCGTTCGACTATTCGACCATTCGATAGTCGAAGTACTGTCTCTTTAAGAAAAAACTTCGACCCGCTAGTTCGCCACCTAAGAGCTACCAAAGTCAATGTTAGCCTATGGGGAAGGTCTTTTTTTGGTCGAACAAAAATCGTTCGATCGATGGATTAAAATCCTTTGAATCAAACGATTCGAAGGATTTAATCGTTCGATCGAACGAATAGCGATAAATCCTTCGACTTCGATATTCAAAGTCGAAGGATTTAACTTCGACAGTCGAATATCGAGGGTTAATTAACCCTCGATATTCGACCTTAAGTAAATTTGCCCCATATGTTAATCACTTTAAAACGCTTTAATCTTTTGGTGTTACTGTTCTTTTAATATACCAACATATTTTCCATATTGTGTGAAAGAAGTTAAATGAGAATTCAACCATTTATTAAAAAAACCTGTACCCTGTACCCTATATAGAGCCCCCTCCCTCCCAGTCTAGCTGCCCCCGGGGAAATGCCCCTAACTTTTTACTTACCCCTCTGCGCAGATTCAGGCACCAGAGTACACTGCAGCCATCTTCCGGGTCCTCGTATCTTCTTTAGGCGCTTCGGCAATTTCTGTCCATTTCGGCTCATGCACAGTTGGCGCTAACTGGTAAATTGTTTCAACTGCACATGCGCTGCTTCGCCGGTCTCCGTCTCAGCTTGCCGAAGACACGGAAGATGGCTGCGTGGAACTCTGGTGACTGGGGCCGAGGGGTAAGTAAAAATATAGGGGCATTTCCCCGGGGCGACAGTTAGGCTGGGCAGATTTAGATATAGAAGAATTGTGCTTAAAGTAGTGTTTTCAGGCTGATTTATTGAATATTTCTGCAAAAACCCCAAAAATCCCTCCCTTCCACTTCCTGAATTCCTAGGCTGTGCAGGGGAGCCAGTGGCTCTCAGCTCACTGCACTGTAGGACAGGAACCAATCAGCAGCTAGCAGGACTTGATAGGGAACCGAAGCCTGACTGTACTTGTGTGACTGCAGGGCTGTGATTGGCTGTCCCCCTCCTACTGTGCTTCTGGCAGGGACCGTTAGGACACGCCCACTCCAGACCAGAGAACATCTATAGGGAACTCCAATAAAGGGGCTATTTTTAAAGATATTAATTTTTAGCACCATGTAAAAGCAACACCATACAGTATATTACTTAGAATTGCCTAAAATATTAGGGTTTTTTCGTTTTTCCAATGTCTCCTTTAAACATTATTGTACCCTCTCACACTAAATAACATCACATGAATGAAGACACAAACTCAGTAGTGCACAACTTTAATGAAAATATAAAACATCACTAATTAAATGAAAGCAGTGTAAGTTTTCCGCCCACATTTAGCAAATGCTAATATATTACCATACTACAACTTGATAACTTCCCAATAGATTGTAATGGGGTTTTATGAAATACCGTACAAAATGTGTGGGCTATTTTTGTTCCCCAAAAGTCATTTTGGCCTTCAAACGGGCCACTTTTTATCTACAGCTTGTGATCTCTTCCATAGGAAGGTTGGTTGCTGCTATGTTCAGGTGGGCCCAGCACCTTCCAGGTTCGGTATCTCAGTCAACTGAAGCTCTCGGACTCCACACTCAGCTCTATCTTGGCTTTTTCTTTTTTGCTCCTGGACAGATGCTCTTGTTGAGACATTCAGAGCACCGGGGAGACACAGGGAGGCAGACTTGCTGCCCAAACCCTACTAGCAGCCAGTTTATCTCACTCCATATTTCCCTGAAAAGAAAGGCAAACATTAGCTACAAGATTATGGTAGCATTTATAGATCAACATCCCAGCAGAGATGGTAGCTTTTCTCCAAGTACAGGAATTAAGATATTATTTGTAAAAAATGTTAATAATTGTGAAGTGTACTGAATAAATTGCATCCTTTGCGGGGAGGATCCTACCTAGGCATCCAGTCTTCCATGGCCACCCGAGTCTCTTCCGGGTTCTTAGTTTCCTTTTTTACCCACTTCAGCCGGTTGGAAATACGATGCACGTGTGTGTCCACTCCTGCAGGGTAAAAGCAACCGCCAAGTTCAGAATCCAGCAACTTAAAAGAACAGACTCTACAGAGATGACGGCAAGCTTCTCTACTCACATCAGCCTTTAAAGGGGTTGTTCAACATTGAATTAACTTTTAGTTAACAGTGACATTCTCAAACAATTTGTAACTGGTTTTCATTTTTTATTATTTGTGGTTTTTGAGTTATTTAGCTTTTTATTCTGCAGCTCTCCAGTTTGCAATTTCAGCAATCGATTGCTAAGGTCCAAATTACCCTAGCAACCATGCATTGATATGAATAAGGGACTGGCATATGAATAGGAGAGTGACTGAACAGAAAGAGGAGTAATAAAAAGTGGCAATACAAATAAATTTGTAGCCTTACCGAGCCTTTGATTTTTTTTTAGATAGGATCAGTGACCCCCATTTGAAAGGTGGAAAGAGGCAAAAAAAAAAAAATAAGACAAAACTCAAAAGCTATAAAATATAAATAATGAAGCCCAATTGCAAAGTTATCAGGAAACGGACATTCCATAACATACTAAAAGGCAAACAATCCCTTTAACTGATTTTATATCTACACCAGGAACAGGCAACCTGTGTGTCTATGAAGGTTTTCATTCATCCAGTTCATGGTATATCTATAAATATAAATATAATATAAATCTAGAGCAACTGGACTTGCTGAGTAATCATTGAAGATGTTTCACTATTCATCCGAGCAGCTCCATCAGTTTAACTGACTGTTGTGGAAAGTCCTTGACATATAAACTCACCCAGTAATCCAATCACATTGGTGCAGTGTCACTATCCAGAGAGGTGACAAATGTGACAACAGATGACCTATCAGGATAGTTACACTGAACCAATGTGATTGGATTATTGGAAGAGTTTATATGCAGAGGATTTCACGGCAACCTTTGTCTCTCTAGTTGCTGTGGAACAAAAACTCCTAGCGTGCCAGTGAAAGCTAACATGGTGGGTGTGAGCAGGGTGACTGGTGGTTTTAGAGTAAAGTCTGGCTGCCTAGTAAGTAAACTAAAACCTACCAATCCCAGATACGTTGTTCCAGGCAATGTCCATAACCAGATGAGCCATTTTGGGTCCTACGCCAGGTAATTTCACTAGGTCGGCGACATTATCAGGAATATCTCCTCCATATTGCTCTTGTAGGATCTCAGTCGTCTGCTTGATGTACTTGACTTTGCTCTGCAGCAAGAAAACAAGAGAGTTGGGGTTGTGCATGCTCTGGGAGAAATCTTTCTCAAAAGCCTCCTATTGTATTCTGCAGCATTACAGAAATGGTGTTCCAAGCTTGAAGGAAAATGAAAGCCTAAAACAGCTCTTTTTCCTGTATTGTTTTTTTTTATAAATTGAGTGTGCATTTTTTTTAGAGTTTATTATTTTTCCTTAATATTTCCTAACTTTTCCTTGTTTTTTTAAGCTTTTTCTTTTCTCCTCTATATTAGAGATATATATATAGCTTTTATATGGGGTGATTTGTGTAACAAATCTTGACATGTAATCAATGTAATAAACATTCGGATTGGTTCTGCACTTTGTACAGAAATTTTCATCTATTGGTTTAGACTGTTTGTAGTGCAATGTATTTTAATTGGTCGACACCGCTTTAAAAGGATTGTACCTGGGGGAGACTTACAGCCTATGAGTAAGTGCCCACACAGGCACGAAACGCGTTAGGCCTATGTATGTTCTAATAAAGCCTTTTTAACATATTGAAAACCAGAGCTACTGCTTTACTTTGAAATGGATATCATCTTACTTGGATCATTTGTACTTTGAAAAATGAATGGCAACCCTTGGACTGGGGGTTGCTCTGATGAGAAACCATTTTGTTATTTTTACTTTCTCATTTCATTTTTCTAGTTTCTTATTTCTGGACTATTTATTTATTTCGCTCCTGGACAGAGCCATACACCAATATATGTGTGTTTATTCCTAAAACTGGGGAGCCTAACAGTTACCTTTTAACTAGACTGTCTTGCCTTTTCTTTAAAAATGTGCCAGCAAGGGACACTTTCCCTCAGAGTGCCACCACCATTCTTTCCCCTCCATACAGAGATATCCTAGTGTGGGTCTGCGCCCTTCTCAGATAATAATATACTGATATACTATAGATGTTGCCAAACTGACCTTCCAAAACCCCACCGGGTAGATCAGCTTCCCAAGGGTTGCATCATCAGTCTCCAGTACCCTGGCAACTGTCAGTCCGTGCTCGCGCAGTCTGCACATGGCGGCCGAGGTCACCTGATCTTTTGTCTGACTGGAGAGCATGAGCGACAGAAGGATCTGGTACCTCATTACCTATTGAAGAGAGGGAAATGGCAGAATTCATGCATCACAATGACGCCGGGGGGAAAGTATCATGAAAGGAAAAATTCTATAAATTCCCTAGGGCTGCATGGTGCCACGATGGCTTGTTAGCACTGGTGTCTTGTGGATAATTCTACCATCTCATCTCCTTGTGTTCTGCATTCCTCCCACATCCCTAAACATACAGATGGGGTAACTGGCTTCTAATGAATGTGCCCCCATTGCATGTGTGCGGACGGTATATATAAATATAGGTCTATATAAATATACCAGTAAACCCTCAAAGTAATGCTGCTCTGAGTGATCTGTCAAGAGAAACACAGCATTTCTTTCCTTCTATTGTGTACTCATGGGCTTCTGTATCAGACTTCCTGTTTCCAGCATAAACCTCCAGGGCTAGGGCTTGAGCATGCTCAGTTTGCTCCTCCTCCTCCCTTCTCACCTCCTGCTGTAATCTGAGCCCAGAGTTTTGAGCGAGCAGGGAGAGACTCAGACAGGAAGTGATGCCACAGCAAGCTAATATAGCAGCTGCTATCCTAAACAAACAGAGACAGTGTCTAGAGCGGTTTACTCAGGTATGGAAAAGCATTCTAAAGAACAAAAATGGTGTTCTAGCTTGCACTGTTGTGGCTAATCTATTGGCAATAAACTGCATTGGTAGCTTTCCTTCTGCTTTAAGTCCCTTGTTACCTCTGGGGCAGCATTCTGATCATAGCACTTCTCCGCTCCCATCTGATCCACCGGAGCATCCCTTTTGCTTCTCATCTGCCGTATGTTCTCCAGATGTTGCACCCAGTTCTTTGGTTCCCATTTGGGCCTTTTATCTACTGTCTGACTTGCTGCCTGCTCGTATTCCACACTTACTCTTCTTTTCCCCTTTGATCGCTCTTTGGGGGAACTCAGCTTGTCATTTTCACTGCTTTCTGCAACAAAAGGATCTGTCATGTCTAACCTCTGGCACCACTTTCAGCTACACATCCCAGGGCTGGATTTTGGGAGTTGTAGTAGAGGGCACCAAATTCCAATCACTAATGTATGAGGAATGTACTATGTGTAAGCCAACCCATTAGTCTGAATGGGATTTTATATCCGAGTGTAAAATACAGTTTTTAAAGGGGTGGTTCACCTTTTAAGTTAACTTTTAGTATGTTATAGAATGGCCATTTTTTTTATAGTTTTTGAATAATTTGCCTTCTTCATCTGACTCTTTCCAGCTTTCAAATGGGGGTCACTGACCCCATCTAAAAAACAAATGCTCTGTAAAGCTACAAAGGTATTGTTATTGCTACTTTTTATTACTCACCTTTCTATTCAGGCCTCTCCTATTAATATTCCAGTCTCTCACTGAAATCAATGCAGGGTCGCTAGCGTAATTTGGACCCTAGCAACCAGATTGCTGACACTGAAAACTGGAGAGCTGCTGAATAAAAAGCTAAATAGCTCAAAAACCACAAATAATAAAAAACAAAACCAATTGCAAATTGTCTCAGAATATCACTCTCTACATCAGTGATCGCCAACCAGTAGCTAGTGCTCCAATCCCTTGGATGTTGCTCTCAGGGTCCCCAAAGCAGGTGCTTATTTTTTGAATTCCAGGCTTGGAAGCAAGTTTTAATTGCATAAAAACTAAGTATAGTGCTAAGCAGAGCCTATTGTAGGCTGCCAGTCCACATAGGGGCTACCAAATATCCAATCACAGCCCTTATTTGGCATCTCAAGGGACTTTTTCATGCTTGCGCTGCCCCCCAACCCTTTTTACATTTGAATGTGGCTCACGGGTAAAAAAAGGTTGGGGACCCCTGCTCTACATCATCATTATAGTTGTTTAATGGTTAGCCTTCTTCTTCGGACTCTTCACAACTTTCAAACGGGGATCACTGACCCCATCGAAAAACAAATGCTCTGTAAGGCTACACATTTATTATTATTACTACTTTTTATTACTCATCTTTCTATTCAGACCTTCTCTTATTCATATTCCAGTATCTTATCCAAATCAGTGCATGGTTGCTAGGGTAATTGGGATCCCAGCAACCAGACTGCTGAAATGGCAAACTGGGGCGCTGATGAATAAAAAAAGCTAAATAACTCAAAAACCACAAATAATAAAAAATGAAAACCAATTGCAAATTGTCTCAGAATATCACTCTCTGCATCATACTAAAAGTTCATTTAAAGGTGAACAACTCCTTTAATAGTGCTTGTTGGCACAGAAATCAGTGCAGCAGGGTTGCCAGGTTGGCGGGTTTTCAGCAAAATTGGGCTACTAATTTAAAGCCCAGGCGGGTTTTAAAGGTATAAACTAGCCAAGGTATGGATTAGGGCTACTTTTTGGGCTTTGGGTGGTTTATACTTTGGAAACCAGCCAGTTTTTCTTGCCCTAATGGGCCAAGCCTGTGTCTCCCAGTGCATGTTGGGTAATGTAGTTTTTGCTAAATTTGCAGATTGTCAAATTTAATGTAAGACTACAATACCCAGCATGCAATGGGACTGACTTGTGTAGTTAGCAGATTTTAGGCTCTGTACCCCAGTCTCCCTCTTAAGCATTCTCACATTTTCCGGTGACTTTCCTCAATTGGACAATTTTGGGGCAAAAATCTACTGGCCACCAAAATGTCAAGAGGTTGACCTGTTTTACCAATATTTATTGAAATTGTATATGTATTAGGGCTTTATTGGACCCCTATACCTCCCAGGCCCCTGGTGACGGGTGAATTTGTCCCATTTTGCTTCATGGAAAAATTTGCTAATCAGTGAAAATTTAAGAAAAAAAAAAGTATTTTCACATATAGTCATTTATTTTTTCAGACTTTTTTTCATTGCACGTATTGTGCTATTTATGGGCTACCTTTGAAGAGCCTCTTGGCTAGTTTTGAATATTAGACCTGGTAGCCCTGCAGAGCAGCTGCATCTAAATGAACAATTAACAAGACGCATGTCTGCAGGCAGGTAGATGAGTAGAGGGGCTAATTGTATTGTACCTATTAGCATGCCCTGAAGAGCTTACACTCTTATTACACACTTACTATGGTCACATGCTCCCCCCTCCCTTCTCACCAATTCGTTGCCCCTTGTTGGTCCCATCCTGCTTCCTCTTGCCCCCGGCTGCCCTTTGCCCTCCCCTCCTCGTTAGCGGTCTCAGAGTGCCACTCATATCAAGCCATCCGTGTTATGTTGCTCCCTCTCAGAACTACATCTCCCACAATACGGCGCGACCGGATATTCCGGGTTGTCCGTCGCAGCTTGTGATTGAACGTGCAATGGGCGGTACTTGGTGTCAAGGGGCGGGGCTAGCAGGCCCAGAAAACAGAGGCCCAAAGCGAAAAAAGAGTGCTGGCAATGGGTGAGGGTTTTGTTCGGTTCTGGTGACAAGAAGAACGGGCCCACAGGTGGGTAAGAACACATGTATTCTCCATTTGTGCAGGCTGCTAGTTCTGCCATGTTCTAAACAGTGAAGGCAACTGGCTCTGTGTCATAAACATACTGATAAATACAAAGCTGTGGCTGTCCATATAAAATCCCTATGTATTAAGGTAAATACGGCAGTCTGTAGCCATAGCCAGTGAGTTTGTAGCCATAGTCAGTCTGTCTGTAGCCATAATCGGTCTGTAGCCACAGTCAGTCAGTTTGTAGCCACAGTCAGTCAGTTTGTAGCCACAGTCAGTCAGTTTGTAGCAATAGTCAGTCTATCTGTAGCCATAATAAGTCTGTAGCCACAGTCAGTCTATCTGTAGCCACAGTCAGTCTATCTGTAGCCACAGTCAGTCTATCTGTAGCCACAGTCAGTCTATCTGTAGCCACAGTCAGTCTATCTGTAGCCACAGTCAGTCTATCTGTAGCCACAGTCAGTCTATCTGTAGCCACAGTCAGTGTCTCTGTAGCCACAGTCAGTCAGTCTGTAGCCCTAGTCAGTCTGTCTGTAACCCTAGTCAGTCTGTCTGTAGCCCTAGTCAGTCTGTCTGTAGCCCTAGTCAGTCAGTCTGTAGCCCTAGTCAGTCTGTCTGTAGCCCTAGTCAGTCAGTCTGTAGCCCTAGTCAGTCTGTCTGTAGCCCTAGTCAGTCTGTCTGTAGCCCTAGTCAGTCTGTCTGTAGCCCTAGTCAGTCTGTCTGTAGCCCTAGTCAGTCTGTCTGTAGCCCTAGTCAGGCTGTCTGTAGCCGTAGTCAGTCTGTCTGTAGCCGTAGTCAGTCTGTCTGTAGCCGTAGTCAGTCTGTCTGTAGCCGTAGTCAGTCTGTCTGTAGCCGTAGTCAGTCTGTCTGTAGCCGTAGTCAGTCTGTCTGTAGCCCTAGTCGGTCTGTAGCCAAGGTGGGACTTCAAGTTCAGCCTGTGAGACATTGCTGTGGCAGCTGTGAGGTAAAACAGTAACTTACAAATGCCTTTCCCCACCCTCTGTACTTCATTCTATCATTCTCATTTTCCTTTAAAGGCACAGTTGGGGTATTTCTTTCCTCATAAACACATTGCAGATGATTGCTCCAATCGAAAATCAACCAATGAACACAACGGGGGCTGGGCAGTATCTGGGGTGCTATATGCCATATGCCTTGGTCATTACTCAAAATTAAACATATTTATCGATTCATTATGAACCACTCTTAAAGGAGAAGGAAAGCTACGGAGGCAGTTTATTGCCAATAGATTAGCTGCAATAGTGCAAGCTAGAATGTTATATTTATTCTGCAGAATGTTTTACCATACCTGTGTACCATTTCTTTCCTTCACAATAGAAGGAAAGAAATGCTGTGTTTCTTTTGTCAGAGGACTCAGAGCAGCATTACTTTGAAGGTTTACTGGTGTATTTATATAGACCTTTCTGATAAGGCTTACTTAATTTTAGCCTTTCCTTCTCCTTTAAAACAAAGAAACCTAATCGTGAGGGGCCCCCTTTTAGTTAACTTTTAGTATAATGTAGAGATGCAATAATAATATGGTTTATGTTGGTGCCAAAAAATCTATATAGGTACTACTACAAAACTAATCAGTAATTCAAAATCAAAAATAAATAAAGTTAATCAAGGGGAATACACTCACAATTCACCCCAGTCCTAGGGTGTAAGTCCAAGTCAACATTTCAAAAGAGAAAAATGTGAGTGTCCCCCAAAATAATGAATCAATCAATTAAAAAATGAAAAATTTCCCTTATCAATAAAGACTAAGTGGGATGTGTATTAAACAGACAGGGAGCAGATAGTTACATAGTTACACCTTTTGTGTGGCACTGTATCAAATGCTTTAGCAAAGTCTAAGTAAATCACATCCACTGTCATCCCAGAATCGAGGTCTCTACTTACATTCTCATAAAAAGAAATTAAGTTAGTCTGGCAAGATCTATTACGCATAAAACCATGCTGGCACAAACTCATAGTATTATGATTTGCTATGAAGTCCAGTATCTTATCCTTTATTAACCGTTTGAAAAGCTTTCCTACCACTGACGTCAGACTAACTGGCCTATAGTTTTGAGGCTGAGAACGGGATCCTTTTTTGAATAGAGGCACCACATTAGCAATTCGCCAGTCTCTCGGCACTATGCCAGATCTCAATGAATCCTGAAAAATTAAGTAAAGAGGTTTGGCAATCACAGAACTAAGCTCGCTAATTACCCTGGGATGAATACCATCTGGCCCTGGACCTTTGTTAATCTTAACATGTTCAAGTCTCTTTTGAATTTCTTCATGTGTGAACCATGCATCATTAGTTGTATTACTAGAATTGGGACTGTTAAGAAGGAAACCTTCACTTACTGGTTCCTCATTTGTATAGATAGTACTAGACGGTTTCACAATATTCTACACATACTAAAACAGGCTAACACACCTGCCCTGATGTTGTCTTTAGACGCTGAGAAGGCGTTTGACAGGGTGAACTGGGACTATATGAAAGCCACGCTAATGAAATTCCAATTGGGACAATCATTCTTAAAAGCCATACAGCCGCTTTACTCCAGTCCAACAGCTAAAGTCTGTACTGCAGGGACCCTGTCAGGCGCCTTCAAGCTCACAAATGGGACTAGACAGGGGTGACCGCTGTCACCCCTAATTTTTGCTTTAATGGTCGAGCCACTAGCCCAGAATATAAGAGACAATCAAAATATAAAGGGCGTAGCTACGTCGGCAGGACAACAAAAGATAGGATTATTTGCAGATGATATACTACTGGTTGTCACTGAGCCTGTTGTCTCTTTTCCAAACTTGTTAAAGGAACTAGAGCAGTTTCAGTTAATATCATGGTACAAAATAAATACTAAGAAAACACAAGCTCTTCCCATTAACATTTCGAAACATGCTATAGCAGGGTTCATGCAACACCATTCGTTCGAATGGAGGGATTCCCATATCTTATACCTGGGCATAAAATTACCCAAAAATCCTGAGTCGATCTATAAACTAAACTACTTACCCCTAATCAAACTGGTCGAATCAGAATGCTACAGATGGCAAAAAGAGTCAATCTCCTGGTATGGGCGCATAACATCCATAAAGATGAATCTGCTCCCAAAGATACTTTATGTGTTCAGAATGTTACAAATAGCCCTTCCCTCTCAATTCTTTGCTAAACTACAAAAAGAGGTTAATAGGTTTATATGCCAACAAAAGCCCCCGAGGTTGTCGTTTGCGGTATCACAATACTCTAAATCTTCAGGAGGGCTAGGTATACCCAACATAAAATCTTATTATTTGGCTACAGTACTTGAAACGGTGGTCAGACTACATGCGGAAGGTGGTTATAAAATGTGGGCGGACATGGAGACTCATAGGGTCAGGGAGAAAACTCTTACTCAGTATTTCTGGTTACCTAAGAAACGTAGACCAACAATAGTTAACCTATTGCCGACAACAATACTCTCCATGAAAATTTGGGATAATACGTCTTTAAAGTATAAGTTTGGATCTTTCCCATCACCATTGCTTCCTCTATCAGCATTCAAATATTATATTCCGCAAATATCCTTGAGCAAGTGGATAGATGCAGGAATTAACAAACTTGGGGATCTCTATTTCGCAAAAACATTCAGCCGATTTGAGGATCTGACGGGAAAATATGGTCTACATCAAAACCAACTCTATGCCTATCAACAAATAACCCATTTTTTGCAATCACTAAACCCGGATTACAAATCTCTCCGAAACAATACTCTAATGGAACACCTCTGAGGTAAATTTTGGAATGGTAAAGCGATCCTGTCAGATTGTTATAAAATGCTAACCCAGAGAGACGAAACACAAAACTTACCGTATATGGAAGTGGGAGAACGAACTGCAAATATCATTCACGCCTGCACAATGGAAACAAAGCATAAACAGCCCCAAAGGAGCTACACACTGTACAAACAGGGTCGGACTGGGGGGCCCGGGGCCCACCGGGACTGCTGGTCCAGGGCCCCCCGCCCCCCTACTGCGCCGCACCGAGTTTGGCCGCTGGAACGCCGCCATGCGCGAGCGGCGCTTCTCGTGTGCATGCGCTTGCGGCGATGCGCATCGGCGAAAACTTTTTTTCTCAAATTTTTATATGTAGAGGGAGTCTGGCCCGGCGGGGGCCCACGAGGGTCGGGGCCCACCGGGTTTTTTCCCGGTGTCCCGCCGGGCCAGTCCAACACTGTGTACAAACCATATAGAAACCCACATGAAAATACTAAGTAGATGGTACCTAACCACAAGCAGAATTGCAAATTTTTCTCCAAACTATCCAAATGTATGTTGGAGACAATGTGGTCATCAGGGTACAGCGATCCATATGGGGTGGAAATGCGCGAAAGTGGTACCATTTTGGAACAAAGTCTTCAAAATAATCAAGGAGGTACTTAATCAAGATATACCGCAGGTGCCACAAGTAGCATTGCTCCAAATATATCCAACAAAAATTACAAAAGAAGAAAGATGCCTACTGTTTCAAATCTTCAACAAGGCAATAACTTTAATAGCTAAAACATGGAAACAGCCTGAGACTCCCACGACACAACAATTGTATACTCGGCTGAACACAAGGACAATGGAAATAATGTCAGAATCCGATACTGACAGGAGAACTAGATTCATTAAGATTTGGGAACCCTGGACTATCCATCAGATCTCCATGTCCACCCACACTCATGTTCACATCCCCTTAAGCATGTAGTGAGGGAGTCTACCTAGTCGGTTGAGAACTAGCTTTAATAGTGCTTTCTAACATTACATATGTAACTCTTACTGTTTGTTCTTGCAACAAATACCTTGTACTTACCTCTTTTTTTTTTTTCTTCCTTTTCTCTGTTTATTTTTGCATATATTATACAATAAAAGCAGAATTGAATTTAAAAAAAAATTAAAAATTTATTAGGACATCAGAGCAAGACCTCTTGCTCTGATGTCCTAATAAATTTTTCATTTTTTAATTGATTGATTCGTTATTTTGGGGGACACTCACATTTTTCTCTTTTGAAATGTTGACTTTAATGTAGAGATGCACCGAATCCACTATTTTGGATTCGGCCGAATTTGCATAAGCAAATTAGGGGTGGGAAGGGGTAAACATGTTTTACATCCTTGTTTTGTGACGAAAAGTCACGCAATTTCTCTCCTCGCCCCTAATTTGCATATGCAAATTCAGATTCGGTTTAGTCGGGCAGAAGGATTTGGCTGAATCCGAATCCTGCTGAAAAAGGCTGAATCCCGAACCAAATCCTGGATTCGGTGCATCCCTAGTATGATGTAGAGCATGATGTTCTGAAACAATTTGCAATTGATGTTAATTTTTTATTATTTGTGAGTTAATAAGCTTTTTATTCAGCAGGTCTCCAGTTGGCAATTTCAGCAATATGGTTGCTAAGGTCCAAGTTACCCTAGCAACCATGCTTTGATTTGAATAAAAGACTGAAATATGAATAGGAGAGGCCTGAATAGAAAGATGAGCATTTGTTTTTTAGATGGGGGTCAGGGACCCTCATTAGAAAGCTGTCCAGATTCGGAAGAAGAAGGCAAATAGTTCAAAAACTGTAACAAAGGAAGAGTGAAGGCAAACTGAAATGTTGGTTAGAATTTGCCATTTTATAATAAATTAGAAGTTAACACCTTAAGAGGGTGTTTTGCCTTTGAGTTGTTCGCCTTTTAACACTTTTTTTTTAGTTCAGTTGGTTTCAGATCATCCACCAGAAATATTTTTTCCAATTACTTTCTATTTATTTTTTGACTGTTTTTCTAATATTGAAGTGTAAAGTGTCATTTTTCATCTTCTAAAGCAGCTCTGGGAGGGGAAAGGATCAACAACTCTGTAACTGTTCTAAATTGAAACATTTAGTTGATACATTTCTCATCTTCGTCCCTGCTGACCAGAATCCCAGAGTTTCATTAAAGGCAGCTGTTAGAATTGATACAATAGTTGCTAATACTCCAGAGATGCTGCTGAGAAAATGTATCAACTATTGTAACGGTTCAGAATCTGCACCTGAATTACTGAGCTGCCAGACTCAAACACCATGGGAACCTTCAACTTTAAAGGGGAACTCCGGCTTCCAAACTAAAACTTGAGAAAGAGCCCACATAACACAGCAACTCCCTTATCGTGAAAAAGTATGAATAAATGCCATTTTCTATGCTGAAATCCAGCTGTGTAACAGTTCTTCTCTTTCTGCATCATTTGAAATCCTGGCAGGGAAGGAGGGACTAAACACTGATGTTACAAATTGTAACAACTTCTCCACAGCTTACAGACAACATGCAGGAACTACATAACCCACATTGCATTGCACTGGGATGTTCCGTTCCTTGGGTTCATTTACTGGCAGCTGGGTAAAGTGAAAAAAAAAAACAGGCCATGATTTTTGCCCGTAGCACCTTGAATTACAGTTAGTGCATGTGGCTGCAGGTCATTGGATTTTGGAATGGAGCACAAGGCAGCACTCTGTGAATACAGCACTTTCTGCATTTGACAACACTGTATTTATAAGGGACATGTGAGGGGAGGCACATATGTGACCCAGCTACCCATCTCCTAACGTTCCTTGTTATTTGGTAGGTGCAGGGGCAGCTGCTGAGAACAAGGTTGCATTGTGCATGCTGTTCCACCACATTTTGAATCCAGCACATGGTTCAGAGTACATTTATGCTCCAGACACAAGTGTTCTTGTTCTGAATGAATTATAAGGCATCGAAGCTTGCACCTGGGGCATTAATAAATTCAATACAATGGAAATCTCATTTGGTTTGTTGATCAGGAAGGCTCAAAAAATGTGTTGGTTTGCCCTAGGAAGCACATGTGCATCAAACAGAGAAACATCGATAAAACTCTTGCATAGAACCTATCTGGTACCATTGCGACTACATAAGATTTATCCATCTTGTGATCCTTAAAGGGATCCTGTCATCAGAAAACGTGGTTTTTTCAAAACGCATTAGTTTATTTTAGTAGATTTTTTTTATATTCAATTTTGAAATCTGACATGGGGCTAGACATTTTGTCAATTTCCCAGCTGCCCCTGGTCATGTGACTTGTGCCTGCACGTTAGGAGAGAAATGCTTTCTGGCAGGCTGCTGTTTTTCCTTCTCAATGTAACTGTCAAGACCGCCGGGAGCGCGAGGAGTCGCGTCCGCTCCCGGCGGCGAAGAATCCAAAATGGCGGCGCCCAGGCAACCCACGTGGGTTCCGACGCTGGCGCCGTGACGTCGGCGCGGCGGGCGCGCTGGCGCAAGGGCGCCAAATTCGAATATAAAAGGACGCCTGAGGCGCCAAGATGGCGCCCGAAAATAGGATTCTGTTCCCTGAGTATTCCTGGGTTCCCTTGCTGTTCCTCTGCTTTTCTGCCTGATTCCTTGTTGTGACCCCTTGCCTGGACCTGGACTTCGCTGATTCTCTGCCTGCCATTGACCCACTGCCTGGCCTTGGACTTTGTTTGTATTCTGCCTGTCTTTTGACCTGTGCCTGGACTTTGATTATTCTCTTGCCTTACCCCTGGATACCACGACCCTGATTCCTCGTGAGGGGCTTCCTCCTAGATCCGGACTACTCCCCAGAGGGGGCTCCCGGCTCCCTGACATTATTTTCGGGCCATGGATCCTTCTGAGGAAGCCACACCTCATGTCGGACGAGCGCTCCGCGGACTGGCATCCCGCATGGAGGACTACGAAAACCAGCAGGTTCGCATTGGGCAAGCACTCGATGTCCTGCTAGCTCAAGTGCCTTCTGCGCCCTCCACTGCTCCACCTACTGGAGATCCTCCCATGGCGGCAGCCCCTACGAACACAAGCTACCCGACAGGTGAGCCTCGCATTCCACCTCCCCCTCGTTTCAGTGGGGACCCACAAGCCTGCAGGGGATTTGCCACGCAATGCCAAATTCAATTTGAGTTCCAACCCACACAGTTTCCAAGTGAGCGTTCCAAGGTGGGGTATGTGATGTCTCGATTGGAAGGCAAGCCACTGGAGTGGGCAACGTCTCTTTGGGAGAAGAATTCCCCGCTGACTTTTGATGTTAAAGACTTTCTCCAAGCTTTTCGTATAGTCTTTGATGCTCCAGGTCGGGTTACGAACGCCCCTGCCCGTCTCTTGCAGCTCCGGCAGGGAAGCCGCAGTGTCAATGAGTATGCTATAGACTTCCGAACACTGATGGCGGAGACTTCCTGGTGTGATGACGCTTACAAGGCTGTATACTACCAAGGCCTATCCATCCGCATCAAAGATGATCTCGTCTCCAGAGAGACTCCTGACACCCTGGAAGGGCTGATCGCTCTATCCATTAAGGTGGACACTCGTCTCAGAGAGCACCAGGTGGAGAGAGAGCGCAGCAGACGATTTTCTCCCATGTTGGCCCCTCGCTTTCAAAGGCCGATTCTGCAAACACCCGCTGTTCCTGTGACTCATGTGTCGACGTCTCCCTTGGAGGAACCTATGCAAGTAGGAAAGACTCGCCTCTCCGAGCAGGAAAGACTCCGAAGACGTATGGCAGGTCTCTGTTTATACTGTGGTGGGCATTCCCATTTTGCCAACGCCTGTCCTGCCAAAGCCAAGAGTTTTGTACCCCGAGGTATGTCTCAGGTTTCTCATGTAGGGGGCATCACTCGAGGTCCTCAGGAGAAGTATCAAGAAAATTCACGCAGACTTCTCCTTCCTTTGCAGATTCACCTGGCAAGTAAGTCTATCTTCGAAAGGGCCTTCCTCGACTCCGGAGCGGATGGCAATTTCATGGATGCCTTTTTTGCCGAACGCATGAAGATTCCCCTGCTTCCATTGTCTTCACCCCTGCGAATTACCGCCATAGATGACAAACCCCTGGAGTTTGAATTCGTCACAAAGTTCACGGCGGAACTATCTGTACAAGTTGGGGCGCTGCATCAAGAAAAACTTTCATTCTTCATCATCCCCTGTCCTTCTACTCCAGTAATATTGGGTCTTCCGTGGTTACGTCTGCATAACCCCACCATAGACTGGTCCACTGGGCAGATCTCTCGTTGGAGTTTATTTTGCCTGCAACATTGCCTTCCGCCAAAACCCCTCGAGAAGGTGAATGTCTCCTCTGCGGAATTAAAGACTTTGCCCTCCACTTACAAGGGATTTTCCGATGTGTTTTGTAAAAAGTCTGCAGAGTTCCTTCCCCCACATCGCTCCTACGACTGTCCGGTTGAACTCCTGCCAGGAGCTATGCCCCCCAGAGGGCGCACCTACCCTCTCTCTCCTGCAGAGACTACCGCTATGAAGGAGTACATCCAAGAAAATCTCCAGCGGGGGTTTATCCGCCCTTCTACCTCTCCTGCAGGGGCTGGGTTCTTCTTTGTGGAGAAGAAGGACGGAGGCCTTCGGCCTTGTATAGACTATCGGGGTCTGAATAAGATCACCGTGAAGAACAGGTACCCCCTGCCCCTGATTGCTGAGCTCTTTGACCAGCTGAAAGGGGCAAAGATTTTCTCCAAGTTGGATCTCCGGGGGGCCTACAACCTCATTCGCATCCGGGAGGGTGACGAATGGAAGACGGCATTCAACACTCGGGATGGGCACTATGAATATCTCGTTATGCCCTTCGGCCTATGCAATGCCCCTGCCGTCTTCCAGGAGTTTGTTAATGATGTGTTCCGAGATCTCCTAGGAAGGTTCGTAGTCGTATACTTGGACGACATCCTGATCTTTTCCAAGGACCTTGAAAGTCATCGCTCCCAGGTGAAGGAGGTACTCTCTCGTCTGAGGAAGAACTCTCTCTTCGCCAAGTTGGAGAAGTGTGTCTTCGAGGTATCCAAGATCCCCTTCCTAGGATACATTATCTCTCCAGAGGGATTTGAGATGGACCCCGTGAAAGTGTCGGCCATCCAGGAGTGGCCTCTCCCTTTGAGTACCAAGGCAATCCAGAGATTCATCGGATTTGCTAATTATTATCGACAGTTCATCCGGGGGTTCTCTTCCCGCATTGCACCTATTCTGGCCCTCATCCGGAAAGGGGGTAAACCCGGCCTGTGGCCTCCATCTGCCATAGAAGCTTTTCAGTCCTTGAAAGAGGCCTTCACTTCCGCTCCTGTTCTCCGACATCCCAATCCTGCACTACCCTTCTGCATCGAAGTTGATGCTTCTGAAGTCGGAGCCGGAGCTATCCTGTCTCAGAGACACTCCACTGATGGGAAATTGCACCCCTGTGCGTTTTTCTCCAAGAAGTTCTCATCCGCAGAGCAGAACTATGATGTCGGGAATCGGGAACTCTTGGCAGTCAAGCTTGCCCTTGAAGAATGGCGTCACCTCCTGGAGGGCTCTGAAATTCCTGTCCAGATTTTCACAGATCACAAGAATCTGGAGTTTATACAGTCCCTCAAGAGGCTAAATCCCAGGCAAGCCAGGTGGGCCCTTTTCTTTTCCCGATTTAACTTTGTTTTGACCTATCGCCCAGGTTCCAAGAATCTGAAGGCCGACGCCTTGTCTCGTAGCTTCACTCCGGTGGACCGTGACCCTGAGAGGCAAGAACCAATCATTCCACCAGTCAAGATCATTGCCTCTCTGTATCCCCAATTTGCCGACCAGATTCTGGCTGGGCAGTCCTTGGCTCCTCAAGATACTCCGATTGGCATGGCCTTCGTCCCTCCAGAACTTCGCCTGGCCATCCTACAACAAACCCACTGCTCCAGGCAAGCTGGACATCCTGGTCCGGCCAAGACCCTTGAACTCTTGAGGCGCCTAGTCTGGTGGCCTGATATCCGCAAGGATGTAAAGGACTTTGTGGCTGCTTGTAATGTCTGCGCCACTTCTAAGCCTAGCCATTCCCGCCCCAGCGGGTTGTTACAGCCTTTGCCGGTTCCCTCTCGTCCATGGACGCACCTCTCTATGGACTTTATTGTCGAACTTCCTCCCTCCGGTGGGAATACGGTGATCTGGGTTGTTATTGACCGCTTCAGCAAAATGGCCCATTTCATTCCTTTGAAGAAGTTACCCTCTGCGGTGGAATTATCCCAACTCTTTATTAAGTACATCTTCCGCCTGCATGGTTTCCCGGTGGAGATCGTCTCCGACAGAGGCACCCAGTTTACCGCCAAGTTCTGGCGTTCCCTATGTAAAGATTTGGGAATAACACTTCAATTTTCGTCTGCCTACCACCCGCAGACGAATGGGGCAGCTGAACGTGTGAACCAAGCCTTAGAACAGTTCCTGAGGAGCCACGTGTCTCTTTGCCAGGACGATTGGTCTGACCTCCTCCCGTGGGCGGAGTTTGCTCATAATAATGCATGTCATTCCTCCACAGGAAGGTCTCCGTTTATGGTGGTGTATGGACAGCACCCTCAAGCCTTTCCTCAGGACTTCGTGTTGTCGGACGTCCCGGCTGCAGATGATCTGGCAGCCCATATGCTTGCTATTTGGGCTGCAACCAAGTCTAATCTGGAGAAGAGTGCTCTAGTCCACAAGACTTTCGCGGATCGCCGTAGAAGGCCCTCTCCTCCCTACAAGGTGGGTGATAGTGTCTGGCTCTCTTCCAGGAATATTCGCTTGAAGGTGCCATCTCCCAAGTTGGGTCCGAAGTTCCTGGGTCCGTTCCCCATCTTGGAGATAATTAACCCCGTAGCCATCAGACTTCAACTCCCACCAGAGATGAGAATCCCCAACGTGTTCCACGTCTCCCTGGTGAAGCCCACCATCTCTAACCGTTTCTCTGATGTCCAATCTCCTCCTCCTGCCGTCTCTGTGGAGGGTCAACAAGAATTCGAGGTGGAGAGAATCCTTGATTCCAGAATCTCCAGAGGGTCCCTTCAGTACCTCATCCATTGGAAGGGCTTTGGCCCCGAAGAATGCTCTTGGGAGGGACACCGTGATGTGCATGCTCCTCGTTTGGTAAGAGACTTCCACTCCAAGTTTCCCCAGAAACCAAGTCCTGGTGGTCCTGAGGCCCCCGGTGAGGGGGGGGTACTGTCAAGACCGCCGGGAGCGCGAGGAGTCGCGTCCGCTCCCGGCGGCGAAGAATCCAAAATGGCGGCGCCCAGGCAACCCACGTGGGTTCCGACGCCGGCGCCGTGACGTCAGCGCGGCGCGACGGTCGCGGGCGCGCTGGCGCAAGGGCGCCAAATTCGAATATAAAAGGACGCCTGAGGCGCCAAGATGGCGCCCGAAAATAGGATTCTGTTCCCTGAGTATTCCTGGGTTCCCTTGCTGTTCCTCTGCTTTTCTGCCTGATTCCTTGTTGTGACCCCTTGCCTGGACCTGGACTTCGCTGATTCTCTGCCTGCCATTGACCCACTGCCTGGCCTTGGACTTTGTTTGTATTCTGCCTGTCTTTTGACCTGTGCCTGGACTTTGATTATTCTCTTGCCTTACCCCTGGATACCACGACCCTGATTCCTCGTGAGGGGCTTCCTCCTAGATCCGGACTACTCCCCAGAGGGGGCTCCCGGCTCCCTGACAGTAACTGAATGTGTCTCAGTGGGACATGGGTTTTTCCTATTGAGTGCTGTTCTTACTGATCTACCAGGCAGCTGTTATCTTGTGTTAGGGAGCTGTTATCTGGTTACCTTCCCATTGTTCTTTTGTTTGGCTGCTGGGGGGGAAAAGGGAGGGGGGGTGATATCACTCCAACTTGCAGTACAGCAGTAAAGAGTGATTGAAGTTAATCAGAGCACAAGTCACATGACTTGGGGCAGCTGGGAAATTGACAAAATGTCTAGCCCCATGTCAGATTTCAAAATTGAATATAAAAAAATCTGTTTGCTCTTTTGAGAAATGGATTTCAGTGCAGAATGCTGCTGGAGCAGCACTATAAACCAATTCATTTTGAAAAAATTTTTTTTCCCATGACAGTATCCCTTTAAGGTCCCCATAGACGCAAAGATTTCTCTTGCCAAACGACCGATTTTAGGGAAGCCCGACCAATCCTTCGAAATTATTGTGCGGTTAGTGGGATTCGAACGATCGTACATCTTATGATTTTTCGGCCGACATCTGTCAAGAAATTGATCAGCCAGGTCGGTCCCAGTGCAATCTAGCTATGTTTGCAGGGCTAAGCAGGCAGCTCCCCTTTGTTTTCCTGGAAAATTGGTCTTTTTAGTTGATGGTAAATTCATATGATCGTTCCGAGAAGATCGTGGTCTCACGATCAGGATCTGATCTTTTAAAAATCTCAACATCTATGGCCAGCTTTACTGTTTTAGAAGATGCCAAGAGAATGGATCAATGCTTCATACATGGTGGAATTGTAGAGTAGTCTTCAAGTTTTGGGATTATGTTAAACAACTACTATCTAAAATACTGCATACTGATTTCCCTAAAGACCCGACTAATATGCTCCTAGGTATAAAACCTAATAGATTTTCCAGTCCAGCTCACAGATAGTCCCAACATATCCTTACGGCCGCAAGACTGATCATTGCACGCAACTGGAAAAAGGCTACTATACCTTTGTCTATGCTAAAAGCAAAAATCATAGACATAGCAGCCAACGAGAAAATGACATATATGCTACAAAATGATATGGAAGCTTATGATAGAATCTGGTTGCCTCGGTTATCATACGAAAATGACCCTCTGCTCTTTTCAGCGTTGCACGTATGAATGGTCAGTTAAGGTAACTTGTAGAACAAATGTTTTCGATATCAGATACTACCTCTCCTACATGTATCTATCTATTATATTGTGAAACCCAGCCGCCCTACTTTACTTAAATTTATTTTATTTCATTTATCTCATGCCATTTTATGTTTATATGCTTGAAAAACCCAAGCAATGTTATGTGAAAAAAAAATATTTTTCTTTGGAAAATTAATAAAACATTTCAGTAAAAAAATAAATAAATAATAAAAAAAAGTCGGTTTGGCTGAAACCAAAGCAAATATAATTTTATATATAGCCTGTCTAACACTAACAATGGAACAGTAGTGACTGATGTTCCTGCCTGGTTCTGACTGTCTTTACATGCATTACTTGTTCTGTTACAGTCATACAAGATCTCTCCCCTAATTGGCCGTCAGTGCTGGGCTTTGGGTTCCATTTAGTGAATCCAACCCCACAGTGTGGAAACCTATGGATTAGACAGATCAATTGATGTGAACTTGTTAACTGGCTAGAGTTTTTAATGGAATGGGTTAATTGCACGGAAATGGGGATGTACCCACTCCTTCATGGCACAGGTATGGGACCTGTTATGCAGAATGCTCTGGACCTGGGGTTTTCCAGATAACAGATCTTTCCGTAATTTGGTTCTTCATACCTTGTCTGCTTGAAAACCATGTAAATATTAAATAAACCCAATAGGCTGGTTTTGCTTCCACTAGGGATTAATTATATCTTAGTTTGAATCAAGTACAAGGTACTGTTTTATTGTTACAGAGAAAAATAATTTGGATTATTTGGATAAAATGGAGTCTATAGGAGACAGGCTTTCCATAATTTGGAGCTTTCTGGATAATGGGTTTCTAGATAACAGATCCCGTACCTGTATATGATAGATGTGACAAAGTAAATTCAATAGGGATAATCCCCGTAAAGACCCTTTATTTTAATTTTATACGTAGGCTGTGGTTTTAATTAGGGATGCACCGAATCCGGGATTCTGTTCGGGATTCTGCCAGGATTCTGCCCTTTTCAGCAGGGCGTATGCAAATTAGGGGCCGCAAGGGCAATCATGTGACTTTTTGTCATAAAACGAAGTAAAAAATGTTTTCCCGCTTCTAATTTGCGTATGCAAATTCGGATTTGGTTCAGTATTCGGCCAAATCCAAAATAGTGCATTTGGTGCATCCCTTCATTATATATTAATGCATTTATTATGGGTATATTTGTTACTATTAGGGATGCACCGAATCCACTATTTGGGATTTGGCCCGAATCCCCTAATCCCTTTTAAAAGATTCGTCCGAATACCAATCTGAATCCTAATTTGCATATGCACATTAAAAATGGTAAAGGAAAAATTGGAAAAAGAATGTTTTACTTCCTTGTTTTGAGACAAAAAAGTCTGTGATTTCCCTTCTCATACATAATTTACATATGCAAATTAGGATTCGGTTCGGCCACACACAAGGATTTGGTCGAATCCGAATCCTGCTGAAAAAGGCCGAATCCCGGATTCGGTGCATCCCTAGTTACTATCATCGAACAAATGTTTTTCGGGCCTTGAAAATATAACCTGTTTACTGTTTGAGCCAGTGTTCTCTCTAAATTCTCATCCCTGCTTTGTGTATTTGTAGTTGTGTCTAGAAATTGTCAACCCCTAGTTAAATGATAACAGGGAAGTCTGATAGAGTCTATGAGGAAGTCACTAGAAAAGTACCCAAACCATATGTGATTTTCTTTTCCTAACTTTAATTTCACCGCAGATCTGCCACTATTCCATGCAATCATGCAGTGTGTGCTTTCTGCTGGGTAGTATGCACTTTGAATTCACCACAGATCGGACATTATTCCATGCAGTGTGTGCTTTCTGCTGTGTAGTGTGTCAGTGAGTGGTTTTCTCTGTTGCACAGGCATTGACAGAGGATGCAACGTGGGCGTTCGAGCAAAACACAAACTGCCATGTGCATCATTCTGTCTGATCACAGCCTGTGCAACAGAAATATATTCAGCCCCATCATCCAGCCGAACAGAAAGCACACTCTGTATGGAGAACTGCCAGACCTGTGGTGAGTTTACAGTACACTAAGGGGCCGATTCACTAACTTCGAGTGAAGGATTCGAAGTAAAAAAAACTTCGAATTTCGAAGTATTTTTTGGGCTACTTTGACCATCGAATGGGCTACTACGACCTTCGACTACGACTTTGAATCGAAGGATTCGAAGTAAAAATCGTTTGACTATTCGACCATTCGATAGTCGAAGTACTGTCTCTTTAAAAAAAACTTCGACCCCCTAGTTCGCCATCTAAAAGCTACCGAAGTCAATGTTAGCCTATGGGGAAGGTCCCCATAGGCTTGCCTAGCTTTTTTTTGATCGAAGGATATTCCTTCGATCGTTGGATTTAAATCCTTCGAATCGTTCGATTCGAAGGATTTAATCGTTCGATCGTACTATCTGCGCTAAATCCTTCAACTTCGATATTCGAAGTCGAAGGATTTCAATTCCCAGTCGAATATCGAGGGTTAATTAACCCTCGATATTCGACCCTTAGTGAATCAGCCCCTAAGGCTTGCAATTTAAATCAAGGATCCAAGTAAAAGTGACGTAACTAATAATTGTTTTTTTTACTTGTACAGGCTGACTCTTGGCTGCAGCAATGGCCAAACAGATGGGTAAAGATCCTGGCCTGAAGGAAAAGGTTAAAATGTTATTTGGACTGGCCCCTTCACGAGGAAAAGCCAAACCTTCAGAGTGGAAACATCCGGAATATGTCATTACTTCAGAATTAATGAAGGTAAATTCAATTTTTGTGCGCTGGGCTGACCGTTAATGGGGTTACATGACGTAATACACTTTTACTACAGATCTTTGATCTATTTTTGTGAATATCACTGTTTATATTTAAATGTATGACTATACACGTCACAATTTTTACGTCACTGCGGGTTCCCGCCACACACCAGTATTTGTGTGGGGGTTTGATATAAGTCTCTACTTTGAGAAAGGCTACGGATGCAGCCGAAACATTAGTTTGTGCCGTCTAATAGTCTAATAAATTATATTTTATATAATTCTAAGAATTGCGAGGCTGGGTTATTATTATGGTATTGTTATGTGTAGGACCATGAGAGCAGAATTCTAAGTACATGATAGGTTACTCTGGGGATTGTTCACCCCCGGTATGTCTGTGGAAGGAGTTGTAGTTTATAACCGCAGGGTAATTTTGTGCTCCGATTCAGACCATAGCAGTGCACCTTAATTGTGGCTAAATTAACACCTCTCCCTGACGGTTCTGCTTGTTACTTTCTACAGAGCCGATTCCCATGGGTCCAAATAGTTTTATATAAAGACTTTGCTTTATTTTGCCTACAGGAGCTGAGCCCTGAGTCTGCTCTCCACATTCGTCTCCGTGCAATTAATCAGGTCTGTGAGCTTGCAAAGACAAAAAAATTTGAAGAGGTACGTATGAACTCTTGCACTTAAATAATATTCCCCAATCGTCCCTATACAGTCACCTAAACATTTATTCTAACTAAAAAAAAAAAAGTATTGCCCATTCTAGCTGCATTTGGCTTTGGCACAGTATACTCGCATGTTTTTAGAATCCTGAGAAATGAGTGTGAATGTCACATGCTGCTAGTCACAACCTGAACTTCTTGTGTTATTGGGAGGCTCAAACATAATTTTCCTTGCTGAATGTTTACACTGAGAGTACATTATTTATTAGGAGAACTCTGGGTATCTGAGTGTCTGGGGAGTGATCAATTGTTTATTTTTGTTTTAACTTGAAAAGAACAGGGACTATAGGCATAATAAAAACAGTTGTATTATACAGAGAGAATGCCCCTAGAAATAAGCAGTTGTGGGTGGCATATAGAGGTCACATTTCTCAAATCTATGTTGAAAGTTGGGGCACTTGAGCTTCTAACATGCTCACAATCATTTAGATCAGGGGTCCCCAAACTTTTTTTGGCCCGGGGACCAAAAATTTTTTTCCCAAGGACCGGGGAGTCGGGAGGGGTCAGGTAGGGGGTCAGCGTCAAATTTGGGTGCGTCGGCGTCCAATTCGGGTGCACCGCATTCATTATTTGGCGTCCCAGTTCAGGACTGTCTGGCCCGTGGCGCCTGTGGTTGGGGACCCCTGATTTAGATAGTTCCAGTGAAGACTTAAAGTATAACTAAACCCTAAGAAGATGGGGAGCTACTGGAGCATCTTCAGAGGCACAGATCTTTATTGCTAAAGGGCTGTGGTTTTTATGGACTGGTATAGAAACCCAAAACATAATGTACAACATTTATAGCCTACTTCTCAAGTTAAGCTTTAGTTCTCATTTAAACTATAGTATCATAATTAGAACAGCCCTCACAGCTGAAGATAGATGGAGGTTAGTGTTGGTAAATTCAGTGACCTGGAAAGACTCCTTTGGGTAGGCTGCATTTCCAAGTGTCACATTGTCGTCTTGGTGCCAGAATAAGGGAGATTGTCACTTAAAGGCGTTGGTCACCTTTAATTTAACTTTTAGTATGATGTAGATGGTGATATCTGAGACAATTTGCAATTGCTTTTCATTTTTTATTGCTTAAGGTTTTCGAGTTATGTAGCTTTTTATTCAGCAGCTCTTCAATTTGCATTACAAACAATCTGGTAGCTAGTGTCCAAATTACCCTAGCAACCATGTATTAATTTGAATAAGAGACTGGAATGTGAATAGGAGAGCACCTTACTAGAAAAGTGAGAAATAAAAATTAGCAATAACAATAAATTTGTAAGTATTTGCTAATTAGATGGGGGTCAGTGACGCCCATTTGAATGCTGGAAAGAGTCAGAAGAAAAAGGCAAATAATATTAAAACTTAATAAAAATAAATAATGAAAACCAATGGAAAAGTTGATTAGAATTAGCCATTCTACTACATACTAAATGTTTACCTTAAGGTGAACCACCACTTTAAACACTGTTGCAGATTGTCACACAAGTATGGGAGCAAAATCCGGGTCCTTTAGAACATTCAACTCTTTGAGAGGGATGAAAAAGGGAAAGGTTTGCTTAGTAGGCTTTTTAGACTTTTTAAGCACTTCTAGGACACATCAGGGCTAACACCTTATCGGTTGCTATAAGTCACTAGACCTAATCATATCTTGTGATTTGTTCCCCTTTATAGAATTAAAAACACAATCACTATCACAATATAACTAAGCAGGCTTATTCATCATTTACAATAACAGGGAATAACTAAGGATCAATGGCAAGAAATTACTATAACCCTTTTTTTTTTGTCCCACACTTGCAGCACGCAGTAGAAGCAATTTGCCAAGCAGTGAGTGACTTGCTGCAGCCTGAACAGCCAGTAGAAGGTCGACTTCATGTTCTGCACTTACTGAAGGCCATTATTTTGGGGCAGGTAATTCTACAGATAGGCGTCAAAATTGGAGTGATGCCTTACCAGTGATGTTGCTCATAGCAACCAACAAGATCTTTGCTTTTGTTTTCTAAATCTAATTGCTGATTGGTTGATCTGGGTAACATCACTGCACAGCATGATAAATATTCCCATTAGTGTTTACCAGGGATGGAGCGACAATTAAATTCAAGCAAATACCGAATCCTCCTCAAAATCCAGAAACAATCCAAACCCAAGTCTGCATATTTAAGTTTGAGAAAATAAGAAATGACATCAATTGTAAACAAAAAATTGTTGCATCTAGTATTCCAGTCACATCAATTAAAAGGTTCGGTTTGGCTGAATTGTCAGTATTCATCCGAATCCTGCAAAAGAAGTGCAGATTTGGTGCATCCCTCTCTTAATCGGCAATTCTGTGCAGTCAAGCAATGTTTCTGAATCTTGGTGTTATTTTCCCCAGGGTGAAAGACTTGGTGTCCTTCGTGCCCATTTTTTCCGAGTCATAAAAGATTATCCTTCAAAAGAGGATGTTGCAGAGCGACTGGAAGTTTTTAAAGCTCTAACCGACAATGGGCGAGAAATTGCTTATCTAGAGGAAGAGCTTGGTATGTTTATTTTATGAAATGCTGGCCTCTAATGTTCAATAAAGGTGTCCAATTGGCATACATTAGATTGTTTTAAAGGGCATATAAAGGCAAAAAAATAAAATCCCATTTTTACTTTCTTTAATGAAAAAGAAACCTATCTCTGATATACTTTAATTAAAAAATGTGTACCGTATTTATAAGAAACCTGACTGCATGCAGTGAAATTCTCCCTTCATTTACTGCTGTGGATAGGAATTGTCAGACGGTCCCTAACTGCTCTGCTGGGAAACAATCATACTTATGAACAGCAGGGGGAGCCCCAGACTTACTTCCCAGCAATGCAGAACTCAAGCAGCTTTGTTTGTTTCCCTGTAGAGCAGTTGATGACTTTGTAGAGAGAAACTGGGATTCTATTTGGAGGATTATTTTGCTGCAGCCGCTGGTTCTGCAGAGTTGGAGACAGTTTGTATTAAACAATACAAAAACTATAAAATCCACATTAGATTACATGACAACACAGGACCCAGTACAGTCTGTATATTCTGATTATTAATCAGTCTTGCTGTATCAGCTTCTGGCAGATATTATTTGACTTGTGCTGTTTTGATTATTTATGACAATCCCTGAGCATGTGCACGGTCTTGGTCTTTCAAAGATGTTTAACAAAGTTACAAGGTGGTGGCCCACTGTGGCCAACTTTGAAAGCATAAATCATTTGTTTTATTAGGCTTCTGATGCAGTAAGTTTAGTATACAAAATACATCATTTCTAGCCTTATTCTATTTTACTTCCCCTTTAAGAAAGGGTTAGCACGTAAAAAAATAAAAGGTTATGCTCTTATAAAGACAGGAAGGATTTTTTCTACTTTTAAGGAAAACTGGAGGCTTCTTCTTCAGATTTTTTTACCTTCTTCTGGATCAGGCTGTGCTGGGCACCATCACTTTAGATCAGAATGGCAGTGAACTTCTCAAAGCAGTCAAAAGTATTCTGGCCAGCTGATATAGGTCTGGTTAGAGAATAATTCAATAAAGCAAGGGATATGCAGAGACTGAGCAAGATTTATTGGTGTCTTGGTATTTGTGCTCTCATATGAAAGTTATTATGAGCTTGTCCGTTATTTGATTTACCCAGCACTTGGGTTAAAGCAATAGCTTGCAGGAACCACTAGCAAGATGTATCTCGGACCTCTGTATCCATTTTTAATGCGTGACCTCCAAGGTGCACACTGGTAACACTGCTGTTGATCTCTCTTTAGCTGCCTTTGTCCTCCAGTGGATGGATATAGGTTTGACTCCGGATTTCTTGATGGTTTTGGTTAACCTGGTTAAGTTCAATAGCTGTTACTTGGAACACTTTATTGCTCCAATGGTGCAGTAAGTACAAAATCTGATTTTAATGTAAAAAAAAAAATGATTCCTCCCCTCCTTAATGTGTTTAGAAACCTAAACATTTATTTTCTCTTGTTTTAGGATGATATGTCTCCTCTGTAATCGTACTACATCTCCTTATGATATTGAGGTTGGTATAGAACTAAATCCGCTCATTTTAAAGAATTGAATGTTTTATTATATTCTAAAAGACAACATTATTTACTGGTGTCACGTATTGGGTAGCTGGGACCAGCTTTCTGCAGGTAAAGCAGCCCACGGCACAATCGCAACTCATGAGAATGTGGTTTCTTGCCAGAGGTTTATTTTCACTTGCAACAAATAAACAAAATAAACAGTTCAAAATAAAATCCTTTGCTCTTAAAGGGGACCTGTCACCTACACCAGAAAATGCCTCGGGTAGACATAAACCGCTCGGGCTGGATTAGCAATTCCGGAACCACTCTGTTAGAAACCTGGGAGATATGTAAGCTCTGGACTTTCCCAGGTATCCTGATCGTGACCTCACCACACTGGTTATAAAATTGATATTTATATACATTGTAATTATTTACACCCTGTTGCTGACTCTGTAAACTGTTCTAAATGATACATTTAGTTGATACATTTCTTGTATTTGTCCCTGCTGAGCAGAATCCCTGAGTTCATTAAAGGCAACTGCTGGAAATGATACAATAGTTGCTAATATTCCACAGCTCCTGAAAAATGTATGAACAGATGTAGAAAATTGTAACAGTTCAGAATCTGCAACACTGAGCTGCCCGACTCAAACACCAGTTTCCAGGCAAGAACATTAAAGGGGACCCGTCACCCAAAAATATTATTCACAATCTTATTATATATCACGTTAGTCAAGCAAAATAAACTTTATTTACACTGTATAAATTATTTGAATCTTGTTTCCTTCAGTCTGGGAATTCATAATTATAACAAGCAGGCAGGAGCCATTTTGTGGACACTGTTATTAAGACAAGCCTTGTATCATCTCAGAATCTTGTTTGTGCACCAGAATGGGGACCTGATGTCCATCCCCATGCCCTGGCTACACAATTATACTGTGAAGGGAACGGGGAATGTGTGGAGGTCAGTGACATCTAAGAAGTGCTAAATGGAAAGTAAAAGTAATTTCCTGCTCCACCTCTATGCCTTAAGCTGGCCATAGGTGCAAAAATCCGACTATGCGAATCATCGTACGATCGGGCTTCCCCATCTCCCGACCTGCCACTAACCATTCCGATCAAATAAAGGACAAAAGAACAGATCAGCCGATGTTCTAACCCTACAGCAATCGTACTAAAGTTATGTCCGACCAAAGCTAGTGACAGTCTCCCACTGAAAATCGTCTGATCGGCAATACATGCAGAGATATTACCCACAGCCGACCGAAATCTTTTAACCTGTCCGATCAACCACACGACTGATCTCCGCTGGATGAAAAATGTCGGGACTCTCCACACACGGTCCGAAAATTGTACGAATCCTCGATTCGTACGAACTGATGTGTGCGTCTATGGCCAGCTTAGAGGCCTAGAGGAGGGGCAGACAAAAATTAATTGACAGCCGAGATTTTTAAATGAGCTTACAGCAGCTATGAATGCTTTAATAAAAAATAGAAATTTGTTTTAATGTTTAATTTGAAAAGGACTTTAATTATACAGATTTTTATGTCTTGGTGATGAGTCCACTTTAAACTTTCACTTTGGAAAAACAGGAAAAAAAAGAAAGGACTTGAAAAAAGTATATTTCTGATGAACAATCTGAAAACAACTGAACTGAAAAAAGTGTTGGGAAGGTGAACATGATGGTCTGTGTGTTCTCTCAGAGCTAAAGACAGAACTTTGCCCATTAATTGGATGATGTGACTTTTAAGTGTGCCTTTGATTTGTTTGTGTGCACCGTGAATCGTATGATCCCATTTAGGATTACCCAATGTCACATACTGCCAAAAAGAGTATATTTTTATTAATATGGTTTTTTTAGATGAAGCAGGGTCTTACTCTTTTTTTTATGAATTATATTTTTATAGAGACATATGTTGTTTGGGGATATAGTTTTTCTTTAAGGAGTATATGGGTTCAGCTCACAAGAGGGAAGTAGTATTAAGGGGCCGATTCACTAAGGGTCGAATATCGAGGGTTAATTAACCCTCCATATTCGACTAGGAACTAAAATCCTTCGACATCGAAGTCGAAGGATTTAGCGCAGATAGTACGATCGAAGGATTATTCCTTCGATCGAACGATAAAATCCTTCGAATCGAACGATTCGAAGGATTTAACGCCAACGATCGAAGGAATATCCTTCGATCAAAAAAAGTTAGGCAAGCCTATGGGGACCTTCCCCATAGCTAACATTGACTTCGGTAGCTTTTAGATGGCGAACTAGGGGGCCGAAGTTTTTTTAAAGAGACAGTACTTCGACTTATTGAATGGTCGAATAGTCGAACGATTTTTACTTCGAATCCTTCGATGGTCGAAGTAGCCCATTCGATGGTCGAAGTAGCCCAAAAAAAACTTCGAATCCTTCACTCGAAGTAAGTAAATCGGCCCCTAATAGTCTAAGCTATATTTCAGTCAGTTCTATATTTAATTTGTCCCCTCCACCATTATTTAAATATCATCTGCTTGCATTGTCCCCGACCAAAGCTAAGATCTTCCTCTTTTTGCAGGTTTCCTTGAAGGTTCTGGATGCAGTGGTCTGCTATAACTGCCTTCCATCTGAGAGTATACCCATATTTGTTATAACCCTGTGCCGCACAATAAATGTTAAGGAGCTGTGTGAACCATGCTGGAAGGTTTGTCATTCAGAGATGTCTAGTTCAATTGTAGCGCTTCTTGAAATTCAGCAAAAGAGAGTGACGCTGAGACTGTAATATATAGGTCATTTAGAGACTGTCAGTAGTAGCTTAGTAGACTCTGCTAACATAAAGTATTTGGTTTGTTAATAATGATTTTGTGATATTGTCTTAGGTAAATGTTTTTTTTTTTCTCTGTAGCTCATGCGAAACCTTCTGGGCACCCATCTAGGTCATAGCGCCATTTATTCAATGAGTCGTATAATGGAGGATAGGTATGAAACATTTAAAAGTGTATCCTGGCCAGAGATCTATAACGGGCAGAGTTTATGCTAGGGCAGCAGCTAATCACCCGGTAGCATTTACTGGTGTAAATCAGATTATTAAAGGAAATATCTGGTTGCTGATGGTTACTAGACCTAGGCCTCTGCTTAGATTAAATGTGATGATCAATGTTTTGTCTTCCGCTATTTGCTCCAGATGATAGCAGCCACTAAATGCTCTGTTTTGGCACGTCACAGTATACAGACTTTTTTTTATCTTTATAGATAATTGCCTTTTATTGGTGTTCTAGTTAAGTGATCGAACATGTGCAAATCTGTACTGTTTCCAGTTCTGTCTCTATATTAAAATCCTGACAGTGGCGTGTTCCTTTAAAGGGATCTGGCAGCTCAGTCCTTCTAAAGCACAAGACCCCCAGATAATAAATAGACAATAAACAAGGTAAATGTTGTTTCATGAAAAATGTGCTTCTTTTGTGAAAATCTGAATTGGTTATTTTGTAGAGTCCATATGGAAGATGCCCCTTTGCTGAGAGGAGCCGTGTTCTTTGTTGGGATGGGTCTCTGGGGAGCTCACAGACTGTTCTGCCTGAAGAACTCGCCAATCTCTGTTCTCCCATCTTTCCTTAAGGTAATGATGTGTATGGATACTAATAATATTCAAAGTTTTTAAAACATTAACATACAAAAATTGTAACGTTTGCATTCATGCTATGGAAGCAACTTTTTTTTATAATATAGCTGCCATTGATGTTCTTTCGAAGCTATACATTTGTATACAGGTTGTTAAAGGATAAGTAAACCTTAAAAATAAGTGAATACCTAGATATTAAGGGAGACATGTACTGTTAATATGAATGAATTTTGTTACAACAGCACCACCTGCTGGTCATTTTCCGACCAGTCTGTCCACCAAGTAGTCAAGGAAGTTGTTGAGAGAAAGAAAGAGGCTGCTCTGATGTTCTTCTACTTAGGAAAGATTTGAGAGGTTTCTATTGTTTTCCCTGACCCTAAGCAGAAGAACATCAGAGCAGCCTCTTTCTTTCTCCTGACAACTTCTTTGACTTCTTGGTGGACAGACTGGTCGGGAAATGACCAGCAGGTGGTGCTGTTGTAATAAAATTAATTCATATTAACAGTATATGTATCCTTTAATATCTTGAAATTAAGAAAAAATAAATAATGAATGTACCCTCATTAATTTTACATTTACTTATTTTTAAAGTTTACTTATCCTTTAAACCAGCACACAATGAATTGTGTCACTATCAAGGATCAGGACAGTTTTTAGCTATACTCTTGTCACACATAATGTGCCCAGCACTTCCCAGTAAGTACCTTCACTTTTGTGGTTTGATTTATGATCAGTGGTTAAACAACTTCTATGTTTAATAAAGATTATCTATTTATTGTTATGATCCTTTTTCAAATAGCGATTACACATTCTGCAATGTTTTATATCATTTATATATCTATCATTTTCATCAGTCCCTGCTTCAGCTTACAGTCTTATGTCCCTATCTTTGTGGGCCCTCATGATCATTTGATACTGAACAATAGTCACACTGAAGAATTTATCCACTTATTACAGTTGTTCTAATTTTCCATGGTTAATTGTATTTGTTTATTTGATTAATTACACTTCCTCTTTTTCGCGATCAGGCTATGAACTGTAACAATGCCGTTGTCTCCTATGAAATTGTTCTGTCGGTCACACGGCTAATCAAGAAGTACGGCAAGGATGTGCAGGCTGCCACGTGGGATGTCCTCCTGGATATCATCGAGCGCTTATTCCAGCAGCTTCAGGTACTTGGTAAATATGTATAAACCTGGTGTGTTCAGTAACTTTGCATTTATTGTGTCAAACAAGGGCAACGTTTCGGGGGCTGGCCCCTTCGTCAGGTGATGTGAAACGTTTTGCTTGTTTGACACAATAAACACATAGGGGTCTGTCCCCTTTTGCATCCATCTCTGTGTGCCGGTTCCTCATTTGTTTGTTTCCTGTGGATCCAGGGGAGTGCCGTCTCCCTAGAGGACTGAGTCCACTGACTGAGTATCACAGGAAGGCCAGCGAGTGCATACGAAATTTACTTTGACCAGTGTTCAGTAACTTTTACATAAATATTTTAAACTATACACAGGGATGTAACTTCATAGCCCTCATAGCCCCCCAGAGAAAAAAATGTTTTCCTCCAACAATTAGAACGCCACCATTGCTGCCGATAGCACCCATCACACTTGCCCTGATCATGTTTATGCGTTAAAGCAATTGCTACCAGCAAATCGGCACTGGGTGCTATTACAGAGGATCTCCTATAGGCACAAGCATGTCTGTGAATGAGGTTTTATTCCCAGTAACTCCCCATCTTCTTTTCTGCTGATTCACTGCACATGCTCTGTGCTGCTGTCACTTACTGACTCACAATATAAAGTACACATAGAATAGAAATGTCACAATATAAGGCTGATTAGTAATTAATACAGATAATTACTACATGGCAGCACAGACACCAGTGCAATCAGCATCAGAATTTAATAATCAGCCCTGTAGCATCAGCTTATATTACAGAGGAACCTCATTTTCTGCTAATTCATTGCACATTACTAAGCTTAGGGACCCACTCACAATATACAGTACACATAGAATAGAAATGTCACAATATAAGGCTGATTAGTAATTAATACAGATAATTACTACATGGCAGCACAGACACCAGTGCAATCAGCATCAGAATTTAATAATCAGCCCTGTAGCATCAGCTTATATTACAGCCAACCTCATTTTCTGCTAATTCATTGCACATTACTGAGCTTAGGGACCCACTCACAATATACAGTACACATAGAATAGAAATGTCACAATATAAGGCTGATTAGTAATTAATACAGATAATTACTACATGGCAGCACAGAAACCAGTGCGACTAGCATCAGAATTTAATAATCAGCCCTTTAGCATCAGCTTATATTACAGACCAACCTCAATTTCTGCTTGATAATTTGCTGAGACCCCTAAGCTTAGCTTCTCAACAGCTGCTCAGAGCGCACTGAGCATGTGAGTGTTGCAGACACTTTCCAAGATGGTGACCCCCTGTGACAAGTATGAAGTCCTGGATCATTGCTGCTACTGAGAAGCTGAAACTTTAGGCTGGTGCAATAAGTTCAGTATATTAAATATGGTATTTTTAGATATTAATTTTTAGGGCTTAGTTCTCCTTTAAATCTTTTAAGACCTACAAGAAAAAAAACGTAATAAAGCTAAAATATGAAATTAGATTATTTCACCACTACAGTGTGGTGTCGGTTGCACTGTAAGGTTTTCTATTGCATGAGTACATAGTCATCCTTACATACGCAGAAGTCAAGTCAATGTTTTGTAAATCATGTGCCACTTGATGTTGTCAGATGCTGCGAAGTCAGGAATTAAAGGCTACAGTACACAATCTCCTGACCACCACAGAGGAACTTTATAACCAGAACGAATTCCATGGAGACGAAGAGAGATTTTTCGAGCTGGTTGAAAAAGGGGCAGATGAAAGACCTGTGAGTTCCATTAGTTTGACCTGTTCTATTATTACTTAATTATATTATTATTAAACTGTTCTATAGGAAATCAATTAAAAGTCTTAAAATCTTATACTGATCAACAGCAGATTTTAATTATTGTGTTAGTTTCTGAAAAACCACTGCAGTTGCTTTGTAGCTGTGTAACACCAATGTGGGGTCTATTAAAATTGTGTCCCATTCTTGCCCCTCTAATATCCATGGAGTACTGAACCAGTACGTAGACACTCAGGGTCATTTTCTGTATCACATAATCAATAGGCCAAGCATAAGAGAAAGTAAGCTGTAGTCTTGCTTGTAGAGGTTACAGTGGGTGGGAGCTTAACCCCATGTCTAACTTACAGAACTTTTTTTTTTTTTTTTTAAAGGAGAAGGAAAGCTACCAATGCAGTTTATTGCCAATAGATTAGCCACAACAGTGCGAGCTAGAACACCATTTTTGTTCTTTAGAATGCTTTTCCATACCTGAGTAAACAGCTCTAGACCCTGTATCTGTTTGTTGATACTTTGTTGATACTGTTTGTCAGATTACAGTGGGGAGGCAGGAGAGGGAGAGGAGCAAACTGAGCATGCTCAAGCCCTAGCCTTGAGGTTTATGCTGAAAACAGGAAGTCTGATACTGAAGCCCATGAGTACACAATAGAAGGAAAGAAATGCTGTGTCTCTTTTGACAGAGGACTCAGAGCAACATTTATAAATACCTTCCTGATAAAGCTTACTTCATTTTAACCTTTCCTTCTCCTTTAAAGGAGACATTTTGTGTAAAAAAAATAAGAACATACCAGTGCAAATACAAGAATTGTGCTTCAAAAAAAGTAGTGTTTCTCTGTCGTCTTTAGGGGGACACAGGGACCGATGGGGTTAAGCTCCATCCTCCAGGAGGCAGGACACTTGAAGTAATTAAAGTGGGCGTGCCAGGTTAGGCTTAACCCCACACACTGTACTCAGACTTCAGTTTTTTAAGTGTCCTGCTACCTGGAGGATGGACATCTCTATCTCTGAGAGAAATCTACGGTCAGTCTGTGACTGACACCAGGGGTGACACCTAAGGCAGGATTACCTGTACTTATATGGTTAGCCCCCTACGCGAGGACATCCACCGGGGTCATAACTCTAGCCTGTGGGCTATACAGACCACCCAGACGTATGCCTGTTCTAATTCTAGCGCAGAGGGTCTGGCCGGTGTGAGGGGGGGGTAAGTGACTACATATATGTTATATAATGTATGTTCACTATGTCTGCTGATTCTGCATGACTTTGTCTCCGGTGACCCCCTTCACCCCCAACACCCCCCCCCCCGCTCACCCGCCCGCCCGCCCGTCCGTCGCCTCACTGACTAGCCTTACCTTACTCTCCCTTAGTAGTGTGGGTGGAGGAAGATAGGAGGAACCCAGCGAGGGAACGTCTAGCGTTCCAGCGCTGCTCAAATGGCGGCTGTCTGCTTCTTCGGCGGGCTGTATTACAGCACGCGCCGAGTGGAACGCATGATGCGTTCCAGCGGCCATTTTGGGTTTTCCTCGGCGGGCTGTTACACGCGCGCGCCGAGTGGAACGCATGTGCGTTCCAGCGGCCATTTTGGGTCTTTTCCCGCGGCTCAGCAGCGCTACACAGCACAGCTCTTGTCTGGTGACGGCACAGGTTGGCTACCCCACACCCTCTACATAGGATGGCAGAAGGTAGGCCAGGGGGGCTATTCAGCAGGGCGGGGGGACGAGTCCCCACAGCACAGGTGAATTTTTTTGTGTGTGCTAAGTGTCAACAAAAATTTCAGGGGGCACAGGGTGAGTCGCTTTGCAGAACTTGCACCAGGGGGCAGCTATTGTCTCTGAGGCTCTACCAGAAACACAAGCTGAAGATACAGTGCAAGGCACTTCTCAGGAATTATCTCATGGGCCAGCAACAGACCCACTCCCTCCATTATGGGCATTACAGTTGTCACAGTCACTGGCTTCTCTTCAGGGATTGCCAGCCATTGCTGATAATCTAGGAAAGGCGCTGGCTAAATTTTACCACAAATCCGGTGGTAAACGCAAACGTCCTGATGACGAAAAAGCAGATTCTGTTACTCACAATTTTTCTGAGGATTCCTCTATTGAACAGGGTTCTTCCCAGTCAGAGGGAGAAATACCGGCATCTATTGCTTCTTCTGATGATGAGCAAGAAGAACAAGATGAGGCAAGGGAAAAGGATAGCCTTCATGATGTTGAGGGCATTATTAAAGGGGTACTCGATGTACTTAACATTTCACCGAAGTCTAAAACAGGGGAGACAAAATCTCTTTTCAAACGACAGCATAAATCTACAGTCTGTTTTCCTGAACATGATCAGTTACTAGGGATCATTCAAGAGGAGTGGGACGCTCCTGAAAGGAAGTTTCAAGCTACTAAGAAATTCACAAAGTCCTATCCCTTCTCTAAAGAGCTTATTGATAAGTGGTCTAACCCCCCGGTGGTCGACGCACCAGTGTCAAGACTTTCTAAATCTACCACGCTGCCAGTCACTGACGCAGCGGCATTCAAGGATCCATCTGACAAAAGACTAGAAGGTTTTTTAAGGGCAATATATTCCTCAGCAGGATCTACACTGCGGCCCTGTTTGGCTTTAGCATGGGTCTCAAGAGCCATTCAGGCTTGGTCCGAGTCACTCGTCAAGGACATTCAGGGTGGTGTTCCCCGAACTGATCTTCTGTCCTCTGCACAAGCAATTGCGGAAGCATCAAGCTATCTTTGTGATACTTCCTTGGATGCCTCACAGCTTACTTCACGTACTTCGGCTCTGTCAATAGCAGCACGCAGAACGCTTTGGCTGAAGAATTGGTCAGCGGACATTAGTTCCAAGAAGTCCTTAACTTCTCTTCCGTACAAGGGCCAACGATTATTTGGCGAGGAACTCGAGAAGATTATCTCACAAGCGACAGGTGGTAAGAGCACCTTCCTTCCACAAGCCAGAAGTAGAGCATCATCAGCCAACAGACGGGGAAAATTTTTTCGTGGCCAGAGTGGCCGGTTCGCGCTGCGGGGTAGTCCGCCACAAAGATCCCACTTTCGCTCCAAAACCAACGACAAGAACCGCCCCCCGTGGAAGAGTAATCGACCTCACAACAAACCATCAGCTGATAAGCCCACGTCGGCATGACGGGGCAATCCCTCCGGAATCGTTGGAACAGATCAGCGGAAAATTACTACGATTCCGGGAGGAATGGATCCGTCACTCTTCAGATGCCTGGGTCAAAGAGATCGTCTCTGGGGGCTACCATCTCGACCTGGCGGCACAGCCTCCCAGGAGATTCATTATGTCCAGGGTACCCTCCAATCCCTTAAAACAAAGACCTTTTCTGGAGTGCATAGACAAGATGGAGAGATCGGGGGTTATCACACCAGTACCTCAGCCGGAGAGATTCTCCGGGTTCTACTCCAACCTTTTTACAGTCCCAAAGAAGGACGGCACGGTCAGACCTGTTCTCGACCTCAAGCGACTGAACAAGTACATCCTTTCTGTGCGCTTCAAAATGGAGACTTTGAGATCAGTAATTCGGGGCATGGAACAGGGTCAACTAATGATGTCCCTGGACATAAGGGATGCCTACCTCCATGTTCCCATTTGGCCTCCTCATCATCGCTACCTCCGCTTTGCATTTCAAAACAGACATTACCAATTTGTGGCACTACCGTTTGGCCTGTCCTCGGCCCCGCGGGTCTTCACCAAACTAATGGCAGTGTCGGCAGCCACCCTGAGACTGCAAGGGATTTCGGTGACACCTTATCTCGACGACCTACTTATCAAAGCCCGGTCAGTAGAGAAGGCCAGGGTGGATCTCCAAAGGGCGATTTCACTTCTCCAGAGCTTCGGCTGGACCATCAATTGGTCCAAATCCAATATGACTCCGAGCCATCACATGACCTTTCTCGGGCTGGAATTCAACACCCTCACGCAGACCGTGAGTCTACCTCTGGTCAAACAGAACAGAATCAGGGGTCAGGTACAGTCTCTGATAGACAGCCCGGTATCCACAGTACACAGAGCAATGCAAGTCCTCGGATCGATGGTATCAGCCATCGAGGCTGTCCCCTTCGCACAGATACATCTTCGTCCTCTTCAGTCCAGCATTCTTGCCACCTGGAAGGGGGGATCGTTGAACCAACCTGTCCGGTTATCTCCGGCGACGAAAGAAGCTCTACGGTGGTGGCTGTCCCCCGAGAACCTAGCAGTAGGACAATCTTGGGCAACGCCAGATTGGAGGGTGATGGCCACGGATGCCAGCCTTCAGGGCTGGGGAGCAACTTGGGAGAACCACTCTGCGCAGGGCCGCTGGTCTCCCGCGGAGTCCAGACTTCCTATCAACATTCTGGAACTCAGGGCAGTGAAGTTGGCACTCAGTCAGTGGAGTCACCTCCTTCGGCTACAGTCAGTCCGCATCCAAAGCGACAACGTCACCACGGTGGCCTACATCAACAGACAGGGAGGGACTCGGAGCCAAAAAGCTCTGGCAGAAGCCAGAGAGATTCTGCAGTGGGCAGAGCAGAACTCTGTCAGACTATCAGCCATTCACATACCAGGCGTGGCCAATACAAAGGCGGACTTCCTCAGTCGAAATCAACTCGATCCCGGGGAGTGGGAGCTTCACCCGGAGGCTTTCGATCAACTAGTGTCAATCTGGGGAAGACCAAGCATAGATCTCATGGCGTCGAGGCGAAATCGAAAAGTCTCAACCTTCTTTGCACGATACCGAGACCCTCTAGCGGCAGGGGTAGATGCCATGACACAACACTGGCAGTTCAAGCTGGCTTATGTCTTCCCTCCACTTCCAATGCTCCCTCGGGTGCTCAAGAAGCTCAAGCAGTCCAGAGCCACAGTAATCGTAGTAGCTCCCTTCTGGCCGCGAAGAACCTGGTTCTCCGATCTTCAAGAACTGTCCGTGGCTCCACCGGTCCGGCTGGACGGCAGGCCAGACCTTCTGCAGCAAGGGCCCATAGCTCATCACAATCCCGGTCTGTTTGCTTTGACGGGCTGGCTGTTGAAGCATCCATCTGGCGAAATCAGGGATTGACGGAAGAGGTTATTGCTACTATGCTCAAAGCTCGAAAACCATCGTCTTCCAAGTCGTACCATAGAGTTTGGCACTCCTACCTCGAGTGGTGCAATGAGTCAGAATTTTCGTTCATGGAGCCCTGTATCCCTCGAATCTTGTCCTTTCTTCAGCGGGGCCTCCAATTAGGGCTTAAACTCAGCTCCCTCAAGGTGCAAGTTTCTGCCCTTTCTATCCTATTTCAAAAGCGCCTAGCTACTGAGGAGACGATTCGCACCTTTCTACAGGGAGTCGCTCACGTGGCACCCCCATTCCGACCGCCTACAGCTGGATGGGATCTCAATCTGGTGCTGGAAGCCTTACTTGATCCTCCCTTTGAACCCCTGGGTTCAATTTCCGATGCATGGATGACGTGGAAAGTGGTCTTTCTGATGGCAATATCCTCTACTAGACGAGTATCTGAACTTAGCGCTCTGTCTTGCGACTCTCCATATCTCATCTTTCACAAAGACAAGGCTGTTCTACGCACACTTCCACATTTCCTGCCGAAGGTTGTTTCGGAGTTCCATCTGAATCAGGAGATTATCGTTCCTTCCCTCTGTCCGGAACCTAAGAACGATAAGGAACGCAGGATCCACAGCCTTGACGTAGTCAGAGCTCTTCGCTGGTACGTTGAACGGTCAACAGCCTTCAGAACTTCAAGGTCATTGTTTGTGATTCCCTCTGGACCTCGAAGAGGACAGGCGGCTTCTAAGACTTCTCTTGCTCGTTGGATTAGAGAAACTATCAAGCAAGCATATACTACAAAGGGAAGAGCACCGCCTGAAGGTATCCGGGCTCATTCCACTAGATCGGTAGGTGCCTCTTGGGCTTGGCGTAACTCTGCTTCCTTGGAGCAGATCTGCAAGGCGGCTACCTGGTCATCCGTTAACACATTTACCAAGTTTTACAAAGTTGACACCTTTTCCTCGGCCGAGGCTTCTCTCGGGCGTAAGGTGTTGCAAGCAGTTATTAAGTAATTCTGCAGTTTCGGTCTATGCTCGCACCCACCCTGCTGTTTGGGACTGCTTTGATAAGTCCCCATCGGTCCCTGTGTCCCCCTAAAGACGACAGAGAAAACAGGATTTTTGTACTCACCGTTAAATCTGTTTCTCTGTAGTCGAAAGGGGGACACAGGGCTTCCCGCCCAGTGACGAGCTACAGACCATATTTGGTTTTCTGAATAGGTTCCTTGGTTTACTAGTTCTGCCTGTTATAAGTTTAGTAATTCTAGTAGCAGCTTTGGAACAAACTGAAGTCTGAGTACAGTGTGTGGGGTTAAGCCTAACCTGGCACGCCCACTTTAATTACTTCAAGTGTCCTGCCTCCTGGAGGATGGAGCTTAACCCCATCGGTCCCTGTGTCCCCCTTTCGACTACAGAGAAACAGATTTAACGGTGAGTACAAAAATCCTGTTTTCAGCTTGATTTATTGAATATTTCTGCAAAAACCCTAATAATCCCTCCATTCTCTTCCTCTTCCTGCTCCCTGAATTCCCAGGCTGTGCAGGGGAGCCAGCGGCTCTCAGCTCACTGCACTGTAGGACAGGAACCAATCAGCAGCTAGCAGGACCTGATAGGGAACTGAATCATGTCTGTGCTTGTGTGACTGCAGAACTTTGATTGGTTGTCTTCCTCCTACTGTGCTTCTGGCAGGGACCGTTAGGACCTGCCCACCCCTCATTTGAAACTGGGACCGTAGCAGATTATAGGGAGCTCCAATAAAGGGGCTATTTTTAAAGATAATATTAATATTTAGCACCATGTAAATATATTACTCCTAATTGCCTACAAAATTAGGGTTTTTCATTTATCCTATATGCCTATTTTAAATAAGGTATTTTAAGTATATGAAGTCCAACAGTCCCCCACAGGCCCATTAAATAGTGACTGTCAATGGCATCTTGCAGCAGCCCCTCTTGGCATTTGCCAGAACCCACAAATTGCTAAACTCGCCTCCTGCAGGTGAATTCACGGTGTGTCGCTTAAGTGGAACACCAGTGATGCTGCGAAGTTTATAAGGTCCTGGGCGTAGTAGTAAGCTTTCATCTCCCTGCTTGTGCTTTGTATTTTAAATGGATTAATAAAGCTATGCTTGTTTCACCGTGGATCTCGGTAGTACAAGTACAATCCCTATTGCTGTGAATCGACGTTGAGTGTGAGGCAGTTATTGATTTTCTGCCACCCCAAATTTTCCCAAAATCTATGTTCCATGTGTATGTGCCTAACCCTAGTCTGGCCCTGAAAAAAATAGAATATTCATCTTTCTTCATTTTGTCTTTCCTTGTAGATTGCATCAGTTGTGAACCTTATCACCTATAGAGCTCAATCCATTCACCCCGGGAAAGAAGGGTGGGTTATGAATCTACAGAAACTAATGGACAGATATTTCAGGTTAGAACCATTACTTACTTGATTTCATCAGCGGGGGGTGTGGGGAAAGACCGTGATATATACAGTACTTCATCATGACATCATGGAACATCATTTATCTAGTCAAAGTCAACCCTCAAACTTAATAGGTCAAAATTCTCAGAAAATCTTGGAAATACCTGGAAACTCAGGTGGTTTCATTGGTTGTCTACAGGGACTGCACCCAAAATGGCCCCATGTGCCATTACACTACTAGCTCTGGCACACACATTTGTTCCTAATTTATACTAGAGTACTTCTACTGAAGGCATGTGGGCAAGATGTGGTCCTCCGACTGCTTCAAGGGGTTGTTCACCTTTAAATTAACTTTTAGTATGATAAAGAGCAGGGGTCCCCAACCTTTTTTTACCCGTGAGCCACATTCAAATGTAAAAAAAAAAGTATTAAAAGAATATCTTGGGGTACCAAATATGGGCTGCTTTAGGTTATTTGTTAGCCCTTATGTGTTCTGGCAGCCTATAAAAGACTGTTTTGGCAGTCCACATGGTTTTTATGCAACCAAAACTTGCCTTCAAGCCTGGAATTCAAAAATGAACACCTGCTTTAAAGCCACTTGGAGCAACATCCAATATGTTGGGGAGCAACATGTTATTCGTGAGCTGACCTCTGTTATAGAGAGTGATATTCTGAGACAATTTGCAATTGGTTTTCATTGTTTATTATTTGTGGCTTTTGAGTTATTTAACTTTTTATTCACCAGCTCTCCAGTTTGCAATCTCCGCCATCTGGTCGCTAGGGTCCTAATTATCCTAGCAACCATGTACTGATTTGAATAAGAGAATGGAATATGAATAGGAGAGGCCTGAATAGAAAGATGAGTAATAAAAAGTAGCAGAAACAATACATTTGTAGATGGGGTCAGAGACCCCCATTTGAAAGCTGGAAAGAGCCAGAAGGATAAGGCAAATCATTAAAAGACTATAAAAAAAAATTAAATCATGAAAAATAAATAATTGAAAAGTTACCTAAAATTGTCCATTCTATAACATATTAAAAGTTAACCTAAAGGAAAACCACCCCTTTAAGAGTTCCAGTGACCTCGTATTATTTTTTATTATTTTTAGGGATGCACCGAATCCACTATTTTGGATTCGGCCAAACCCTCAAATCCTGCGTGAAAGATTTGGCTGAATCTGAACCCTAATTTGCATATGCAAAATAGGGGTGGGAAGGGGAAAACATTTTTTACTTGTTTTCTGACAGTCACGCGATTTCCCTCCCCGCCCATAATTTGCATATGCAAATTAGGATTCGGTTCAGCTAAGCAGAAGGATTCGCTGAATCCGAATCCTGCTGAAATCCCGAACCGAATCCAGGATTCAGTTTGGGATTCGGACAGGATTCTGCCATTTTCAGCAGGATTCGGCTGAATCTTTGTGTCTGGCCAATCCAAATCCTAATTTGCATATGTAAATTAGGGGCAGGGAGGCAAATCACGTGACTTCATCACAAAACAAGGAAGTGAAAAAAAATTCACTTTTTTTTCTTTTCCCGCCCCTAATTTACATATGCAAAGTAGGATTCGGTTTGGTATTTGGCGGAATCTTTCACAAAGGATTCGGGGATTCGGAATGCCAAATAGTTTATTCGGTGCATCTATAATTAAAGTCTGATCAAAATGTTATAATCTGACTGAAAGACATGTATAGAGAATAGCTGTCCTACTGAATGAACATTTGAAAGCCCTGGTCTAGACCAAATTTGCTGAACATCTTTGTGTTGATGACCTGTTGTATTTTGATCTGTGCAACTTCTGCATTTTCCAAATCGGTCTTGCAAAACCAGCCAGCCAGTCAGTGATCAGGTTAATCCACTATTTAATAATCAAGCATTTATATGAAGCTACACAATGGCTAATAGAAATGTTTATGTCTTTCAGGAATGAGTCTCGCAGTGTTGTACGCATGAAGGTCTTGGATGTTCTGTCCTTTGCACTGAGCATCAATCGCCAGTTTTACGAGGTTTGCTTTCGTGTCACTGTTAAAGTCCGTTCAGAATCAAATGTCTTCTTGTTACCAAGTGATATTTCTTCATGGCTTAAATGGGGGGTTCACCTTTAAGTTAGCTTTAATATGTTATAGAATTGCCAGTTCTAAGCAACTTTTCTATTGGTCTTAATTATTTTTTTAGGGTTTTTAAATTATTTTCCTTTTTCTTCTAACTTTTTTTAGCTTTCAAATGGGGGTCACTGACCCCCATCAAAAACAAATGCCCTGTAAGGCTACACATTTATAGTTATTGCTGCTGTTTGTTACTCCTCTTTCTATCCAGTAATGAAAACCAGTTGCAAATTGTCTCAGACTATTGCTCTCTATATCATAATAAAAGTTAACGCAAAGGTGAACAACCCCTTTAAATAGATACAGTTGTGCTCACAAGTTTACATACCCTGCCAGAATTTATAATTTCTAGTTAGAGAATATGAATGATAACACAAAAACTTTTCTTTCACTCATGATTAGTGGTCGGCTGAAGCCATTTACTGTCAAACAAATGTGTTTACTCTTTTTAAATCCTAATCACTACACAAACTACCCAAAAGACCCTGATCAAAGGTTTACATACCCTGGTGATTTGGCCTGATAACATGCACACAACTTGACACAAAACGGTTAGAATGGCTGTTAAGGTAACCATCTTCACCTGTGATCTGTTTGCTTGTAATTAGTAGGGATGTAGCGAACGTCGGAAAAAAAGTTCGCGAACATATTCGCGAACTTGCGCAAAAATGCGAGCGGTTCGCGAACGGTTCGCGAACCCCATAGACTTCAATGGGAAGGCGAACTTTAACATCTAAAAAAGACATTTCTGGCCAGAAAAATGATTTTAAAGTTGTTTAAAGGGTGCAACGACCTGGACAGTGGCATGCCAGAGGGGGATCAAGGGCAAAAATGTATCTGAAAAATCTGCCTGTGTGTGCTTGGAAGAGATAGTGTAGGGGGAGAGCTGTTAGTGATTTCAGGGACAGATGATAGTAAGCTTGCTGGCTAGTAATCTGCTTGATACTGCTCTGTATTGGAGGGACAGAAGTCTGCAGGGATTTGAGGGACATTTTAGCTTAGGTAGCTTTGCTGGCTAGTAATCTACTGTTCTCTTTAAACAACTGCCATACGTTGACCTTGTAGGCATTGTTTGCCCAGTTTTTTTGGACGCAGCCACTGAAGCACAGTTGCCAGAAAAAATATGCCATATAAATGCTGAAAATAGTAATTTTTCGCCATACGTTGACCTTGTAGACATTGTTTGCCCAGTTTTTTTGGTTGCAGCCACTGAAGCACAGTTGCCAGAAAAAATATGCCATATAAATGCTGAAAATAGTCATTTTTTGCCATACGTTGACCTTGTAGGCATTGTTTGCCCAGTTTTTTTGGTCGCAGCCACTGAAGCACAGTTGCCAGAAAAAATATGCCATATAAATGCTGAAAATAGTAATTTTTTGCCATATACGTTGAGTCAACGTATGGCAAAAAATGACTATTTTCAGCATTTATATGGCATATTTTTTCTGGCCTCTGTGCTTCAGTGGCTGCGGCCAAAAAAACTGGGCAAACAATGCCTACAGGGCAAATAATGCCTAAAAGGTCAATTTATACACTAATACAGCGATGGATACGGATTACGTAAAATATATTATGGCTGCTTGAAAAACGTCACTCCGGTGTTTTTTCTGGAGACGGTAATATTATGGATATTTAGACAGAATGTGAACAAGGTCACACAGCTAGATGGCAGTTGGTTGAATAACACACTGGGCAAAAAATGCCTACAGGGCAAATAATGCCTAAAAGGTCAACTTATACACTACTACAGCGGTAGTAAAATAAAAAAAAGTAAAATAAAAAAAAATGAATATTAAAAAAAAAAAATTAAAGTTGGTGCTGCTGAACTACTAGGAGCAGCAGATTAGCACACCAGTCCCACTCCCCAACACTGCTAGACTAATAGCACTGGGCTCTTATAGTAGTAGTAGTAGTAGTAGTAGTAAAACAACAAAAAAATAAATAAAAGCAGTCCTTACAAGGACTACTGTTATTGCAGCAGTCAGCAGATGAGATCAGAAGCAGGACAGCTGCCCACTGCAGCTACATACAGAGCACTGCAGTAGAAGGTAGATTACTAGCCAGCAAAGCTACCTAAGCTTAAATGTCCCTCAAACCCCTGCAGACTTCTGTCCCTCCAATAACAGAGCAGTATCAAAACGATTACTAGCCAGCAAACTTTCAACTGTCCCTGAAATCACTAACAGGCAGCAGCTCTCTCCCTACACTATCTCTTCAGCACACACAGGCAGAGTGAAAAAACGCTGCAGGGCTTCGGTTTTTATAGGGAAGGGGAGTGGTCCAGGGGAGAGCTTCCTGATTGGCTGCCATGTACCTGCTGGTCTGGGGTGAGAGGGCAAAAAAAAGCGCCAACAATGGCGAACCCAAAATGGCGAACGTCGCGCGACGTTCGCGAACTTCCGGCGAGCGCGAACACCCGATGTTCGCGCGAACAAGTTCGCCGGCGAACAGTTCGCGCCATCTCTAGTAATTAGTGCGTTTGTATAAAAGGTCAATGACTTTCTGGACTCCTGACAGACCCTTGCATCTTTCATCCAGTGCTGCACTGATGTTTTTTGGATTTTCATTGGGAAAGCAAAAGAATTGTCAAAGGATCTGCGGGAAAAGGTAGTTGAACTCTATAAAACGGGAAAGGGATATAATAAAATATCAAAGGAATTGAGAATGCCAATCAGCAGTGTTCAAACTCTAATTAATAAGTGGAAAATTAGGGGTTCTGTTTAATCCAAACAGATCAGGCAGACCAACTAAAATTTCAACCACAACTGCCAGAAAAATTGTTCGGGATGCAAGGAAAAACCCGCAAATAACTTCAGGTGAAATACAAAAAATACTGGAGGAAAATTTGCACTCATCAGCCCGAAAGCTGCGCATGGGACGTACTTGGACATTCCAACATGAAAATAATCCAAAACACAGGGCCAAGTCGACCTGTCATTGGCTACAGCAAAATAAAGTGCAGGTTCTGGAGTGGCCATCTCCGTCTCCTGACCTCAATATCATTGAGCCACCCTGGGGAGACCTCAAACGTGCAGTTCATGCAAGACAGCCCAAGAATTTACAGGAACTGGAGGCTTTTTGCCAGGAAGAATGAGCAGCTTTACCGTCTGAGAAGATAAAGAGCCTCGTCCACAACTACCACAGAAGACTTCAAGCTGTCATTGATGTTAATGGGGGCAATACACGGTATTAAGAACTGGGGTATGTAAACTTTTGATCAGGGTCATTTGGGTAGTTTGTGTTGTGATTATGATTTAAAAAGAGTAAACCCATTTGTTTGACAGTAAATGGCTTCAGCCAGCCACTAATCATGAGTGAAAGAAAAGTTTTTGTGTTATCATTCATATTCTTTGTAGAATGGTTAAGAAATTATAAATTCTACCAGGGTTTATGAGCACAACTGTATATAATAGACGTGGCATATTTTAAAGATATTGTAACAAAAAATGTGCAAGGTAGTCGTGCACTAGTAAATCGCATGGCTTTATTTACAAGCCCTATTTGCTTACAGGACGAGTTGATTGAGAAGGTAGTTACGTGCCAGCTAGCCCATATACCTGAGGATAAGGACCACCAGGTGCGCAAACTTGCAACACAACTCCTTGTGGACCTGGCTGAATGCTGTCACTCCTGCCACTTCAATAGTCTCATGGACATCATTGAGAAGGTGATTGTTAGATGCAGTGTGCAAAAAATGTCAATCTTTTCATTGTTTTGTGTGTAACCTGTTTCCTTTGATCCGTCACCTTATTGTTTCTGAATTTAGGTGGTGAACCGTTCTTTGTCTACACCAGAGTCAGGTCACGATTCTTCTTCTTCTTCTTCTTTAGAAGATGTGAAAACCTCCGTTTTGGGGCTGATGGTTATTCTACAGGTATGTCCCAAGCACACCTTTTTGTTGCTGGCTGAGAAGTACTGAAGCACTTCATGCGTTTCTTTTGGGTATTCAGGTTTCCCGTCTCTCCAAAACATACATGCAGGTTATTTGTCTCCTGCTGAAACTGGATATTGTGTGGATGAATGCGATCGGAACCTTAGATTGTAACTATGGATGGGCAAATTTAACCCTTTTCCGCTTCGGCAAAAAATTTGCTGCAAGTGAAAATTTGCCAAAAAGCATGTCTAATAGTTTTTTGACGCGCAACGCAACATTTTTTTCTCACATTGAAGTGTATGGGCGTCGTTCCTTAATAAGGATAAGTGGATTATATCGCTGTGTTTCGCCACGGAAATAATGCCCATAGACTTTGATGGGAGAAAAAAAATGTTGCGCATCAAAAAATATTTGTCGCCCATAGACTTTTAATGCATTTTGGCAAATTTTCGTCAAAAACCAAACGGGTTAAATTCATCCATCCCTAATTGTAACTCCACTGGGGCAGGGACTGATGTGAATAATAAAAAAAAAAAATCTCTGTAAAAGCCTACAGAATGTGAACCCAGGATTTGTTTCGGGATTCGGCCTTTTTCAGCAGGATTTGGATTCTGTCGAATCCTTCTGCTCGGCCAATCCTATTTGCATATGCAGATGAGGGGCAGGGAGAGAAATGTAATGACTTTTTTTAAAAAATGGTTTCCCACCCCTAATTTGCATATACAATTAGGGGCATATGCAAATTAGTATTCGGTTCGGTATTCAAATCATTCGTGAAGGATTAAGGGATTTGGCGGAATTCAAAATAGTGGATTCAGTGTGTGTGTGTGTATGTATATATGTATATATGTATGTGTGTGTGTCTGTACTCTGCATAATGTCACATTTTAATCCTCCGCTTAATTTTACATTTAAATCTTCCGCAGACCAAGCTATACATTCTGCCAGCTAGCCATGCCATGCGTGTGTACGAGATGCTGATTAATCATATCCAGCTTCACTACAAATACAAGTACAGCTCACCCCTTGCTAGCAGTATACGCCTCCAGGTGAGTCTGACTGTTAAAGGACAAGTAATACTAAAAAATTTATAAGTAAAAAATGTATTACTCCCCCTTCCAATAATACTGTTATCTATCTTTAATATTTAAACATAAATAATGTGTTAAAATCTCGCTTCCGGTCTGGTTTAAAAAGGCGATGTGGCGACCTGCACTTACGTGCGCGCTCCAATGCCCTGCTAGCAGTTTCTTTTTAAAACCAGAAGTCACTTGCTTCCATCGAGGGCAGCAACTGGCCTGCGGCCCTGAAAATGTACATCCCTGTTCTAGAGGGATGTTGTTGGCATGGGCTTGCAGCAGGCTAGTCTCAGCCATAAATAGCCTTGTCTGATGCGATGCAGAGCCCCATCTGCACCCAGCAGTCGCGAAAGTCTAGTTCTGCCGCTTGCTGATGGTTCCAGAGATCACAGTTAGGGTCCCAGTTGTTGGGAGAGCTACCTTTCTCCTCTCTGTTCAGGGTGTGAGAGCAGGTGCTTTATGAATGATTTTCAGCCTGCCTTCTCCCTCTGTGTTCCTGCCGCATTTAGGATTGGGAGAAGGTGTGTGTTTTATATCCTCCGCTTCATTTATTTCTGTAAGAGCTCGCCCATAAAACTGTCAGGACCAAAAAAAAAAACCCTGACAAAGTCAGTACGTTCATGCTCTTGTTCCTTTACTGCTCGCAGCTCTTAGGGAAATAAATCATCCTAACCAAAAGGGAGAACAAGGCAGGCTGAAAATCATTCCTACGGCACAGCAAGTAACTTCCGTTTTTAAAAAGAAGCTGGCTAGCAGGACATCAGGTCGCCACATCGCCTTTTAAAACCAGAACGGAAGTGAGATTTTAATGCATTATTTATGTTTTAAATATTAAAGATAGGTAACTTTGTCCAGGATGGCAGTATTATTGGAGGAGGGAGGAATTTCATTTTTTGCTTGTAAATTTTTAGTGTTACTTGTCCTTTAAGAGCAACCCTGTTGTTCAAAATGGGGGTTCTTTGATTAAAATTATAGCCTGCAAGTCAAAATTTGAGTGGTGTATATCCTGTATTCTTTTTCCTGTAAAAGGTGTTTGACTTTCTCCTACACCTCCGAGCTGACTCCTTGCGGCGTGTTGGGCTACCTAACAAAGATGGTGCCTTCAGATTCAGTCCCTATTGTCTCTGTGAATCCACGTAAGTTTTTATTGCTCTTGGCTTGTTTCGTTCTCTGCAGACTCCTTATTGTTTGTAGTTCTTTCATATGTCTATTGTCAACAACACTGTCCTGTCTTAATGCATAGCTAGTTCTCTTCAACACCCCAGTGCACAACTTCAAGTTTTTAATAAAAAGCTATTATAAGCCTTCATTAGGATTTTGGATATTAAGCTGAAGCGACAAACTTGAGTGCCATCACCTTTATTCTTCATGTAATGAAAAATCTGTTCTTTTATACATCGCTAGCTCAGCTCAACAGTCTTGGATGTTTTAAACCGTGAACCATGACCCCTCATTCATTATTCCAACTGCAGTTTCTGTGCTATCCCTTGGCTACACAATCTTTGGATTTAGGGCAAGATGTGATATACTAATATTTAGTCCCTCTGTTAACAGAAATGAACAAGAGAAGAGAGCAGCTGAACGCAAGCCAGCAGGCACCTTATCACCACCCTCTGGTAGCCCCAGTGTCCCATCACAGACTGTCGTTCCACGCATGGGTTTCCTTCCATTCTCCCTAGCATTTGGAGTTATCCTGCAGTGCCTGAAGCAGGCAAGTAGAGACACAAGACTTGGCTTTTGAGCAGAAATAGCCCTCTTCTAACTCAGTAATGTTTGTCTTTCTGCAGGAAACTGACTGGAAAGTCCTGAAACTAGTCCTCAACAAGCTGCCTGAATGTCTGCGTTACAAACTCCTCATCCTTTCATCGCCCTGCAATATAGATCAACTGGCTGCCTCCCTCTGCGCTATGGTAAGGATGACGCGCTTCCAAACTGTCTGTCAAATGCCCAACTCAAGGAGATCTCATTTAATGGACCAAAAATTGGAAAGTTTTTGCTGTATGTTATTAAAGGCTGGATATGGCCCTCTGATTATGCCCCTAGAATTACAATGGAAATTTGGATACACTTATTTCATTGTAATCTGGCATTATCCTGCTTCACCACACGGGTTTAATGCATTTGGTACACCAAGAGGCCCAAATCCAAATTTATCTCATTATTCTCTGAAAAGTATCAATAAAATTTCCTGTGCGGGGAAAAAACATGAAAAAGTTGGATTGTACTAAGTTTTCAGATTTTCTGAAGGAAAACCCAGACTTTTTAAGATTTTTGCCTGAAAACCACAGAATCTTCGGGTTATTGCACGAACCCAGCACAGATCAAGATATCTTCGGGACTTCTCCCACTGACTTATATGCACCCGCATATTTTTTTTTTTTTTCATCCTCGGGGGTGTAATAAATCCAGAAAAATTCAAATTTTTCGGGTTTTTGCCATTTGGACTTTAAAGTGGACTGTCCCCCAGACAAAAAAATCTGTATAATAATTATAAAAGTCCTTTTCAACTTAAACATGGAATCCAATTTCTATTTTTTATTTAAGCATTCGTAGCTGTTATAAGTAGGGATGCACCAAATCCACTATTTTGGATTCGGCCGAACTCCCGAATCCTTTGCGGAAGATTTGGCCGAATACCGAACCGAATCCAAATCCTAATTTGCATAGGGGAAAACATTTTTTACTTCCTTGTTTCGTGACAAAAAGTCACACAATCTCCCTCCCTGCAGCAGGATTCGGCCGAATCCACATCCTGCTGAAAAAGGCCGAATCCCGAACCGAATCCTGGATTCGGTGTATACCTAGTTATAAACTCATTTAAAAATATCAGCTGTCAATCAAATATTGGCTGCCCCTCCTTTATGCCTTAGGCATAGAGGCGGGGCAGACAATTACTTCCATTCAGCACTTCCTAGATGTCACTCAGTAGCGTAACTAGAGGGGGACGGGCCCTGGTGCGTTACGCGCAGCCGGGCCCCGCCCCCTTCCGTACGGCCCGCATTTTCAGTGGCGGTCGGGCTGCCAGGGGGCCCTGGCCTTCTCGCACCCCCTACTCCCCTGGTAGTTCCGCCACTGATGTCACTGCTCTCCCCACATTCCCCCATTCTCTTCATCGTTTAATTGTGTAGCCAGTGCATGGGGATGGACATCAGGTCCCCCATTCTGGTGCACAAACAAGATTCTGAGATGATACAAGACTTGTCTTAATAACAGTGTCCACAAAATGGCTGCTGCCTGCTTGTTATAATTATGAATTCCCAGACTGAAGGAAACAAGATTCAAATCATTTATACAGTGTAATTAAAGTTCATTTTGCTTAACTAATGTGATAAAATGGATTTTGAATAATTTTTTTTAATGAGTCCCCTTTAATAAATAACCCCCCAACTGTTTTGGACTTGAAACTGAAAATGTTTCCTTTGTTTTTCTAGCTTACAGACAAGACTGCAAGTGACCGCCTTTACATTACTCCCGATGGCTTCTCTCGTACTGATCTGCAGCTGGCAGTGGTTCCTGTGCTGACTGCCTTAACTTCATACCACCAACACCTAGAGCTCTCTAAACAGGTACAGGAAAATGTATTCCTTATGTAAAGCCATGCAAGAATTCCACTCTTCATCCAATGGAGAGCACTGTATGCGGGTGTATGCGTGAAATTGCTGCGTTGGAACAATGGCTGCTCCCTGAGATACAAATAAAACACATGCATTCAGCTGATTTGGACCTCCTGTCTAATATGTTTTAATGAACTTTTTTTTTTTTTTTTTTTTTTTTTAAATGAATTTGAATATAAATGCCGCTTCGGAAAAAAGTGTATTTTTTTTTGGGTTTTTTTATATTGTTCATTAACCTAGGGGCTTTTCAGCAGTTAATCACTACTAACCAAGCATTGTCCTCAAAAAGTGCAATATATACCAGTTTTTAACATGAGACTAATAGGACTGCCTAATAAATGTAAATTTTTCCTAAATGTCATTTTTCCTAGAGGGATATGGTGAGGTGTCTAGAAACAGGCCTGATCTTTCGCTGTGGCAAGCAGTGTGTTGTGGCACTTTCCATGTGTGTGATCGAGATGCCAAGCATTCTAATAAAGTCTCTCCCGGTCCTCATCGTGAAGCTAACCCATATCTCGGCCACGGTCACCATGGCCATACCAATGCTGGAGTTTCTGTCAAGTAAGTACGACTTAAGTAGCTGTGTAAACCTGTTGAGGCATAAATGAGTGGGAAAAGTATTTTCAGCTGAATAATTTGCAGCCTTCCTCTGTCTGTTGCGCTAAAGCTGACTTGTTTTCTTTCAGCCTTGGTCCGCCTGCCCCACTTGTATGCAAACTTTGCTGCAGAGCAGTATGCCAGTGTATTTGCCATCTCCCTTCCATACACCAACCCATCAAAGTGAGTCTCCATATTCACGCTATTCACTAAACGTTGCTCATATTCAATATGGGGGGGGAGAGATATATTCTACTGTATAAATTGAAGGGATGCACCAAATCCACTATTTTGGATTCGGCCGATCCCCCAAATCCTTCGTGAAAGATTCGGCCGATTGCCGAACTGAATCCGAATCCTAATTTGCATATGTAAATTAGGGATGTGAAGGGGAAAACATGTTTTACTTCCTTGTTTTGTGACAACAAGTCACACAATTTCCCTCCCCGTCCCTAATTTGCACATGCAATTCTGCTGAAAAATGCCAAATACCGAACCGAATCCTGAATTCGGTGCATCCCTAATATATTGCGATCAAATGGCAAAGGATACCAATTACAGATTTGCAGCGGATTGCCTATATTAGTTCTTGCCTAATCCATCACCAACTATGTAACAACCCAAGTACCCTTAAAAAAGTGGACCGCATGCAGCTGCTACTGTATAGCTGTTCTCTTTAGGTTAAGATGCCTTGGTATCAAGGGTTTGAATAGGGTGCTGTCTTGAATAGGGTGCTGAGTTTTAAGGTGGCACAGGGATGGGTGATAACAATATATGTGGTGTTTGTACATACACTGCATTTGGTAGTTTAAAAGGATACTGTTATGTTTTCTCAAAAGAGCAATCAGATTGGGCAGGGTTGCCACCTTTTCTGGAAAAAAATACCAGCCTTCCTATATATTTATCTTTTTCCCCTATTAATAACATTGGGATCAGCCATCATTTTTACCAGCCAGACCGGTAAAATACTGGCCAGGTGGCAACCCTAGACATGGGGCTGGACATATTATCAGTTTCCCAGCTGCTCCCAGTCATTGTGCTATGATAAACTTCAGTCACTCTTTACTGCTGTACTGCAAGTTGGAGTGATATCACCCCCTGCTGCAGCCCATCAGCAGAACAATTGGAAGGTAACCAGCTCCCTAACACAAGATAACAGCTCCCTGGTAGATCTAAGAACAGCACTCAATAGTAAAATCCAGGTCCCACTACGTCACATTCAGTTACATTGAGTAGGAGAAACAACAGCCTGCCAGAAAGCAGTTCCATCCTAAAGTGCTGGCTCTTTCTGAAAGCACATGACCAGGCAAAATGACCTGATATGCACCTACACACCAATATTACAACTAAAATAAATACACTTGTTGGTTCAGGAATGACATTTTACATAAGGTGGCACAGGGATGGGTGGTACAATATATGTGGTGTTTGTAAATATCCTGCATTCTGGAAGGTTAACTGGCTATGGATATTACATTGTGGCACTGTGTGCCTAATAACAAAAATTTGTTTGATTCCATAGGTTTAATCAATACATTGTATTCTTGGCACACCATGTAATTGCCATGTGGTTCATCCGGTGCAGACTATCGCTGCGCAGAGACTTTGTGCCATATATAACAAAGGTAAGTTCAGCTACACAAAAAAAAAATCCTTGCTTATGGTAGTTATTGGGCCCCATGCAGCGTGTTAAAATGCAGTTTAGTGAACCTGAGCCCACTTAAAGGAGAAGCAAACCCTTACTGATCTATGTAGGGTAGGGGGGTAGGGTTTTTTAATCTTTTGGGTTTGCTTCTCCTTTAAGTTGTGCGTTTATGAACTGGAGCATTGAGAAAGAAGAAACATTGGTGGGCTGATTTCCCCAGTTATAGTGTTGATTAGTGTATTCTTGAAACCTTTCCGAGGGGCTGTGCAGTAATTGGTGACTTAATCTTTACTCTGGTCTGTATACCAGGGTTTGCGATCCAATGTCCTGCTGAGCTTTGATGACACGCCAGAAAAGGGCAGCTTTAGAGCTCGCAGCACCAGTTTGAACGAGAGACCCAAAAGGTACTGTGTTTTTTTTATTCTTTTCTTTTCTTCTTCATTATCCGGTAAAAACGATCACGTCTAAAAAATAGCAAAATGCAGGTTTTCAGTCATCAGTTAAGGGAACACAGAAACAAGAGAGAGAGAGCCTTAAACAATGATATTATTCAAAGCAGATAAGTGTCCTTTTTTTATTAGATATCCTGCATTAATCCTTGGTCCCCTGGGTTAATTTTTTTTTAATTCAAATTTCTTTTTTTAAACATTATTTTTTCCCAGTCCTCCTATTTTATTTTTAAGGCGTGTCTTACACTTACCCATTGAGTCTGATTGGCTTGCACTTACCCATTGAGTCTTACACTTGCCCATTGAGTCTTACACTTGCCCATTGAGTCTTACACTTGCCCATTGAGTCTTACACTTGCCCATTGAGTCTTACACTTGCCCATTGAGTCTTACACTTGCCCATTGAGTCTTACACTTGCCCATTGAGTCTTACACTTGCTCATTGAGGCTTACACTTGCCCATTGAGGCTTACACTTGCCCATTGAGGCTTACACTTGCCCATTGAGGCTTACACTTGCCCATTGAGGCTTACACTTGCCCATTGAGGCTTACACTTGCCCATTGAGCCTTACACTTGGCCATTGAGCCTTACACTTGCCCATTGAGCCTTACACTTGCCCATTGAGCCTTACACTTGCCCATTGAGGCTTACACTTGCCCATTGAGGCTTACACTTGCCCATTGAGGCTTACACTTGCCCATTGAGGCTTACACTTGCCCATTGAGGCTTACACTTGCCCATTGAGGCTTACACTTGCCCATTGAGGCTTACACTTGCCCATTGAGGCTTACACTTGCCCATTGAGGCTTACACTTGCCCATTGAGGCTTACACTTGCCCATTGAGGCTTACACTTGCCCATTGATGCTGATTGGCTACCCCTAAATACTCTGTATCTGAATCAGTGAAGGCAAAATACACAAACACATCTACTTGTATATGTAAGTTCCTTTACACTTTAAGCATCATAGCTAGATAATAAGTGTATTTTGCCCTGGTGTGTTTTTTGTGGTTTAATTTATTTTAATTTTCTTCAGCTTGCTGAAATGTTCATGTGATGCCCATTTGCTTCCTGTTGCTAAATACAATTGTTTATACCAGGAATGTCAATATGGGTCATTGGCTGGTGTGAATACCAAAATCTCTCTCTAAGGATCATGGGAACTATTCCCCAGGCTTGGAATGCCACAAAATTGACATCACATTTAGTAATTCTCAAGCGCAACCAGGGTTGTAACTAGAGAGGAATTGAACTCTGAGACTGCTGGCCAGGAGGTATAAGGAAGCCAATGTGGCATTAACTGATACACAGCCAATATGTTTATAAAAAATTTCATATTCCTAAATTCTGTTACTATGGAACACAGTGAAACTTCTTGTTAAAGTGGACCTGTCACCCACACATAAGCTGTATAATGAAAGTCCTTTGCAAATTAAACATGAAATTTTTTTTTTCTTTAAAACACCTTTTATAAACTTTATAAAAAGTTTTAGCTGTCAATCATATATTGCCTGCCCCTCCTCTATGCCTCAGACATAGAGGCGGGGCAGTCACTTCCTTTCACTTTACATGTTTTTAGTTTTTTCTTAGGGTGACTGGTCCCCTTTAAACCACAGGGTATGACATCTTGATATTAAACATTGCCATGGACTTTTTTCGTTGTTTAAGCTAGACACCCAAACTGTGGCTTTACAGCTTTTCTAAGAAAATAAATTGGCAGTCCACTGAGTAACCCACCGTATCATTCCCTATTTCACACCCTAACAGGCTGCAGCTGGGGAAGGGAGGGGTTTGTTTATGTAGCGACCAATATGTTCAGTACAAGCCCTATTAACTGAAGTAGTGTTAAAAAGGGGCTATACTGCCCTTTAATAGAATGTATGTTAAATGATTTTCCCCTCAACAGCCGTGTAACGTTCATTTTCCTTTATGGCAAACTTGTGTCCTCCCGACAGCTTTAAAGTCCCATCGTTCTCGGCTACTGGCTGGGGCTGCTGGGAGTTTGAAGTCCAAGTTTGTCTTCGTCTTGGAGGAAATTATCCATTAATTTAGCATTGTTGCATTCATTTTTTTTATGTTATTGGCTTTGAAGAATTTTCAGAAAGTTATTTTTTTTATATTTCCTGCAAAATTTGGAATATTTGAATGCAAAATTTCCTTGAGCTGACAGTATGTTTTTTTTATTTTTTTTTATTTTTGCCTTGCTCTGAATTTTTCCTCCTGTTTATATCAATGGTAAAGGGAAAGTATCACTGGGAAGTCATAACAGGCATTGGATTTACACATAAACCAAGGGCACACATCTGGAATATGATTAGGAGAGGCCTGAATAGAAAGATGAGTAATAAAAAGTAGCAATAACAATACAATTGTAGACTTACAGAGCATTTGTTTTTAGATGGGGGTCAGTGACCCCATTTGAAAACTGGAAAGAGTCAGAAGAAGAAGGCAAAAAATTTAAAAAACATTCAAAATAAAAAATTAAGGGTAATTGAAAGGTTATTTTGAATTAGTCATTCTATAATTTACTAAAAGTTAAAGTAAAGGTGAATCCACCCCCAGTAGTAACAATACATTTGTAGCCTTACAGAGCATTTGTTTTTTTAGATGGGGTCAGTGACCCCCATATGAAAGCTGGAAAGAGTCAGAAGTAGACGGGAAATAAAAAAATTGAAGGTCAATTGAAAAGTTTTTAGAATTGACCATTTTTAAAACATGCTAAAAATTAACTTAAAGGTGAATCACCCCTTTAAGTGCTCAGAACCGAGGGGTGATCGGCTTCCTCCAGCATGATCTTTGACCACAATGTGGATACTCCTTACACCAGGGATCCCCAACCTTTTCTACCTGTGAGCAACATTCAGATGTACAAGGAGTTGGGGAGCAACACAGCCATGAAAAATGTTTCTTGGAGGTACCAAATAAGGGCTGTGATTGGCCATTTAGTAGCCTTCATGAAGACTGGCAGTCTACAGGGGCCTCTGTTTGGCATTACACCTGTTTTTTTTTTTTTTTTGTTTTTTTTTATACAACCAAAACTTGCCTCTAAGCCTGGAATTCAAAAATAAGCACCTGCTTTGAGGCCGTGGAGAGCAACATCCAAGGGGTCGGAGAGCAACGTGTTGCTCACAAGCTACTGGTTGGGGATCACTGCCTTACTCAGACATTTTTAGTAAAAGAAAATATAGGAAATCTAGTGGAGCTTTCTGGCCTTTAGATCATGGGGCCATGCATTGCATCCTGGGGAAGCTATCATATCTAATACAGTCCTGTGTAGCTTTTTTTTTTTTTCCCACCCCCTTTTTGTGCCTAATTTTCTTTATGCTTCCCCCCCCCCCCCAATCCTTCTCATTTTTGGCATTTATTTTCTGTTCTGTTTGTTTTCTGTTTCTCCTTCTCTGCTATGTACCCCCTGATTTCCGCGGCTGCTGGTGTTCGCCCTCTACGTCTATTCACCTGGTACCACCTGCATTCTGTACATGTGGGTGGGGTGGATTTTTTTTTCCTCCCCCACCCCTTTATGTGATACGGTGGTTGGGCTGTGGGGGGGAAACAACCCCATTGCCCTGTGGGAATGCTTTTTTTTTTTTATTTTGCCCAACCTCTGTTTTTAATGGGTAGCTTGAAGCTATCTAAACACACAAAGCCTGGCTTCAGTGATACGTCCCCAGTTAAGGAGATGAGAGATCTCTCCAATGCCTTCCGTTCTCGCAGCATCAGCGTGTCGGAGCATGCTGCATACAGGTAGTGCCAATGTCGAGATGGGCAATGCCCTCTGCACTGGGGCGGGAATGGGATGCATGCCAGACAGACCTGCATGCACATGTAGACACTAGTACCAATCCCATAACTCCTATAGGTACCTCTCAGACGTGGGGGCCTTAACCCACCCAATGCACGTTGTTACTCATCAAGTTCTCATAAAGCAAGCGTTGGTCGTTTTTTATTTCCTGTAGATGGACTAAAACACCTTGAGGCAGAAAAGGTTGCAATCTGATTGCCTCTCCGAAATTCTTGATTCCCGTTTGTCCTTTTGGGTTTACTCGACCTCTGCCTTGGTGCATCATTTTTCTCTGTTATTGTGTTTTTAGATATTTCTCAGAAAGTGAAGAAAAGAGTTGGATTCAGAATGCAACCTTTTCTCCCTGGATTTGGTTGTAGACTGCAGTTTATCCTGCATGACTTTTACACTGGTCTTGCTAAGGATCTGACGGGCATGGCCAGTAATCTCCCTGAAGCATTTCCATAGCCACTGGCAATGAGACCTGCATCTCTTAGGTGATTTACAGATAAGTCTCTGCTTATCTTACTGTGCTGCTTTCTCCGGCTTTTTGTGGCATTAAGGGTTGTGACACATGGGTAGAATCAGGGAGATTTAGTCGTCTTGGCGACTAATCAACCTCTTCATCTGGGCGACAATCTCTCAGAACTGACTTCCCGTCCGCTGTAATGAAAAGTCGCCTGCGCTAAAGCACATGCGGCACTTCGTTTTCCAAAGTCGCCCGAGGTTGTCTCACGAGGAAATCTCCCCGAATCTGCTTGTGTGTCTCAACCCTTAAACTCCTAACATTCCTTTAACAAATTCACCAGAGTTGTTCCGTAGTAGAAAGCTGCCTGTTCATGGATAATGCTGTCATTTGATTGCACAGCTCCTAATTACAAAGCATTTTCTGCCTAGGCTCGGTTAACCCTCGGCAGCCATGAGATCTCTACTGTATCATTAGGGTTATAATAATCCACTCCTGGCATTTTCCAAACTGTCAAGCTGGCCTCCCAGGGAGCCTGGAGCAGTAGCAGGGGTAGGCCCATCTGGAAGGTTAGTAAAGGATCATTTCAGTGTAAAAATAAAAACAGGGTAAATAGGCTGTGCAAAATAAAAAAAAAATTTCTAATATAGTTTGTTAGCCAAAAATGTAATGTATAAAGGCTGGATGTCTAACATAATAGTCAGAACACTACTTCCTGCTTTTCAGCTCTCTAACTCTGAGTTAAGCTCCCCATAGACGCGACGATTCTTCTTGCCGAACAACCGATTTTAGGGAAGCCCGACCAATCCTTCGAAATTATCGTGCGGTTAGTGGTATTCGAACGATCGTACATTTTACAATTTTTCGGCCGACATTTGTCGGGCAATTGATCGGCCAGGTCAAAAAATCTTTGTCGGTCCCCGTGCAATGTATCTATGTTTGCAGGGCCAAGCAGGCAGCTCCCCTTTGTTTTCCTGCTAAATTGGTCTTTTTAGTTGATTGTAAATTCGTACGATCGTTCTGAGAAGATCGTGGTCTCACGATCAGGATCTGATCTTTTAAAAATCTCAACATCTATGGCCAGCTTAAGTCAGCGACATTAAAGGGGGCCTCATGGGACATAACTGTTTATTGAGTTTGCAATTGATCCTCCACATTCAGCTCAGATTCAAAAGCAGCATTTATGGCCCATGTGCCCCCCCCCCTTAAGTCCCTGATTGGATACTGCCTGGTAACCAATCACTGGAAACCAAGAGAGCTGCAAAGCAGGAAGTAGTGTTCTGTTGTATTATATTAGACATCCAGTCACTCCAGGTTTTCTAGCATATATTTTTGGCTAACTAATTATATTGGAAACATTTATTTACCCAGTTTTTATTTTTATACTGAATAATTCCCAAGGGTGAGATTTGAGGAGAATGCCCACTTGCTTTCCTAGAAACACCTGAAAACCCATCTCGAAGATAAATAATTGGGAAATTTGGGATGAAAAGGTATTTGCCAAGATATTCTTAGAACTATGGCTGACTGAAAAAATGTTGCTCTATATCTGTAACCTTGTTATGGGCTATAGAGGACTTATACTATACTATAACAACCACTGATTTAGAGTAAAGTTTTATAGAACCCAGTAGTGGATCATTATCAGCCTAATGATACGGGATTGGTTGACTAGTCTGCTTGTAGCCACAGGAGTTTAGCAGAGAATGGCTCAATCTGCATGGCTCAGTGATGCTCAAGGGAATGACATGCCGTGCATCGTCAGACCACAAAAAAGATTTTTCGTCACCAAAACAATATGACCCCTCTGTCTTGCACAGCCGCATGCAGACCTCTGTCACCAGCTCCAGCTTGAGTTCAGCTGACGAGAGCTCTATGGCCCAGGCTGATGACAGCCTGAAAAATCTTCACCTGGAATTGACTGAAATCTGCCTGGATATGATGGCTCGATACGCCTTTGCCAACTTCACGGCTGTGCCCAAAAGGTAAGCCCTTGAATGTTGCTGGATCATGGCTTATGCTGACCATGAGGCTTCTGCTAAACCTAATATACACCCTATTCAACTATTATATGTGGACTGGAATCTTACATCTCAGAGCATTAATTCTGCTGCAGTGTTCAGAGGAATTGTCCACCTACCTATTGTATGTTTGCCCATAGGTCACCTGTAGGTGAGTTCTTGCTGGATGGCGGAAGAACAAAGACCTGGCTAGTTGGGAACAAGCTGATAACGATTACAACAAGCGTGGGCATGGGGACACGTTCTCTTCTTGGCCTGGATACAGGGGAGAACCATGGTGACCCTGAGAACAGGTAAGATCCAATACTATAGCAGTTTTGAGGTAGAATAGTCAGCACGACTTCTTACACCTTGTAGTGCAAATGTAACAACAGTAGAATAAAACATCACCACTCAATCTTCTTAAGATAAAAATGCCTTTATTGCAGACTTCTGGGCATCACAGCAACGTTTCAGGCCTTAAATGGCCTTTTATCAAGCTTGATAAAAGGCCATTGAAGGCCTGAAACGTTGCTGTGATGCCCAGAAGTCTGCAATAAAGGCATTTTTATCTTAAGAAGATTGAGTGGTGATGTTCTATTCTACTACCAATACTATAGCAGCACAGATGAAATCCAAGGAATGGTGGTCTGTAATATACAGAGTACAACTGTTTATGTAACATGGGATGCTGAATTTAAGCTTTTATGAAATCACACTTTTCCTGGATTTTCCCTGCCTTTTATCAATATATGACTTGCTTTGCTTGCAGTTTCAGCCTTGCATAAGACTCCATTGTTCTGTAATGTCAAAATCACACAGAAGCCCTCCGTATTTGCCAGCCAATTAAAGAACATGCCCTCCCATTGAAATATGGAATTGGTGGTGATGCCAACATTATCACATCCTTTACAACCCTGCCAATAGGCTGAGCAATTTAATGATGAAAATCGTTGCCCTCCTATTGTCTTGCAGCTCTCCCGTGCAAACCGAGCAAGTCAAGGAGTTTCCGTCCATGCTGGATCTTCAGCAGAGAAAGCCGGGTATGCAAACGCCTCGTCACAGAGTCCGCTCCATGTCTGGTGAGCTCAGTTTTGTTGGGAGAGGAATCTCTCCCTTTGCTTTTTATAACTTTCCTTGTTGGACATGAAAGCGGAGAAATCAGATTTCCCTAAGTTAAGTAAAATGTGTGTGTGTGTGGCCAATCAAATTTGTGCAAAAAAATCAATCGCTTGAACAGAAATCACTATAGGCAGCTGCTGCTTGCTGTGTAACTTGCTACATGGAGTTATTGATGTCCCGATAGGTCTTCAGAATTCCTTACCAACCAGAGATTTACTACCATTATTTTACAGGCCGTATAATAATGAAATCTAATTGCTGATTGGTTGTTATAGACTTCTGCATTGGAGCATATTTGCACAGTGTTTTCAGGGGGTTGAAAGGGGCCTGCTCCCCGGTCCCACCTGCAAAGAAATTAATCTTCTAATATAGACTATGGTGTTTGGTATTTTAACAGTAAATAAATAAATGTCCATTCCACTTAATTCTCCTTCCCGAAATGTTTTATTAACACACCGCATTATGTTTAATTGAAATGCTTCTGTTTTGTGTCAACTCTAAAGTCGTCGTATTACGTGCTTTGTATTGGCTGTTCAATTTATATTTTGCCAGGCACTGGAGACAACCTCTAATGTTGTTGTTGTTGTTGTTGTTGTGGGTTATTTTATAGGAGGGACTACACTGAGAGCTGGATCATTGGAGGGGACCCCTCTTTCAACCAGTATAGGGCAGCCAGGGGCAACTCCAGTGACCAGAGCAGAGAAACCTTCCCGTCGGGCGCAGGTGAAGAAAGAAAAGACCACCCTGGCTGACTTTGTTCCTGTACTGACACAAGGCTGGGCAGAGGTATTGGTTCGCAGACCCACAGGTAAATCTAGATTTTGCCTACATTTAAAGTGATACACCTTATTTTTTAAATACATCAGCCTTTGTGCGTTCATCCTTCACACAGACCTAGGGTTTGTGCAAGCTTCTCATAGGCTAGAGATCCTTTTTTAGTGACAGAGGGGAAGCAGATCTTGTGGCTTCAGATGGGCCCCTGTGTCTTATAAGTCTTATGTTCTCTTATTTAGTGTAAGTAATACATCAATATCTGCTCACTAGGTAACACTAGCTGGTTGATGAGCCTGGAAAACCCTCTGAGTCCCTTCTCGTCCGACATTAACAACATGCCGCTGCAGGAGCTTTCCAATGCACTGATGGCAGCCGAGAGGCTCAAAGAGCACCGGGAGACGGCACTCTACAAATCTCTCTCTGTGCCAGCCTCCACTTTATCTCCCTCCACAGCCAAGACTACTCTTCTACAGCGCGCAAACACAGGTTAGTGGTAAAACAAAAGGGAGGTAAACAGTCAGGGAAAAATGAAATCCGATTTACTTGACTTTGTTTCAAACCATTATTACCAGCTCCATAATGTTACCAGGCCACTCATTGAAGATGGTGCACATTTAGATTGCTCAATTATAGCTGGGGCTTTGAAAAACAAAATGTAGTACTGCTTCTTATGGCACAGGGTAGCGCCAAATGTAACACATGAACAGTTCACTATTGGAGAAAGTGGATTTGGTTGCACCCAGTGGTGTAACTACAGAGGAAGCAGACCCTGTGGCTGCAGGAGGGGCCTAGGAGGTATAGGGGGCCCCACGAGGCCCTAATTCATCTAAAATTTCAATAAATAATGTTAAAACGGGTCAATCTCTAGATATTTTGGGGGCCTGAAAAATAATTTTGCTGTGGGGCTTAGTAATTTCTATGTAGAAACAATAGAAGGTATAGGGCACTCGGAGAGTCACATGCAGATCAGACAAAAATATCAGAAAAAAATCTTTATTTAGACAATCATATTAAGCTTTATGCATTTTATGTCCATTTGACACCATATATAAATAGAAAACCTCAGTGGACATTAAAATACAAAAAAATAAAAAAATAAATTGTATTTTAATGTCCACTGATGTTTTCTATTCGCGTATGGTCCCTTTAAATTTCTGATTGCAATTACCAGTCGCCCCTCCCCCCTTTTTTCCTATTGGTATTTTGGTCTTTAAATACTGACTTCACATGTAACTGATTTAAGCTTATGACTAAGGGCAGATTTATCAAGAGTCAAATTGAAAATTCGAATTTCTGAGTTTTTTATGGGCAAATTTGTCAAATTCGACTAGGGAATTTTCAAATTCATTTCGAGTTTTTATTCGAGTTATCATACTCTGGCCCTCGAATTTGACTATTCGCCACCTAACACCATCCGAATAGCTGTTTAAGTCAATGGGAGACGTTCAGGGATCAATTTGGAGTTGTTTGCAGCCTTCCTGACATTAAAGTTTTTTTCTGGGTAGAAAAAAAATGAATTGAGTTTACAAAATTCAATTCAGATTTGAATTTGAGTTTTCAGGTCTTTCCTATTCACCCTAGTTTAAAAATTAGATTTTTATAATAAATTTCAATTGGTTCAAATTTCAAGTTCATGGGAGTTTAAAAAAAAATAAAAATAAATAAATTTGACCCTTGATAAATGTGCATTTAAAGGTGGCCATAGACATAGAGATCCGCTCGTTAAGCGGTGTCACCAAATGAGTGGATCTCTCCCCGATATGTCCCCATTAAAGTGGGCTTTTCCGATCGTGGGTCGAATGGCCCAACGTTCGGATCATAATGCATCCGATACAGGCGGTCGGATCGTGGCACCGCATAAACACACAGATGCGGCCACGATCCGATGGGATTTTTTAACCTGCCCGAAATCTGACCAACTTTCGGCCAGATATTGATCTGAGAAGCCCGTCGGATGGCCAATAAGCTGCAGACTCGGTTTTAAGTGTCAGATGTACACGAAGCGCGTAAAGCTTAATATGATTGCCTAAATAAAAAATTTTTTTACTTTTTAACTTTTTTTATCATCTAATCTGTATGTGACTCTGAGTGCCCTACCATTTTATTGTTTCTACACGGATTGACCGCCCCCCCTAAACTTGAGGGCCTGGCGCAGGAGCACCTGTGAGTTATCTACATTACATAGACACATTTGTGCTTATATTTGCCTTTTGGAATGCCGAGTAATTTCTAGTTACGCCACTGATTGCATACATTGATGTTACTGTAACTCCGTACTTTTACTCTCTTGTTCAGTCCCATTCATCAACCCATAAAGATTGCATGTCACACAGCCCTGATATAAAGAGTTACTTACAAGATCTTTCCCTACTATACACATTAATCCCAGCAACCATTTTCAAGTCAGTTGGGCTTAAAGGGATACTGTCATGGGATAACATGTTTTTCTAAAAACGTATCCATTAATAGTGCTGCTCCAGTAGAATTCTGCACTGAAATCCATTTTTCAAAAAGAGTAAACAGATTTTTTTTTATATCCAATTTTGAAATCTGACATGGGGCTAGACATATTGTCAGTTTCCCAGCTGCCCCCAGTCATGTGAATTGTGCTCTGATAAACTTCAGTCACTCTTTTACTGCTGTACTGCAATTTGGAGTGATATCGCCCCCCCCCCATCCAGCAGACAGAACAATGGGAAGGTAACCAGATAGCAGCTCCCTAACACAAGATAACAGCTGCCTGGTAGATCTAAGCCAAGTCCCACTGAGATTGATTCAGTTACTTTACATTCCACATGAGCAGATTCGGGAGATTTAGTCGCCTGGCGACTAATCGGCTCTTCTTCTGGGCGACAATCTCCCTGAACTGCCTTAGCGTCTCTTCCCATCCGCTATAATGAAAAGTCGCCTGCGCTAGAGCACACAAATCAATTCGTTTTCTGAAGTCTCCCGAAGTTTCCTTGTGAGGCAACTTCGGGCGACTTCGGAAAACGAAGCGCCGAGTGTGCTTTTAACGCAGGCGACTTTTCATTATAGCGGATGGGAAGACACGCTAAGGCAGTTCAGGGAGATTGTCGCCCAGAAGAAGAGGCGATTAGTCGCCAGGCGACTAAATCTCCCCGAATCTGCTCGTCTGGACTGACCCATAGTAGGAGAGATAACAGCCTTCCAGAAAATAGTTCCATCCTAAAGTGCAGGCACAAGTCACATGACTGGGGGCAGCTGGGAAACTGACAATATGTCTGGCCCCATGTCAGATTTTAAAACTGAATATAAAACTGTTTGTAGAAGTCTGCTGGAGTAGCCCTATTAACTGATGCGAAAAAAAAGCATGTTTTCCCATGACAGTATCCCTTTAAGATAAGTTACTCTTCTACTAAGTACCGAAAGGTGTTGGGGACAAAATTGCAATTTGCTCTTCCTCTCCCATTACAGTGGCCTCTGTGTCTCTCGTTGCCCAGTCCAGTGGTCAAGGAAAGCTGCTTAGGAGCATTTCCTGGGCAGGTATCTATAGAGCTTGAAGGAATCCTGACAAAAGTCTTGTTTTTCCCCCGATGACTTGTTTATAACTTTATCTAACTGCTCTCTGTGACTGACCTGTTCATGAGATGTTCTGCTCTTTGTTCTGTCTCTAACCAGTGTAGGATTCAAAAGCGGGATTTTTTTTTGTGACTCATTAATGGCACGGGGTAACTGATACATTGCACGTTGTTTGGCTGGTTTCATTACTACCTAACACATTGTCCCATGCAAAATTCAATGTGAGGACTGCATGTTTTTCATTTTAAATACTGAACGGCTTGTCATCAAAATAAAGCTCCGCGTGAAAAAAGCCTGGAGTTGCGCGGCATCAACTTGTCTGTAATTGTGGTTAATCTCCCGTTTTTGTTTTCTTTTAAAAGGACAATCTTCCTACTAAAGCTGTTTGGTTCATGAGTATTCTATTCCTTCCAAAGCGCATCTTCTCTCATCATTTTTATGATGTCGTTTTTATTTGTAAATTACACTGTTTACACTGCAAATAATTCACGTTACAATATAAAATTTCATTCCTGAACCTTAGTTGTAATATTGGTGTGTAGGTGCATCTCAGGTCATTTTGCCTGGTCATGTGCTTTCAGAAAGAGCCAGCACTTTAGGATGGAACTGCTTTCTGGCAGGCTGTTGTTTCTCCTACTCAATGTAACTTAATGTGTCAGTTCAGTGGGACCTGGATTTTACTATTGAGTGTTGTTCTTAGATCTACCAGGCAGCGGCTACTTTATCTTGTTACCTTACCATTGTTCTGATGATGGGCTGCTTGGGGGGAGGGAGGGGTAATATCACTCCAACTTGCAGTACAGCAGTTAAGAGTGACTGAAGTTTATCAGAGCACAAGTCACATGACTGGGGCAGCTGGGAAACTGACCATATGTTTAGCCACATTTCAGATTTCAAAATTAAATATAAAAAAATCGGTTTACTCTTTTGAGAAATTGATTTCCGTGCAGAATTCTGCTATTAACTGATGCGTTTTGAAAAAAAAAAAATGTTTTTCCTATCACAGAATCCCTTTAATACAGTGTATGCCTCGTCACAAACACATCATATGCTCCCCATCCAGACAGACACTACCTTACAAATAATAGCCGCAGAGCGAATGCAGATTTATATTTATATATATATATATATATATATATATATATATATATATATATATATATATATATATATATATATATATATATAATTTTTTTTTATTTATTTTTTTTATGAAAAATAAATGTAAAAATGGAACTGTGGAAATGAGAAATGGGGAGAAGTAAAGGACAAGAGAATTTTAAAGAACAGAAAGCAACCAAAAGAGAGAGCATGAAAGGGAAGGGTAGAAGGCAGCCCAATTTGTATGTGAAGAGTAATTCCACTTTGAAGGAATTAATATAAACTAGAGAATTTGTTGTTCCAGCTATGACACCGTTTTTTTTAATTTTGTCAGAATCTTGTGCTGTGCCAGAAGAAGGGGCGCAAGCCGATGGGGAAGCGGAGGAAGCGACCACTCCCGGTGGCTCTCAAGAGCTGGAAGATTTTGAGGCTGTGGTTAGTGAAGACACTGCTAGTGAGGAGAAGACTGCTAAGAAGACGGAGTGCATTAGCAGAGTGAGATTTCTGTTTATATGTCTGTCTATGTATTCTTGGAAAAAAGCATGGTGTCTCGAACTGTCCTCCCCACCAACCACTAATTACCTTCAACCACGAGTACTAAAACCGAAACAAATGAAGCTGTCCCGTTTCAACCATACATGTATTCCAGGTTAAGGCCAGTTTGGGGGGGGGGGGGTCAACTAATAAAATTAATGACATCGGGAATTATTTAATTCATTTTATCCCTTTTCTATAAAGTCTTCATCCACATCCAGTCAAGAAGAGTCTGCTGCCACCCAAACAGAAGAATCTGAGGCTGGTGGGATACCCATCGAGGGCTCCACTCGTGAGGTCCCATTTCAGACTTTGAGCAAGTCCAGCTCATCTCCTGAACTTCAGGCCTTGCAAGAGCTTCCTAAAGAGTTGGTCTCTACAGAAGACATGAAGAAGCCAGCTGCCGACCTCAAAACACTACCCCGCATAGAAACCCCTTTAAGCCATAGAACTAAATCTGAAGAGGAACGCAGCACTGGGGCATTATCCAAACCAGAAGGCGGAATGCGACTGGAACCAGAGTTGCCTGTTTTGTCCCCGCATTCTCCAACTGGCCACCGCCCAAGGGGTCACACTATCTCTGATTCTGAGCCATCCCGCAGAGGCAGGAGGATTCAGATCGACCCTTTCAAGAACAGCACCAAATCAAGCAAAGCTGAGAAAGTGCCTGGAATAGACCCGAGGTACTGGCCATTTCTGTTTTGGTTCATGGAGAATATCCAGTACTTGTAGCTTGGATGAAATGGGTAATAATGTTTCTTTTAGGTGTATTAGAAGAATAAAGATTCTTATACAGCACTGCATGGGGAATTGTACACAGATTAAAACACAGTGGCCCACAGAGCTTACAAACTATTTTCGGTTCCTGTACATAAAGTGAATAAGGTTGGCCATGCATGGTTGCATCCCCCAGGGGTTACACATTTAACTCTGGTTTAATTTGGACACATGCAGGGATTGTCGGATAACTTGGAGATCTGTTGTTTGGGCAATGGCCTGTGCAAGTGGATTGCTAAAAATTTGGGGACAAACGGCTACGGCAAAGACTGATTGGTGACCATATTTGATTATTATATTGGTCAGAGGAATCCACAGATCAGTCTGTAGAGCCTCTATCTAAACAATAACTCTGGGTACCTACCTGGCGGCCATTTTTGTATATATACATTCCGACTTGTGAATGAATGTACATTACAAAAGTGCTTAGAATAGCTCCCTCATTCATTTTACATTCACTTATTTTTAAGGTTAACTTATCCTTTAACATAGATGCTGACACAGATCACGGTCCGTGTCCAGTGAAGTAGCCTTTCCAGTAATTAAAACGGAGATGATTATTTCTAGTAATGCCCTGCAGCAGCGACGATTTCACAAATGTAAATACTGCCTCTCATTGCAGAGAAAGGGATTCATGTCCAGTTTCATTCTTCTCCCTCCCTAGCTTTGTGTTTTTGCAGTTGTACCATTCCCCGTTCTTTGGTGACGAGTCCAATAAACCCATACTGGTCCCTAATACACAGGTAAGTGGAAATAGTTGTTTTCTAGATAACATCTAATTAACCCCACACAGCCCAGGGTATGTTTCAGAACCAGTCCTACTATAGAACATAATGGCTTTGGCACAAGGGGTGTGTTAGTCACGTGCTTATATTGCAAAACATTCACTTCCCTTTGCAGGTCACTTTCCATGGACTCCAAAATGACAATCCCTGGATCAACTTGTACTATGAGCTATCTCCCATAATAACCCTGTATTCCCTCACTTGCTAAACACCATCCAACCCCTTCTTAAAGCTATCTAATGTATCAGCCTGTACCACTGATTCAGGGAGTGAATTCCACATCTTCACAGCTCTCACTGTAACAAACCCCTTCCCAATATTTAGGCGGAACCTCTTTTCTTCTAATGGGAATGGGTGACCTTGTGTCAGCTGGAAAGACCTACTGGTAAATAAAGCATTAGAGAGATTATTATATGATCCCCTTATATATTTATACATAGTCATCATATCTCCCCTTAAGCGCCTCTTCTCCAGTGTAAACATCTCCAATTTGGCCAGTCTTTCCTCATAGCTAAGATTTTCCATACCTTTTACCAGCTTAGTTGCCCTTCTCTGTACCCTCTCTAATACAGTAATGTCCTGTTTGAGTGATGGAGACCAAAACTGTACGGCATATTCTAGATGGGGCCTTACAAGTGCTCTATACAGTGGAAGAATGACCCCCTCCTCCCGTGACTCTATGCCCCTTTTAATACAGCTCAAGACCTTATTTGCCCTTGATGCTGCTGACTGGCATTGCTTGCTACAGCCAAGTTTATTATCTACAAGGACTCCAAGGTCCTTTTCCATAATGGATTTGCCTAGTGCAGTCCCATTAAGGGTATAAGTGGATATTGTTACATCCCAGGTGCATGACTTTACATTTATCAACATTGAATCTCATTTGCCACTTAGCTGCCCAGATTGCCAGTTTGCAAAGATCATGTTGCAAGTGCCACATCCTGGATGGAATTAATTGGGCTGGATAGTTTTGTGTCATCTTCAAATTTTAATATGTACCAAAGTCCTGAAGGTCTGATTACAACCACATGGAGTCATTCGAAGCCTCTTATGCGTTTATTTATTTGCCTTGCAGACATTCGAGCGAACAATGAGCCTTCTAGATCGAATCCCACCCTACGACACCCACAAAATTGGTGTTCTCTATGTTGGAGAAGGGCAGGTGAGCCTCTGATCACCACTGAGCTATTTCCTTATGTTCATGTGTTTTTCTTTTTGTTCAGTTCTATTGGTGCAGGAAAAATTTTTTTTTTACAGGTGGATTCACTAAAAAAATATATTATCTGCAGAGGGAAAAAAAGTCCAGCCATCCTTATAGTGTTTATCCATTGTGTTTGAACAGATTGGCAGCGAGCGTGCTATCCTATCCAATGAGCATGGCTCGTACCGCTACACACAGTTCCTTACAGGGCTCGGGAAGCTGATTGAGCTGAAAGACACTCAACCTGACAAGATCTTCCTGGGAGGGTTGGACGGTTGTGGAGATGACGGGCAGTTCACTTACTGCTGGCACGATGATATTATGCAAGGTACCGCTTTCTGCATTTAATAGAGGCGTTCCCTAGGTGAGGCCTCTTGTTCTCCTTGGTAGTATCCAAAACAATCCTGAACATTCGTGTATTCTGAAAGCAGGTACAATACTATGCAGCCATCCTTGTAAACAATTAGCAAGAGCAAAGTTATCTGTGTGACACTACCTTGATTAAAGAGATGGTTTACCTTTAAAGGGCTTGTAAAGTCTAAAATAGAATAAGGCTAGAAATGGTGTATTTTGTATACTAAACATAAACATGAACTTACGGCACCAGAAGCCTAATAAAACAAATGATTTATGCTTTCAAACTTGTAACTTTGTAACTTTGTTAAACATCTTTGCAAGACCAAGACTGTGCACATGCTCAGTGTAGTCTGAGCTGCTTAGGGATCATCAAAAATTATCCAAACAGCACAAGTCAAAAATATCTGCCAGAAGCGGATACAGCAAGACTGATTAATAATCAGAATATACAGACTGCACTGGGTCCTGTGTTGTCATGTAATCTAATGTGGATTTTATAGTTTTTGTATTGTTTAATACAAACTTTCTCCAACTCTACAGAACCAGTGGCTGCAGCAAAATATTCCTCCAAATAGAATCCCAGTTTATCTCTACATAGTCACCGACTGTTCTACAGGGAAACAAACAAAGCTGCTTGAGTTCTGCATGGCTGGGATGTAAGTCGGGGGCTCCCCCTGCTGTTCATAAGTATGATTGTTTCCCTGCAGAGCAGTTAGGGACCGTCTGACAATTCCTATCCACAGCAGTAAATGAAGGGAGAATTTCACTGCATACAGTTAGGTTTCTTATAAAAACGGTACACATTTTTTAATTAAAGTATATTGGAGGTACCGGTTTCTTTTTCATTAAAGAAATTGGATTTTATTTTTTTTGCCTTTACATGCCCTTTAAGTTCGCTTTTAGTATGTTACAGAATGGCTAATTATAAGTAACTTTTCAATTGGTCTTCATTATTTCTTTTGTATAGTTTTTGAATGATTTGTCTTCTTCTTCTGACTGTTTCTTTTAAGCTTTCAATTGGGGGGTCACTGACCCCATCTAAAAAACAAATGCTCTGTAAGACTGTATTGTTATTACTACTTTTTATTATTCATCTTTCTATTTAGGCCCTCTCCTATTTATATTCCAGTCTCTTATTCCGACCAGTGCAATGGTTGCTAGGGTAATTTGACTTTGCAAACTGGAGAGCTGCTGGATATAAAGCTAAATAACTCAAAAAACACAAATAAAAACCAATTGCAAATTGTTTCAGAATGTCACTCTCTACGTCATACTAATGGTTAACTTAAAGGCAAACACTCCATTTAATACTAAAAATAATAACTGGGTATTCTATTTAATGCAACCAATTTTAGATTTGCTACTTAACTGAACAAATTTTCACCCATATCTGTCCTTTTGGGGAGAGGAGAATAAGTACAGTTCTCATTTGCATTTTCTTGCTTCTGTCCTTCCTCAGTCATTTTTCAGATCACCACCCTGATGCCAAACAAAGAGATCGATCCGAACCGCTGCAATAAGAAACGTCACGTGGGCAACAACTTTGTCAATATCATCTACAATGACTCGGGCGAGTTCTACAGGTTGGGGACCCTCAAGGTGAGTCTTCTACTGACTTGTTCCTTCCACCTGAACCTGGAGAAACATCCTGTGACGTTGGATTCATTTTGTTACAGGGTCAGTTCAACTTCGTAGATGTCAACATTCAGCCCTTGGAATGCGAGAGTAACCTGGTGACGCTGCAATGTCGAAAAGGTAGCGCCAAATCCTTATGAGCAGGGCCCGGCCTATTAATCTCTGTGCGGCTTCAAGTGTCTTACATTAATATTTCTTTTTTATGTTTCATGTAGATATGGAAGGCCTTGTAGATACCAGTGTGGCAAAAATTGTGTCGGACAAAAACTTGCCCTTCTTGGCCCGTCAGATGGCTCTACATTCAAATGTGAGGATACCCGGGGTTCTGTTTTGTCTCTGACTCCAACGCACAAACTGTTATTAGCCACTATAGCCCTGACTCATATCTTAAAAGTTTATCATTGGCATCAGTCTCTGCTAGGGTTGACAACTTTTCTGGAAAAAAATACCAGCCTTCCTATATTCTTGCCGTTTTTTTCCTATTAATAACATTGGCATCAAGCATCTGGCCGGTAAAATACCAGGTGGCAACCCTGGTCTCTGCCCCAGTGGAGCTTACAATCTAATTTGGCAAGCACTTGCATGCACTGATACTTGGGTTACTTTCATAAAGGGATCCTGTCATGGGAAAAAACATTTTTTTCAAAATGAATCAGTTAATAGTGCTACTCCAGCAGAATTCTGCACTGAAATCCATTTCTCAAAAGAGCAAACAGATTTTTTTATATTCAATTTTGAAATCTGACATGGGGCTAGACATTTTGTTAATTTTCCAGGTGCCCCTGCTCATGTGACTTGTGCTCTGATAAACTTCAATCACTCTTTACTGCTGTTCTGCAAGTTGGAGTGATATCACCCCCTCCCTTTTCCCTCCCAGCAGCCAAACAAAAGAACAATGGGAAGGTAACCAGATAACAGCTCCCTAACACAAGATAACAGCTGCCTGGTAGATCTAAGAACAACACTCAATAGTAAAAAACCCATGTCCCACTGAGACATATTCAGTTACATTGAGAAGGAAAAACAGCAGCCTGCCAGAAAGCATTTCTCTCCTAAAGTGCAGGCACAAGTCACATGACTTGGGGCAGCTGGGAAACTGACAATATGTCTAGCCCCATGTCAGATTTCAAAATTGAATATAAAAAAATCTGTTTGCTCTTTTGAGAAATGGATTTCAATGCAGAATTCTGCTGGAGCAGCACTATTAACTGATTCATTTTGAAAAAAATGTTTTTCCCCATGACAGTATCCCTTTAGGAACCTGTTAAACCAGCAGTATACTTCTGGCCATATAAATACCAGGCAACTGTGCTAATTGAAGGGGAAATATATCTATTGTATACATAATATTGACATATGACTGTAGTTTTATTTTATGGACACTTACACATTAAATTATGAACTAACCTGCTGCTTAACAAAGACTGTTAAAATATTAGTAAACTTTAAGAATAAGTGTAAAATGAATGCGGGAGCTATTCTAAGCACTTTTGCAATGTACATTCATTATTTATTTACTTTTTTAATTCCAAGATATTAAGGGAGACATGTAATGTTAATATGAATGAATTTTGTTACAACAGCGCCACCTGCTGGTCATTTTCTGACCTACAAGTAGTCAAGGAAGTTGTCCGGAGAAAGATTTGAAATTTATATTATATTTAGAAAGTTTCTTATTTCGGTACAATTAAACATATATTAAAGGGGTTGTTCACCTTTGAGATAACTTTTAGTATGATGTAGAGAGGGCTATTCTGAGATAATTTGCATTTGGTTTTCATTTTTTTTTTATTTGTGGTTTTTGAGTTATTTAGCTTTTTATTCAGCAGCTCTCCAGTTTGCAATTTCAGCCATCTGGCTGCTAGGGTCCAAATGACCCTAGCAACCATGTACTGATTTGAATAAGAGACTGGAATATGAATAGAGAGGCCTGAATAGAAAGATGAGTAATAAAAAGTAGCAATAACAATACATTTGTAGCTTTACAGAGCATTTGTTTTTTTAGATGGGGTTTGAAAGCTGCAAAGAGTCGTCAGAAAAAGACAAATAACTACAAAACTATAAAAAGTAAACAATGAAGACCAATTGAAAAGTTGCTTAGAATATGTCCTATAACATAATAAAAGTTACCTTAAAGGTGAACCACCCCTTTTAAATGTTTATTTTCACTTTATTTTCCCTTTATTTTGTTTGTTCCTTACTTTTCAGATGGCTTCCCAAGTCCATCACAGTAGGTCCAACCCTACGGATATTTACCCTTCAAAATGGATTGCCAGGCTCCGACACATAAAGAAGATGAGGCCGAAGGTAAAGCAACTGTAGTTTCAGGAAAGGATTTGGCTCCCTCCTTACCAGCCAGGAACCTGCCCCAGGGCAACAAATAACCTGTCAGTCAGTCCTTCCTCTGACCTTTGATTTTATCATACACTTGCCTTTGTGCAACTCCGTGGCAGGACCCTCATCAGGGCAGCCATCAGGGGGGCACAGGGGGTACTCCTGGCCTGGGCCTGAAGGGCCCCCCTTAACCGGGCCAAAGCCACGCCACCCCTTCTGTCCCGAAAAGCAGAACAGCTGAGGTGCCGAACAGCTGAAGTCCCGAAAGGGGCGATAAGACCCGAAGTCCTGGAAGCGGCGCAAAGACCCAAGTCCCGGTTTCGGGCGAAAAGACCCGAAAATAGCCGAAACTGAAGTCCTGACGCGGCAAAAGGAGGCGAAGTTGAAGTCCTGAAGCCACGAGTTCAATTCTACTGAACACCAATTTTTATTTTTTTTTAATCCCCTGGCCACCAATGTATTATTTTCATACTCTATAGGCCCCTGCCACCAGTGTTTTTTTTTTTTTTAAAAATATTCTCTGGGGCACCAACTTTTTTTTACTTGCAAGGGGGGGCCCAATGTTATTTTAAAAAAAGAAGCTTTTTGGGGGGGGGGGGCTCTGGCGCCAATTTTTTTTTTAACTGGAACACAAATTTATTTACAAAAAAAACTTTTATGGGGGCCTTGGTGCCACAGTTTATTTTTTTTTAACTTATAGGGGGACTTTTTATAACTTGTGCGTGTGTGTGTTACCTTTTTTAGCGCTGATGTCTGCGGTGTTTTAACGCTGTGTGGAGTGGGCGGGATCTGGGGTGGGGCTTGGCGTGGGCGGGGCCCCGTGATTTCTAATGGCGGTCCTGACCCTCATACATGTATATGGGGGATGTACATGATCCACATACAGCCAAGTACAGTGATATTTTCTGCTTCTCTTCCAGATACAAGAGGAGTTGCAGGAGCTGAGTGCCAGCATGCCCTACCAGGTCCCTACGATCTCCAACAAGCCTCCTTCACAGAACCCTCAGACTCCCCCTGGGGCTTTTGAAACGGGCCAGAGGACCAGGCTCATTTCTGCCGTGGACGATTTCACCGAGTTTGCTTGATGCACTTCAGCGCCCTGGGACTTGGACTCGTGATTTGATTGGTACAGCCAGAGCCCTATAGCCACCCTCCAAGCCAGGACCACGATTGTGAGGCAACGACTACCATGAACCTGAAGGAAACTTCCTGCCATTAACTTATCTGTGAACCAAAATAACAATGGACTTTTAAGACACTTTAAAAAGCTAAATTATTTTCAATATTGAAGTAAAAACCTAATTTATTTGTGCTCTCGTATCTTTACTGCTCAGAACACAAAAATGATCTCTAGAGACCAACAACTGAGTTTTCAAATGTTGTTTCTTCTTAACATTAAACTGAACTCGAGAAGATTGAAGTGCTTTATTTTCCTTTAAATATCCTGATGACTGTAAGGAAGCCATAAGCGGCGATTAAAGGAGAACTAAACCCTAAAAATGAATAGGGCTAAAAATGCCATATTTTATATAGTGAACTTATTGCACGAGGCTAAAGTTTCAGCTTGTCAATAGCAGCAATGATCCAGGACTTCAAACTTGTCACAGGGGGTCACCATCTTGGAAAGTGTCTGTGACACTCGCATGCTCAGTGGGCTCTGAGCAGCTGTTGAGAAGCTAAGCTTAGGGCTCGTCACTAATTATCCAGCAGAAAATGAGCTTCCCTGGCTGTAATATAAGCTGATGTTACAGGTTTGCTGATTATTAAATTCTGATGCTAATTGCACTGGTTTCTGTGCTGCCATGTAGTAATTATCTGTATTAATTACTAATCAGCCTTATATTGTGACATTTCTATTCTATGTGTACTGTATATTGTGAGTGGGTCCCTAAGCTCAGTAAGTGGGGAGCGACTGAGTCTGTTTCATAATGGAGATAATGAAGCAGCCACTGTGGGTTAGAAAACAGATTTAAAGGAAAACTATAGCCCCCAAGAAATGTAGGTCTCTATAAAAAGATATTGCATAAAACAGCTCATATGTAAAACCCTGCTTCATGTAAATAAACCATTTTCATAATAATATACTTTACTAGTAGTAAGGGCCATTGGGTAATCATGAATAGAAAATTGCCATTTTAAAAAATAAGGGCCTCCCCCTGGGATCGTAGGATTCATGGTGCACACAAACAAACCATACATGTTAGGTCACATGAGCCAATTAACAGACAGAGTTGTGTCTTTTGCTTCCACACTTCTTCCTGTTACAGTTAGAGCTGCAGTATTTCTGGTCAGGTGATCTCTGAGGCAGCACACAGACCATCACAAAATGGTGGCTCAAGGCAAGAGATGTAAAAGGGCAAGATTTACTTAAACATATAGACCAGTTTGTTTATTAAAAAGTCAGCACATATAATTAACATGCGCAGCGTGACAATGTATAAACCACGATTTACAAGAAATCTAAGCAGAGTAGATCCAGTATACAAAGATTATATCCTTTCATAATTAACATGAAGTGCAATACCATTTGACTGTACGATGCTGCGTAGAATCACAATCCAACTAATCTGACCATTGGCTCCAAATTTTTTATTAGAACCTCTAGATTTATATATTAGATTTTCTTGTGCTGTTAAATGATTAACTTCAGAAAGCCATTGCGCATAGGTGGGAGGTAAATGATCCTTCCATTTTCTGGTTATCAACTTTTTCCCAATAAATAGACATTCACTAGCCAGCATGCATTGGTATTGAGTGTAGTGCTCCTTTAATCCGACATACAGCAAGCATGCTCGGGATGTTCGAGGAATTTCTCCCTCCAAAATTGAATCTAATTTATCTAAGATTTTGGTCCAGTACAAGGTTAAAGCAGAACAATCCCAAACCATGTGAAGCAATGTAGCCTTCTCAGAGTGACACCTGGGGCATTCGATGAGGTCTTTTTATGTAATTTATGTAATTTAGCAGGTGTATAATATTCCATATGCACAAAAAATATTTAACATCCTGTCCCATGCCTATGATTAAGGGATTGTATCCCGAAACACGTAGGGCTTTTTGATCCCTGTATGAGCCTGCAATAAAACTTGCTTCCTCCTCGAATGGAGTGCCGTCCATTCTTTTGGCACTGAATGAATTTTGGCGGTGGGGACGCTGCGGACAGAGCACCTTACGAGGAGGAATTGGAGCAGCCAGAGGGAGGGTAAGCTTGGAGCGGTCCTTTTGGTGCGGAAGAGACATGCATGGAGAGATCCGCCCGTTTGGCGATGCCGCCAAATGAGCAGATCTCTCCCCGATATGCCCACCTGGGCAATATTGGGCTGATCTGATTGTGGGCCCTAGGGCCCAACGATCGGATCCTAACGATGGGTAACGGGCGGTCGGATCGTGGGACCGCATCAACGAACAGATGCAGCTGCAATCCGATGGGATTTTTAGTCCAGTCCGATCGACATCTGGCCGACTTTCGGCCAGATATCGATCGGAGAAGCCCGTCGGAGGGCCCAATACACTGCCAATAAGCTGCCTACTTGGTCTCCAGCTTTTATCGGCCCGTGTATGGCCACCTTAAGAGAATCCCGAGACGGGGATTCCAGAAGCTCATCTCATTCATCATCATTGATGGGCCCCAACTCCACATTTTTCTCTGTTTTTCCAGCGGCTTGTTAAATAGTTTGTCATGCAAAGCGGCATACACATTTGTAATTAGGCCCTTGGAGGAGCCAACCATAATACTATCCAACACTGAGTGCTGTGATAATTGAATAGCCGCCCTATTGCACTGAGCTGACAGAGATCTTTGCACTTGTATATAGTGGAGCCATTGATTGTTGGGGAGAGAAAAATCTTGCCTAAAGGCCCCCATAGACGCGACGATTCTTCTTTGCGAAACGACCGATTTCAGCGCAGCCCGACCGATTCGTCAAATTATCGTGCGGTTAGTGGGATTCAAACGATCGAACATCTTACGATTTTTCGTCCGACATCTGCCAGGAAATTGATCGGCCAGGTTAAAAAATCTTTGTCGGTCCCAGTACAATCTATGGATGTTTGCAGGGCCAAGCAGGCAGCTCCCCTTTGTTTTCCTGGTAAATTGGTCGTTTTAGTTGATGGACAGTTCGAACGTTCGTACGATGGTTCTCAGAAGATCTTGGTCTCACGATGTGGATTGGATCTGTTGAAAATCTGTACATCTATGGCCAGCTTAAGACTTGCAAAGCTAACCCTGCCTCCAGACATCTCCAATCATACAAATGTTACAATTTTCCGACTTTTTTTCCCTAAACGTTCAATACCTGGAAACCAGTGATTGCACCAGAGTGGGGTTTGAGGAGGATGACCGCTAAATAGAAAAATCTGAGCTGCTTTAAGCCAAACTTGGCCGGCATGTTGAATAAAAATGTTGTGATCCGCCAATTTAGTCGTTTTTTTGACAAGTAGCCACTGCAATGGGGTAAGGGGAGTGCCAATTAATTGCTGCTGCAGTAAAAACAACGCTTGGTGGTGCGCATCTTTCACCCAGGAGGCTAAGTGACTCAATTGTGCCGCAAGGTAATACAAATATATACTTGGGAGGGCAACTCCACCAGTTTGATACGATTCTTTAATATGCCACTTGATTTGATATAAACTATCCTTTGTTCAAGTATTCGTTTTGGGGCTATAGTTTTCCTTTAAGGTTCCCACAGCTTCCTTAGAAGGGAGGACCTAGTCACCTGAGTAGGAAGGAGAGATAAGAGACAGTCTCTTCTTTTTCCATAAACAGTCTCCCCTTCTTCCAGAGAGAAGCCTTTGTGGCCTGGGAAGGAACACATTGCTTTAGTGAGGTTGAAGACCAGTGATCCCCAACCAATAGCTCGTGAGCAACATGTTGCTCTCCAACCCCTTGGATGTTGCTCCCAGTGGCCTCAAAGCAGGAGCTTATTTTGGAATTCCAGGCTTGGAGGCAAGTTTTGGTTTCATAAAAACCAGATGTACTGCCAAACAGAGTCTCCTGTAGGCTGCCAGTCCATATAGGGGCTACCAATAGCCAATCACAGCCCTTATTTGGCACCACAACATTTTTCATGGTAGTGTTGCTCCCCAAGTCCTTTTACTTCTGAATGCTGCTCACGGGTTCAAAGGTTGGGGATCCCTGTTGTAGACCAACAGACCTAAATATTTAGTATGGGCATGTTCGGGGTTGGGTTCAGAGGACCCTGCAAAGAGACAATGACATGACCTGAGATCTGAACGAGAGAGGAGAAACTGCAAGAACTGGGAAGTCTGATGGCAAACAAAATGGGGCCTACTAAGTAGAGATCCTGAGGAATGTTCAGGGGACCATTTTTATCCCTCAAAATGAGCACATAATCTGGGGTGGGGGTGCGCACAGTGAGTCTCTTTCCTGGGAACTTAGTTCAGGGAAGATTTTATTCAGTGTCCTTTTCGTGCAGATATTGGAGATGTACTCCAGTCATTGCCTTTGTGCCTACAGTTATCAATTACATATGATTTAGGGTAGGACTACACGGATGTTTTCGGCATGATCCAACATGCTGCAACAAATGGCATGCGACAGAAATAAGTTAGTAATGGAAATGTCGTATGAAGTCACAACGTTGATCCGACGCGACACGACTGTCGGAAGCAGATGCAATGTGCAGCGTATGCATCCAACAGTCATGTCCCGTCGGATCAACGCTGCGACTTCATCCAGCATTTCTATCTCTCACCTTATATCCGTCGCATGCGTTTTGTCGCAGTGCGTTGGATCATGCCAAAAAACGTCCGTGTAGTCCTGCCCTTACACCATAAAATGGAAAATGAAAGCGTCTTTAAAATCACCCTCATTACATAACCCAGGATAAATAATAACATGATGCCCGATTCGAATTTGGGCGAAAAACAATCATTACTTACATCTAGTACAGGTAAATCTAAAAACAACTGGACTTGCTGAGTAATCAATGAAGACGTTTCACTACTCATTCGAGCAGCATCTTCAGTTCAACTGACTTGTGTGGGAAGTTCTCGCATATAAACTCTTCCACTAAAGGCCCAGAGTGGGCCTTTGTCAAAACAGCAGCAACCAAGCCCAACAGGAACACCAATAGAAATAACCGCCCGGAGACACATAGTAGGTGAAACATAGTCATCCTGTATGTAGCTGGAGTGTCTGAGAAACTCAGGAGGAAACAAACACCACGTCCCTGTGTTTTTCAAACCTAGCAACACACTGAGACAAAATCTGGTACACCCAAAGGATCCAACCCCTAAAGAAAAACAAAGCAATGTGGTATACGGAGTCCAGTGTAGAGAGGAGTGTACAGATCTATACATTGGGGAGACAAAACAACTGCTCTCCAAGCGAATGGCTCAGCATAGGAGGGTGAACTCTACGGGGCAAAACTCAGCTTTCTACACATAAAAGACGAGGGACACTCCTTTGAAGATAGCAAGGTCCAAATATTGGATAAAGAAGACCGCTGGTTTGAATGAGGCGTGAAAGAGGCGATACATGTCAAGGTGGAGAAACCATCCCTGAACAGAGGCGGGGGCCTTCGACACCATCTGTCTGCTAAATACAATGCTGTTCTCAGATCTGTACTCCGGCAGTTTCAGAACACTTCACACATCCATTTATACAACTCTCACAAGTAACACCTGTATCTAGGAGTTACATGACACATTGGATAATCCTATCACAACTACACAGAATCATCACCTCTGTGAATTTCAGATGTCACCTCTCTGAAGAGTTACAATGTGCCATTGTTATTGGATTAGTGGAAGAGTTTATATGGTGAGAACTTCCCACACCAGTCAGTTGTACTGAAGAAGCTGCTCGGATGAGTAGTGAAACGTCTTCAATGATTACTCAGCAAGTCCAGTTGTTTTTAGATTTACCTATACTAGATATACCATGACCTGGATGAATGAAAATCTTCATAGTCAAATCATTACTTACGAAATCTGAATCGGCTGGCATCCACCAATGGCTGGGTGCAGCTAGAAGTTTTTGTGGTCATGTTCCTGCTGAAGAAGTGGAATGAGTTGACTCCACCTCCACTGGCTTTTATGCCTACCATATGACAGCCATCCACCATCTTAATCCTTCAGATACACTCTCCTATATAAAAGCAAGTCAGGTTCCATCACATCCCTATTGAGAGGTGGAAGCAGTTGTGGACTTTCTTTAGCTTCTATGATGGAGATTATATCAGAGTAGAAAGGCTTTATTAATAGATTATTGGAGACACATCCCAAACAGTTTGATGAACCATTTCTGGGTCATGACTCTCAGGTTAAGGGGCACATAAAGGCAAAAAAAATAAAATCCCATTTTTACTTTCTTTAATGAATAAGAAACCTATCTCCAATATACTTTAAAAAATGTGTACCGTTTTTATAAGAAACCTGACTATATGCAGTGAAATTCTCTCTTCATTTACTGCTGTGGATAGGAATTGTCAGACAGTCCCTAACTGCTCTGCAGGGAAACAATCATACTTATGAACAGCAGGGGGAGCCCCCGCCTCAATTCCCAGCCATGCAGAACTCAAGCAGCTTTGTTTGTTTCCCTATAGAGCAGTCGGCGACTATGTAGAGATAAACTGGGATTCTATTTGGAGGATTATTTTGCAGCAGCCACTGGTTCTGCAGAGTTGGATAAAGTTTGTATTAAACAATACAAAATCAAACATTAGAGTACATGACAACACAGGATCCAGTGCAGTCTGTATATTCTGATTATTAATCAGTCTTGCTGTATCGGCTTCTGGCAGATATTTTTGACTTGTGCTGTTAGGATAATTTTTGACGATCCCGAAGCAGCTCAGACTACACTGAGCATGTGCACAGTCTTGGTCTTGCAAAGATGTTTAACAAAGTTACAAGATGGTGACCCCCTGTGGCCAACTTAGAAAGCATAAATCATTTGTTTTATTAGGCTTGTGGTGCAATAAGTTCATGTTTATGTTTAGTGTTAATGTTAATACAGCATTTCTAGCCTTATTCAATTTTAGACTTTAGTTCCCCTTTAATAATTCTTGCTCTAGAAGGTTATGGTCAACCAGCCATGGACAGTAATACCTAAAATTGTCAACTGAGCCAATATCAACTTCATAGGGAAACAATTATAATTGTGTCTCCATTATACTTTATGAAACACCACTCAGACTCAAAGAGAACTTCTTGAGCAGTCAGTTTTATTTAACGACATTGTCTCCTAAAAAGTATTGCTCAAGCAATTACAGAGTACAACAGTGATTGGCTGTGCCTGTGGAGTGTGTATCCCTGTGCCAAACAGTAGTAGCTCCATGATCTTGTCTGAAACAGCAACACTGCCTCTGCTGGATGGAGTCCAACATTACAACCATACACTCGGACGCTAGGCAATAAATACAAAAATGTAATGTGGGAAATAAACAAACGAAAGCAAAACATTTAGACTCTTCTGCTGTGAATACAATGAATCCGGTAAAAGTAGAAGAGGGGGTTTAAGTGCAGGTTTTTAACATTGAGCAGCTGATGCAGCCAAAGTGGCTTTTGTCCTTTTGAATGAGGTGTAATTTGTTACCTGCTACCCCATAGGAAAGCCCTTGGCAATCTCCTATCTGGTACCCAATGGGTTAAGAGCTTTGATTTGTAAACTTGGATAAATAAAGTCACTTCTAATTAAATTATATTCTCTCTTTGGATCAAATCCTATTTCATAATAAAATCCAGCTATGATTCCTAATCAAAACTGAGTGAAATAATATATAGAGATTTCCAAATCAACAATTTAAAGGGGTCCGGTAAAGAGTGCCTGGTCTGTAGGTGGCTGCTGGGAGTTGGAAACACTCCATTAATGCCTCGCTCACCCAATCTCACTCTACTAATATTAACTTATATTACCTTCTCAGAGATTATTATCCCACTGTTACTATAGGCACCATCTCTCCCTACTATACATGCTATCCCACAGTCACACTCCCTTCCCAGAGACTATTATCCACTGTTAGTATAGGCACCATCTCTCCCTACTATACCTGCTATCCCACAGTCACACTCCCTTCCCAGAGACTATTATCCACTGTTACTATAGACACCATCTCTCCCTACTATACCTGTTATCCCACAGTCACACTCCCTTCCCAGAGACTATTATCCATTGTTACTATAGGCACCATCTCTCCCTACTATACCTGTTATCCCACAGTCACACTCCCTTCCCAGAGACTATTATCCACTGTTACTATAGGCACCATCTCTCCCTACTATACCTGCTATCCCACAGTCACACTCCCTTCCCAGAGACTATTATCCACTGTTACTATAGGCACCATCTCTCCCTACTATACCTGCTATCCCACAGTCACACTCCCTTCCCAGAGACTATTATCCACTGTTACTATAGACACCATCTCTCCCTACTATACCTGCTATCCCACAGTCACACTCCCTTCCCAGAGACTATTATCCACTGTTACTATAGACACCATCTCTCCCTACTATACCTGCTATCCCACAGTCACAGTCCCTTCCCAGAGACTATTATCCCACTGTTACTATAGGCACCATCTCTCTCTACTATACCTGCTATCCCACAAGCACTTTTCGGAGCACTGCCTGCCTCGCCAATCAGAGAATACATAATGTATTATTAGTGTTCCCCACAACCCTGCAGCCAACAGTTCCTTCTTGACAGCACAATTTCTCCACTACTTTAAGGACACCTACAGAGCAGCACCGTCCCCTTCCTACAATATAATTCAAGGCCTGCTTAGCAAAGACCTTGCTTGAACTACTTTAATCTATTGATATCGCATGATACCTGGAATAACCCCAGCAGAACCTTCTGCCTCTCTCCTTCATGATCCAAAGCCTGAGCAATAAGCGCTTACATGAACAAATACCCAGAGTTACGGTTTTCATTTAGAAAGGTGGATAATTGAAAGAAAAAACAAAAAAACTCACAAAAACAACATCTATATTCCCAGTATACAAAATATATAAAATATAAATTAGAAAGCAGCTCCGATATGTTTATTTTTGCATTATATGCTTTCCCCTCCAGGCTCCTAGCTTTGGCCTCAGGTTACCAGATCATCTGAATAAAAAAAAACCAGGGACCCTGATAATAAACGCACTAACACTGAGCTAAAATCTGTGCGGCCCTTCCAACTGGAACAGCAAAAAGTGCCCCTGATTTATCACGTGATCTGCTAACCTCACTTTGGCCTACAGTATGTCTAATCAATGGTGCTTTAGGCGGTATAACTGTGGGCTGCATTGACTAAAACGAGGGCTCCAGCAGTTGTAGAACTACAATTCCAAATAGGCTCCGACTCATTGGAACGACCCCCACCATGAAAGCAAATAACACTTGATAAAGGGCATACCGCCCGAAACATGTTGTGGTAATAAACACATTCAAGCAGCAAGTACTGCGTCTGGCTGAATCTCTCAGTACCTTTATATGTCTGACTAAGTTTTCTACACCAGGTGGAGGTGTAAACTGAGATTGAAAGAGCCTATTATTTAACCCTCCAAGCGCAGTCAATCCAATTGTGTGGTGAAAGCTGAATTTCCACAAGTCACTTTTTTTTTTTATTATTTCACTTCATATGTCCCTGTCTACTCGCCTGCTGACACTAAAGGTGGCCATACACGGGCCGATAAAAGCTGCCGACAGACTGTGTCGGCAGCTTATTGGCCCGTGTATGGGGGCCCCCGACGGGCTTCCCCGATCGAGATCTGGCCGAAAGTCGGCCAGATCTCGATCGGATGGGACAGAAAATCCCGTCGGATCGCGGCCGCATCTGTTCGTTGATGCGGTCCCGCGATTCGACCGCCCGTTTGCCGAATGCTAGGATCCGATCGTTGGGCCCTAGGGCCCACAATCGGATCTGCCCGATATTGCCCACCTCAAGGTGGGCAAATCGGAGGGAGATCCGCTCGTTTGGCGACATCGCCAAACGAGCGGATCTATCCATGTATGGCCACCTTAAGATAGTTGACAGTAAAATGGTGGCCGTGTAGTCTTTCTGACTGGAAATTCAGCTTGTACCTGATTGGATGTTTGCCGGTCACATGCTTCTTCCCTCCCACATACAAACTGACTGACCTATTCCTCACAGACTGGCAGAGAGGAGAGTTGCCTACAAATGGACACAGTCTTTTCCACAGTCAAATATAAATTTTTCAGTCAGGGATGATCTGGAATATGTGCTATAACATGGGGCAGAGCCTGGCCTCTTAATTTTACCTCACATTGGGAGGGTGGGGCCTTCAACTAGAGAGCAGCCTACTCATCCTTCTTTAACACTTTCAAATTGGAATATTCTTCTGTCACCCAAACATACATTCCACAATTAGGGTTGCCACCTTTTCTGGAAAAAAATACCGGCCTTCCTATATATTTATCTTTTTTCCCTATTAATAACATTGGGATCAACCATCATTTTTACCGGCCGGACCTGTAAAATACCGGCCAGGTGACAACACTAGCCACAATGATACTGGGACTCTCATAACAGTATCTGAGCAGCTTATCTGATTCAAATTCCCTGTCGCGCCTTTGCAGCCCTTGAGAGGCATACTCACAGTGAAACATGGGAGTTGTAGTTCGACAACAGCTGGAGAACCTGTGCAGCCTTTGGCGGAAAAAAAAAAGCAGATCCTTCTATTTAGATATAAAATAAATATGTACAACGGCACGTGAGCACAAAATACCTCATTTAAATAACTTTAGTGTGCTTCTAGGGCTCACGGATTATAATGCTATCAAAATATAGCAAAACCTGCAAAAATATACAAATTATGTAACCTGTAAATACGACTCACAGGTCTCCTAATAGTGACATGTTAGTGGGGCTGTGGAAAGGAGTCTCTTTCTCTCTCTCTCACCCCCATCAAGAGGAGCATAATGTATGTGGAGTCATGAGAACAGCTCTTTGGTAAAGGGAAGCAAATTTGGCATTGCTGTCGTATTACACTACACTGCCACTATATACCCTGTTGTATTGTATAGAAAGAGATTAAAGGAACAGTAGCACCAAAAAATGAAAGTGTTTCAAAGTAATGAAAATATCATGTAGTGTTGCCCTGCACTGGTAAAACTGATGTGTTTGCTTCAGAAACACTACTATAGTTCATATAAACAAGCTGCTGTGTAGCAATGGCGGACACTGAAAAAAGGCTATATGGCACAGGTTAAATAATGGATAACAGATAACACCAGCTTATTTATATAAACAACAGTAGTGTTTCTGAAGCAGTTTTACCAGAGCAGGGCAACACTACTCTATATTTGTATTAGTACTTTAAAACACTTTAATTTTTTGATGTTACTGTTCCTTTAAGGTACAAGGGAACAGAACAGTTTTTGTGCCGGGCGGGAGGGTTGTCTTATCAAGAGGCCATTTTTGATTTTTAGACCCATTACATCAGTTTTAGCCAACTGTAAGGGGGACTCTGTAATGCCCATGTCAAATGGCCCTTCTAGATCACTCACTTCATGGCTTCAAGTGAAAGGGGCAAAACCAGGAAATGTAAACCCTCGAAACTATATTCATGGCAAATTGCGATTGCTCAGAGCGCATGGAAGGCACTTGTGGGGGCAGTGAACACCTCTATATACCTTTACTCAACATGAGTGCAATAGATAGGACAGGATAGAAGTTTAGTATATCTTTTCTTTGAATTCGAAAAAAAAATCCATCTTTACCTCAACTGTTACCACATGACCTCCCCCCTCTCCCAGTGGAAACAGCGTTATTGTTCAAATGAAGATAATGAGCATTACATAAACAAACTCCTCCCTTCCCCATGCTGCAGCCGTTGTGATAAGGAGCAGCTCATTATTCACTGGGATTATCTGTGGACTAATATTTTGCTTTACTGACTACTCCTCTGCAAACAGTGACTCATCAGAACCAGGAAAGGAGGCACCAAGTTCAAAACTGAAAGTGGTTTCAGTTTCTTGTGTAGTGCAAGAAAAAAAAAAAATTACATTCAGAATAGTAAAAAGCATATCCAGTTCAAGTCCTATTCATTGAGCTCGTGTTGACTGATACTGTTGATAATTTCCCCTTTTAGCATGGAAGGGTGAGAGAGAGAAAGGACCAAGCACAAAATAAACCCACAGCCCACTAAATCCTTTGTATTTCAGTTCATGATTTCCCCCACCTAATGCTTCTCTTGTGGTTTGTTAAATATTTTTGTTCTAGTAACATGTGTTAAAGCATTTGGTAAAGTGCTAGGCGCTCCATGCAAACTGCTGAATATATCTATATATAATTATGTATGTGTATAGAGCGAGGGAACCTGCTGCCATTCCCCTGTTCTGGAACTACAACAACTCCCAGCATCTTTGCTGGGAGTTGTAACAGATCAGCTGGTCGAGGGAAGCAGGTTCGATAACTGCTATGCAGCGATAACACTACATTCCAACAGAAACAACATTAAAACATTTGAAAAGAAAATATATCTTTAAAGCAATGTGCCAGCTGTATGACCTATTTAGGGCAGCCTGCACAGGTGTTTTCAGTTCTTGTCTTCAACCCTTTTTAGAATATACGAATATTATTAACGACGCAATAGTAAATGCTGTATCTGAAACCCCTTTAACATTCCTGTATTAGAAAGTAATGCCACTTAAAGGGCTGACTTTTAATAAAAAAAAAAAATCAAGTGGGAACTTTGTTCCTTTCTCCACCTTTGTGGCAAATGTCTGTTCCTCTGGCAAGGTTTGGTTGGTGTCCATCCCTTCAATGCACAGCTGATGGTCTTTCCTTTCAGGGTGGACAAAAAAAATGTCATCAATGTATCAGTCCTGCCTAAATGTTAAATGGTAACTTGCTTGCCGTTTCTTGATATTGGGGCTGATATATTCTAGCAAGAGGTTGAAGATGTGTCACGTAAACACAAATGTAGCATTTAAGGCAAAGCGTAGTGCGATTTACTGTAATACAGTCAGACCACACATCTGACATACCATACCATATAAATTCTTCTCGTACATTTCGTCCTTGTTCCCTAAGTGCATAATGAGGTCAATGGTCTTTTACATTGTGAGACCATGTTTTTGTTTTTAAAGGAGAAGGGGGAATGTGTTCCTTTATTCAGGGTTCGCCGATGTCCTAAAAGAATAAAAACAGAAACCTGCAGCACCCTGATATATTTACATAGAGACCAAAAAGGAAGAAGCCAGTGGGCCTGTTGTAATACTACAGGAGTGGCTAACAAGCCAGTGGTCCCTCAAAGCACCAAGGAGTTGCAAAAGGCAACACTTCCCCTCCATTCCTCGAGTACTGCTATGAACATTTGATGTAGCATTTCCTAAATGAGCATTTCCAGACGCCAGCCCATAAGCACCATTAACAGGACATGCTTTGAGACAGCCAGCTGCCTGCAAGCCTAAGTTATACAGGAACCACCAGGGCTCATGGAGGTAACTCTGAGAAGCCACCAGGGCCTCTATTAGGGACGTTATAAAAACATAGCCACCAGGGCTTTTAATGGGATGCATTTAAATCTTTAGAGCCACCTGGGCTAACCAAGGTATGGGTTCAAGACCATAAAGAGCCACCAGGGCTCATGTAACGACATTTGGAATTAGTCCTGTTGGTTGCCTTAAGCTTAGACGCAGGAAAACACAGATAAAATTGATTGACGCTGAGAGGAAGTGGCCTAAAGTTTACTCTCTGTGTTGACACAAAAGAGCTATTCAACAGTGGATCTCGTAGCTTCCCGGGCAAAAAGCCCAAAACTTCCATCTGGAACTGCACCCAAAATTATTTCTTTGGGGCTGGGTAAGTGCATAGAACTCTGTTGTCTCTTAAGACAAGCTTTCAGAGGTATCACTAACATGGATGCATGGATGCCCGCTAACTTACACTCGGGTGAACTCTATTATGTGCCCGTATTGACTTTCTCTTTTTATTCTGGGCAAAGTTTATTTGCATAGGTACCACAGCCGGCTCTTCTTTTCTTGCTTTGTCCACAGCATTCACCCTGCATGCTCCTGAGTTCCCCACCAATGTCTGAGGAGCTGTGGATGGTCTGGGAACCTGCATGGAATCTTTTGGAACCTCACTGCGTGTATTGTGTTTGGAATGATGTGTTTGGGCAGCTGCTATGTTTTGGGATGTTCCGCTGGAAAGCTGAATATTCGATAAACTTCTCTTGGCTTTAGGTCTTCCACATTTCCTTATCTTCGTTAGATTCTTGGATGCCCTTTTTTGTACATCTTCAAGGGAGCACTCTATGCGATATACGTCCTCTGTGGCCTGGTTGACCTGATCAAACTGTGACAGCAGAGTATCCAGCACTGGCACTAGCCTCTGCACATTGGCATCTACCTCTGCTCTCTCCCGGGAGCTGATGGCACTTAAGTTGTCCAGTTGGCTGGAGATGGTCGAAAAAGAAGATGACGAGGAGGTGTCAGAGGCAGCGCTTGGAGTAAGGCCTCGGAATGATTTCGAGTCACTGGATGAACGTGAAGGGAGCGGTTCCATTCCTTCAAAACGCACCTTGTGTCTGAACTGAAACAGGAAATAAGTTGTGATGTAATGTAGATACTGGAAGACACACTTGAGACTGTACAATAAAAATTCAAGGCTATATTAGGCTTTCTTCATGGCTATGGGTGTTTCTCTATATCACTGTGGTATAGTGTAGTTTAGGGATGAGCCGACATTGTGTAGCATTCTACGTTCCACTCCAACTTACAACTACATGAACGTATTATATAATAAAGATGATAAAGCCATCATACCTCCTTAACCTTGCTGACTCCCATCCATATGCGTAGCCTCCTGAGAAAAAGCTCCACCATCTCGTAGTCTTGAGGTTCGAAAGCCGGGCGGAACATTTCCAGTCTCACCTGGCGGTAACTATTTATCAGCACTGCCGCAAAAAGGCGCAGCAGTATCCACACTTCCAGCACCAGATAGCTTGCAAAGTAGAGGTGAGAGATGGCAGAAGGATATGGGAAAGGTGCCTTCAAACTGACACTGCCTCGTGCCACAGCAAATAGAGTCAGGATGCTGGAGCCAAAGCTGTGGAAATTCTCCCAGGATGAAGAAAAGAGCTGAACGGGAAAAAAACAGGACAATGAAGAGAACAATTAGTAGGAGGTAAGAACTGTGGATTTCTGCAAATGTCTATTTTTGTAACTCGTCCATGTGTATTAATTTACCCACGGAGAAGCTTTTTAGTTCGAAATTAGCCATTAAAGCCAGGGGCCACTATTATGCTTTATTTATAGAATCCATGTATGTTATGTATGAGAATGCTCTCCTTATGGACACACAGGCAGGCCACCTCAAAGCCTGTATATAATCCCCCCAAAAATAAATACTAACAAGACACAAACTCTGGGACAGAGAAGTGGTGGCAAATGGTGCCATGTGGAGCCATTCCTAGACATTATTCTGGTACACAAACAACAATCTTGCTGCCCAGTCTACTCCGCTATGAGCACAGTGAAAGTTATTAAGTAAACCAGAGCAAAATATGGAAATCTTACAAACTGACACATAAACCCAAGACTCAACAGACTTTTATGATTGTCCTCTTACCAAAAATCCAAGCTGAGCATACACCAACACCAGTCCAAGGACTGCGCCAGATGCAGCACATAGCTCCCTCACTGCTAGGCTGAGTGTTTTCCCAAACACAGACCACTCTCTGATAAATCGCATCTGCTGGGCAGCCTGGATGGATAGTAAGTGGGAGATGTCACAATATGCCTTGTCACTATCATCAGGGTGTCAAACGTATTAATGGCGCTTTAAGATATAATATCTTACCTTCACAGTGAGCAAAACGAGGAGGGAGGCAGACAGGCTGTGGAAGGTGTTTCCCAGGAAGCCCACTTGATACAAGCTGACAAAGGACTCTTTGTCCTTCAGGTACCGGTCCCACTGTCTGTCAGCCAGACTGGCCTTGCTGAGATATACCACCACCGTACAGACTGCCAGTACAGTCAGCAGCCACTGCACGTAGTTCCAGAAGTGGGTGAAATACTGCAGTCCTTCCTTCCTGATAATAAGGCACTCAGAAAGGACAAAGTACACCACAAACATCATCAGGAAAACCTAGGAGGAAGGAAAGGCAAGGTTTGGGGTGCTATACCCACTGGCAGAAATTCCATCTCTGTTATCGCAAAGTACCTGCAGCAAATGAGTCAGTGAGTGACTTTGCCCCATACTAAAATCACAGTTCTCCCTGTTTGTTAACAATTGCAGCATGAGGTTTTAAAGTCTCAAATAACAGAAGGGGATATACATTGTACATACCATCATCACCAGAAGGAGGTGGGTGCCACTGGTCAGACGTAGCAAGGGAAAAGCCCTGATGTCAGTGGAAGGAAGAACACTGTCTGCCAGCGGGAATTCCAGGAGCAGAGTAACCGAGGCGTATAGTTCTACCCCGGGGCTGTACAGGGAGAACTCCACAAACAGGGCCCTTGTGCTGCAAGGGAAAAGATGGTAAGAGCTGAAGAAATATAATTACTATTGAAAGCAGCATCTGTCTGTCCCTTGTTAATTCCTTCACTGCTTGTCCTTACTACATGCACCATTAAAGGGAATGTAAAGGCAAAAATATAAAATCCCATTTTTACTTTCTTTAATGAAAAAGAAACCTATGTCCAAAATACTTTAATTAAAAAATGTCTACCGTTTTTATAAGAAACCTGACTGTATGCAGTGAAATTCCACCTTCATTTACTTGCTGCTGCAGATAAGAAACTTCAGACGGTCCCTAACTGCTCTGCAGGGAAACAATCATACTTCCGAGAACTCGAGTAGCTTTGTTTGTTTCCCTGTAGAGCACCCGGTGCCCGTGTAGAGATTTGTATCCACAGCAGTCAGAGCAAGTAAATGAAGGGGGAATTTCACTGCATACAATCAGGTTTCTTATAATAATGGTACAAATTTATTATTTGGGATAGGCTTATTTTTCAGTTAATAAAGTAAAAATGGGATTTTATTTTTGCCTTTACATCCTCTGGTTTCCAACTCCAGCTGCAGGGACAAAGATCATGGAGACAGATTTAAACAAATAAACTGGCTGCAGGGACAAAGATCATGGAGACAGAATTAAACAAATAAACTGGTATTCTATTTGGAGGATTATTTTGCTGCAGCGACTGGTTCTGTAGAGTAGGAAAAAGTTTATATTAAACAATACAAAAATTATGAAATCCACATTAGATTATATATAACACATGACCCAGTGCAGTCTGTATATTCTGATTATTAATCAGTCTTGCTGTATCGACACTGAGCATGTGCACAGTCTTGGTCTTGCAAAGATGTATAACAAAGTTACAAGATGGTGACCCCCTGTAGTGACCCTAACCCGCCCTGCACCCGCTTCCGGGAGTCCTTTTATAGATCCGCGCCGCCGATGACGTCACTATGATGTCACAAAAGGGGCGGGGTGAGCAGACGCGAGAGTATAAAACAGGAACCCAGAAGTCGGATGCTGGCATTTGAAGGTGGCGGGCGGGGAGAGCAGGAGAAGAGCACAACCCGCACCCGCAGGGAGCACTGCGAAGTCGACCCGTGGGTATCGGGTCAGCCCGCACATCACTAACCCCCTGTGGCCAACTTTGAAAGCATAAATCATTTGTTAATTAGGCTTCTGGTGCAGTAAGTGCATGTTTATGTTTAGTGTACAAAATATAGCATTTCTAGCATTATTATATTCTAGACTTTCTAGTTTCCCTTTAAAACAATGTAGAACAGGGGTGTCCAAAATTTAGCAATTTTTTAACTTACTGTGCATAATGCCTGTGCATAATGCCTGTAATATCCTTGGGTTGTTTCCAGTGGCTGGAAATAACCGAGGGCCTGTACTTCTAACCTAAGAATAAATTAGAAGGCAGTTTTGTCAGTGTTACTTTTACCAAGTATAAACATGTGCTAGCTTACAGGTTGTCAATCCAATAGCTCTGCTGTAGTTTCTCCAACAGTTCCTCGTTATGCTTCTGGCTGCCCTGCAGAAGCTGCACATACCCAGAGGTGTCATAGAAGGAGAGGAATCCCCAGTACCAGGCTCTGCAAGACCAAAAGAGAAGGGAAAGTTAGACAGGAACATAATCGTTTAGCACAGAAACAAATTACAGCTGTCATGTGGATCAAGTTCTACAAAACAGGTTCCTGGCTCCAGAGGTCCCAATATGACCACAACATCATCGGGTTAGGGCTTGGAATTTCATTGGCTTTACAGTTAAAGGAAGATAAACACTCTTTGGTAAACTGGCAGTATACAGTATATGCAGTTGCTGAGGAGGTTGGGGGTTAGTCGGTCACTAAATAAGATATTGCTTACCCTGTATTATCAGGTGGGGAATAGGACCAGTTCAGTGATGGGAGGACAGCACTTTTGAAAATGGCATCATCAAAAAGCTCTGGGCAGGATCGTCCAGCAGATAACAGTTGGAGGCTGCATGATGCTGGCAAGGCTGGAAGAAGACAGAAACATCAGTAGTTACAGGCTGGGGAGTTCATAAGTGGTGAAAGTCAGTGTGAAAGTTACCTACCTTCCTTCAGTCGGACCTGGCGCAGGCGAGCTACTCCCAGCAAGCTGCTGTAACCCTGCTGCAGGGGCTGCTTATGGTGCAGATATGGTAACAGTATCTCAGATGCCCACGTCCAGAATTCATCAGACCTTCGGAAATAGAATATAGTCAACCTAAAAAGACAGACTCACTGCGAAACCTACTGCTCTATATATATTGATATATATTGTGTGTGTGTTTCATATATATATTATATGAAACTGGCAGTTGTAGGAATATACTGTATATCTTTAGCTGCCTTATACCTTTAGATGTTATACCTTTTGATGTGCAGGAATTTGTGAGTGCCCAGTTCCTGTCTGATGGAGCGCTGAAGGAGGTAAGCGTTGTTGTTTTTCGGAGCTTCCCCGTAGTTTGTGATGAGGATGACCAGGAAGAAGAGCATGAACACCACAAGGTTCTAAAATAACCCAAAAAGAGAGAACATTTGGCTTGTAAGCATTTACACAGCATACATAGTGCAGTCAGCTGAGTTATCACTGATCCAATGCTGCCTTCAAGGAGAAGGAAATACATCCTGCACTTGGGGCTGCCAAATGTTAGGTACCCCCAAGTGATTGTATTTACTTACATGAAACCCTGGGCCGGTGCTCCTATCAGCAGAAATCTGCACCGGCCCGGGGTTATACCAGTGACCACCTCGAAGCTTCTTCTTGCTTCAAATTTCTCGGGGGAAAGATGCATGTGCGGTTGAACGAAATAGCCGACTTTTTAGTTAAAGTTTGGCTTTTCGTTCTACTGCGCATGCGCAGCAGTGCAAAGAAAGTGGAAGACAGAAGATGAGCTCTCCGTGGTGGTCACTGGTATAACCCTGGGCCGGTGCAGTTTTCTGCTGATAGGAACACCGGCCCGGGGGTTTCAGGTAAGTCAATACAATCACTTGTGGGTGCCTAACATTTGGCACCCCCAAGTGCAGGATGACTTTCCTTCTTTAAAAACCAGCCTCATCTTCAAACCAGTCCTTTAACCACAGTTAAACTATTTGTGAAGCAGGGAAATTAAACAAGGAGCATTTTAGAAATATATACCGCTGCCCTGTTTCAAATATGGATGCACCGAATCCACTAATTTATGATTTACCTGAATCCTTTGAGTAAGTTTTGGCCGAACATCAAACCAAACTCTAATTTGCATATGTAAATTTGGCAAACCAAAAGCTGTTGGATTCGGATTCAGTAAATGAATAGTTTTTGGATTCGGATTCAGTTCAGCCAGGCACTGCCGAAAAAGGAATCTCAAACCGAATCCTGGATTCGGTGCAACCCTATTTCCACCATGGTGTGCTGCTAGCTACCAGCCATAGATAATTCTCATTCTTTACCTTCAGCATCCTGTGCAGCAATTTCACCTTCTGTGCCTCCTCTCTGGCCTGGAACAAGGCAAACCCTTGGGGAGGTCTCACTTTAGTGATCCGCTCAGACACTTGCTCCACTATAGGGCATTCCACCAGAGTGTCTTCTTCTTCTGGGTGCAGACGTTTCACCACCAAAGCAAAGTACAGCGCTTCAAAAAGAACCTGCCAGGCAAGCAACAGAATATACAGCTTTCTCACCTTTGTATGTATTACCAAGGGGAGCAGTTTAAGAATGGATCATCATACTCCATTGTATAACTTGACTTATTTATCTATCTAGATAACAGGAGACTGGACTTAAAGGAATTGTTTTGTTACCTTTGGGGCAGAGGACAGACCTAGAATTTTGGAACCACTATCCTACATTATAAATAAGCAAAAAGTGGGACTGTCTGCCTAAAAGGCCCAAATCAGTGTAATATGGTTCCAACCAGAAGCCCAGTTATAGCGAGAGTTACTGTAGGATGGAGATCTTGTAGTTAATGGAGTTCTAAAGCTTCTTAACCAACTTTCAAGGGCTTAAACCCAAAAAACCTGTGATTTTGACACAAGCAGACTTTTACTTCAAGGAGGCATTCACCTGCCAACCACTCACCTTTAGGGGCTCCAGTATGAAGAAAGAGCAGAGGAAACTGAAGATCCCAGAGATAAGCCACATGAGGCCCACGCTGGAGGTGAAGCCAACTCCGATCCAGGAACTGACCACAAAGCAGGAAAGCAGAAGGAAGCAGCTTAGAGCCAGAGCAACGCGAGCACACCACGAGGGCAGCATCTCTCTGCGTCGCTGAAAAGCGTCTGTGATCACTGTGCAGATGAAGCAAACAGGTTAAATGCAGATCTTAGACAACAACAACATTTCTCGTTTGTGGTTTACAACTATAACCATCAGGAGTACATGTTCTGTTTTACTGGGGGTCCAGTACCATCCCACTCATGAGAAAATGTGTTTTCCACTGTTGAAACCTTGAAGGAGAAATTAGGTTTCCTCCAGCCAGAATTCCCATAATGGTTTGCCTGGGTCTTCACAGGTTTGGGAATCAACTGGCTTTTTTTTTAACATTTACAGTAGTCAGAAACCGCAGTGCAAGGCCCAAAAAGATATAGCTTTCATCAGTTCTCCCTGTAGAAGGTCAATGACCAGATATAGATGGAAAAGTACTAATAAGTAATTTTTTTTTTGGTGCCGAAACTGAATCCTGTACCTGTTCTAGTCGACTTGGGTGATCTTGTCATCTCTTTGGCATGGCCGGCCACTGCCTGACCCTTCTCATTCAGTTTCTCCAATATTATGGTCTCTGTCTTATCTCCAAATGGGTTGGATCTATGAAGACAATCAGTAACAATAACAGTTCTTAAAATCCAAGGGTAAATCATATACCATGAGAGAAGCCTCGTAGTCTAGTTGGGCTTGTGAACCAAGCAGGACACAGAATATTGTCTATGCCATTGGAGGTGGGGGTGGTCCCCTTTCCTGGAAGGCTTTGTTAAGATGGGTATTGGTGTTAGGCAAGTATAGTATTGATTGCAGTAAATGTCTTATTACATAACCAGCCATTCAATTTGATTTACTTCATTAACAGGATTCTACTTACAGGTCAGACAATAGATCGGTATCTGTTCTGGAGATCCGCCTGAGATCCTGTGGGAGCGACATGCTACTGGCTCCATCTGCAGATATAAATCAGACAATAAATATATATATATCATGCAAAATCAATGACAAAGACCTCAATAGCTTTTCCCTTACCTGAAGCCAGAAACTGGCGGGCCAGGGAATGAGGAAGGCCAAGCACGACACTATCATCTTCACTGGGGTGGGAGCTGGCATCGAGTCCAAGGTGACGGATGGTTCTTCGTCTCTCTAGCTTCTGAATAGTATTTCCCATAATAGAGGGATCACTAAGCAGGTCTGGCCAGCTGAGCATGCCTTCATTGCTAGTCCACTGGATGAAGCTGCCGGATGAGACCCAAAGATGAGGATCTATAATGATCTTATAGAACCTGCCCAACAGTAGGCAGTCTGTTGTCTCTAATCTATCTTGTGTATATAAAGGTTCATACACCTTGTCAGGTCACTTACCTCTTTGTATCATCTATAGGTATATCTGTTTTGGTTTGGTCTGAAAAAGCCTAAAGAATAAAAACGAGATGTTACTGGTAGTGCCAAAGCCAACATATCTATGGCATCATTGTTGTCTTTGATTGGTTAGGCACAATGTCCAATCAGAACTGAGCTTGGATAAACAAACTCATTGGGTTGGAAGCATAAGGCATAAACAACAAGAAACAGCATTTATCATGCTCGGTCAGCGTGTGGCCTCACCTCTCCATGGATTCCAGTATATGTTATAAAGGAACTTTCCATCATATCAAGGTAATTATCAATTTCCAAAGACTGTTGATCAAAGTATGAGAGGGACTGCCTGATGCAGGTCTGTGGAGGAATCATATGGATAAAGAGACTTCAAACACAAGGACTGCCAGAGAAATGATAATGAGGACATATATCTGGCTATTGCTTTTGGGAGTTATAGTACCACACTCAGGGAATGGAACATAGGACATACTTGTTTTGGGAGTAATATATACATTATACGGATATCAGAATTCATATATTAAGGCACAAGGCTGCAGGCTGAGTACTTATATACAGGCCACATAAGTACAAGTTGACTTCTAATATCCTCACATTTTACAACAGAGGATTTATTATGTTTTATAATATTCTTTCACTAGTTTGCAGTGACAAATGCCTGAAGATTCACACTCAAGCCATAGTCACTTTCCCCATATTTTACCTTGCTTCGGGCTCGTCTGAAGAGGAAGAGGAGAAACAGGTATATAGGATACACCAATACACTGGTCACCATCCCTACAGCCACCGAATCCACGCTTAGAGGAACATGCTGGGACACAGCACCATCCCTAGAGCACAAAGCAGAGTTCTCATTCACAAACAGCATTGGTCAGCACATAACCATCCCTAGACTTATAACCGACTATTCCAACTACAAATTAATACTTTGGAAGGTTTTTCTACAATTATGGTTCCCATATGGACAACTAAATAACTATGGGACCAGCATCAGTGCCGTAGAGAATAATCAGACAGCTGGTGATACAAAAGATGTTCTGCTTGCCATCGAGTTTAGTGAAAGAGACTCACCCAAGTTCCTTGTCTCCGACCACTCCATACCACACAGCATTGGCACAGAGGAAGAGGAAAATGAGCAAAGCACAGCACGTGGCTCTTTGAACCCGAGTGAAGCGGCTGCGCGGGGGGCGATCCCACATCGACAGCCAAACGTGCTTCTCGGAAACCCCCCGCTGCACCTCTGCTACAAAGATTCTGGAGAACTGCTTCAGCTCTGTCTCACCTGAAGGGAAAGGATAGAGTTTGTTCTGCACGTGTCTGGCCAGAGACAAGACATGGAACAAGGATGTACCAGGAATACTCACTGGCAGCAAAGATCTCTCTCTCTACTCTGCGCCCGCTCTCCTCCCGCCCCACCGATAACCAGTCATTCACCAGGAAGAAGTATTCCTTATTGCTCTGAAGATCTCGAATTATGACATGCTGCACGTACCAGGATGGACTCAGGCCTGAGAGAGAGAAATTAACTGTTGGTTCCTAAATGGTGGAGCCAGGGGCTGTATGTCTTAGTGTTTATGCTACGTAAAGCACTGCACGCACTTGTAATGCTATAGAAACAAATACAGTAGAAATACAGCGTCGCTTCCATGCACAATAGATTGATTTTTTGGACAGACATAATATCAAAGGCTATTGTGATACAAAACTCTATAGTTAGTATAAATATGGGTATATATAATTTATATGAAAGTATGGAGGGGTGTGTGTATGGATGCTGGGTTTTCATTTGGAGGGGCTGAACTTGATGGACTTTGTCTTTTTTCAACCCGATTTAACTATGTAACTATGTAACAATACCTTTATTGTCGTGCCAAAGGCGGATTTTCCAAATGTTCCCCAAGTTCTTCTCTGTTGCAATCTGGAAGATATCCACGCTGTTCCTGTGGAAGGTGTTGTCTCCATCTAGATGCCTGTGCCCGCTCTTGTAATCTACTCCATAAAGACTGATCCCAACGTGTGCTGTTGTACCTGTATCAGAGAAGCAGGTGTATCAACAAGAGCACAATTGTTAGTGTAAGGTAAAAGAACATGTAGAGTTTCTGTAGTCCAATCATTTTTTACTACATTTACTCTACTATTTTTATTCACCTCCATCAACAGAATACACTCTAGAAAACTATTGGCATCCAACAATGACCTACACCCTTCCTGCAACATGACCAATCGTAACACATGCTCAAACGGTACTTGCTACTCACCGGAGCCTCGACCCCATCCAGTCTTCACCAGGACCTTATATTTAAAAGATCCGGCCTTGCCACAGAAAGGGATAACGCCAGCTTTATTCACATCAAGCAGGTCCAGCTTGTGAACTATTATAGTTGCCACTGAGTAGGTGACAAAGCAGACTGCACAGGTGAGTAGGACAATGTAGTTTATTCCAGGGGGAGGAGGCTGCAGAGACAGAAGAGTGGTCAACTGACCCTTAGCAACATAAGCATTACCATACTCCATCTGCCCCTATACATTTCCTTTATTATCCCTTTATTACTATTGGACAGATTTATTTAAGACCAAACTGGAGAACAGAGAAGGATTTACAGGGGTTTAATCTTTTTCACTTACTGGGTGGATAAACATGACTGAATGAGGTGGGACAAACAGGCTGGCTCCGAAAGCGGTGAGGTGCCGGGTCAAACACACTGCTTGGTCCGGTCGGGTGTCATTTAGAGGAAAAACCCCATCTGTGCTCCACTTGTTCTCATTCCCATCGAAGTACTGGCACAGGGATGTGTACAAGCCAACTGTCACCTCCACAGAGGTCCACATGTAGTGATTGGTGATGTTTAGATAATAGTGCCTGGACAGGTCCCCAGTCCTAGAAGTTTAACAGAAGAGAAGGAAATGAGAGGCAATGTCCTTTCCATAAGTTTCTCTGACTTCTACAGCCATACATTGTTCCTTGCTGTCCCCCCTTGATATCACTTTTAATAATTCCACTGCTTTCCCTCTCCTCTTCCTCCATATCTCAAATTTAACAACAGAAGAGCGCTTTATGACCTGTTCCTTTTCTCAGATCCTTCATCAGGCAACCCCTCACCTCCTGACGATATGTATGAGACAGCTGGAAACTCCTACTCTACTAAAAAAGGAATTGCTACACTACTAACAGAAAGAACTGCAACACTACTACCAGAACAAAGTGCTACAGGATTGTAGCATGTCTGTGAGTGAAACAGGCATGCCCTGGGTGAAAAGTGGGTGTGTCTAAATAGGACTCTTCTCATATTCTCTCCTCAATTCATCTGCTCAAATCCTTCTATACCCAATAAATACAAAAGCTGGAACTTGGGGTGCGCAGAAGAGTCTATGGTGCAACAACGGTGTGGCACTAGGCATGTACCTCTTCTGTTTGCCTACCCTAACTCATACAAAAAACAATGTCAAGTAGTTTGATTTGGGTGAACACTGAGGATTGGACCAAATCTAAATTCAACCAAACCCTGGATTTGGTGCATCTCCAAAATCCAATCCAAGGCCTTGTACAAGATGATACCTAATGTCACATAGCATTTACACTGGGCACCGTGGCACATATGACATCAGCAACTCTCCACCACATCTCTGCCCACTTCCATTACCACTTAAGTACTACTTGTAGCATCCACCCAGTGCAAATCATGGCCCTCCCACATTTTTTCAGCTGATGGATATGCACATCCCAACTGGGACAACACATTTCTTAAGCCTAAAATCAAACAGTTTTCACAATACTTCAATCTTTTTCATTTTTCCAAGATACTAAGGAGTCTCCAGTTGTCCTGGTGACCATCATGCCCTGTATCGAAGGTATGGATCACTACCACAATAAGTCTGTACTTAATGTTCTCTTACATTGGCACTAAGAAGAACGTGTAGAGCTTGTGATCCTGTCTGGACAAATCCTCCATCCCAATCTGCTTCATATCAGTGAAATTGTACTGGTTGGGGTGACCAGATTCATGTAAGTAAGCAGTGATGAATGGCTCCGGTTCACTCAGCACATACCGATCTGCATGGGAAGGAAAATCAGTATTGTTAGTTTGGGATAGTCCAGGCAGTTATTTTGTTGTTTGCACGGTGAAGTAGAAATCTTTCTAAGGGTTCAAGCATACGGGCAGATTCAGGGAGATTGTTGCCCCGCAGAAGAGCCGAATCTGCCCGTGTGCTAGCTCCCGTAAAACATAATACTTCCTCATAGTTACTCTGTGCTGCAACTCCACTTGTTCAGCAAAACAAAAGAAAAAGGAAAATATCCCCAGCAAATTAACTGCAAAACAATTTACTACAGGTAGTGGTTACACAAAGTTTCGGTCAATACCCTTTAGTAAGTGTGACACTTGTTGGTTGCTGTCTCCTGTGGCGTTTCAGACCTTTTAGAAATATTTTTATTAGCATGGAGACCTTGCAGGGTGCCTAAACACGTAAGTACTGAGCTCCAGTGAACCTACAGTAACGCATGTAATTTACTCTAGCTGTCTCTATGACATAGGCAAGACTAGTCTTTCTATGTGGCAGTTTATAATGAAAGAAAAAAGGAGAAAATTTTGCACCCAAGGGCAGAAGGAAATGATGCTCTTTATGTCAACACTAAACATTTGCCTAGTGGACTCCAATTCCTGGTTCTGTTTAACGCACTCACCATCAAGGACCACATAGGTGACTTGTATGTGAAGCCTCGCATTCACATTACTGCTATTTGTCTCTATATCCACCTTCACAGAGCGACGGCGTTCTATCGTGGCTACACCAGCTGTTATATTGCGGTCTCCGGTGTTGTTATCAATGCGGACAGTGATGGCCTTCTCAGAGTCCAAGCTCTCGACGGGGATCTGGCTGCCATTGCTGGTGTGGAACTCCATGGAGGCTACCTTGGTGGACACTGTGTAGTCAGTGATAAAACCATAAGGATAGGGGTTGGAGTCCACTTGGAACATGACCTGGATTATATCTGACAGGTCAGGTAGGGCACTGTTAAATCCCTGGGGAATGAAGAACTGGCAGCCTGTCTGGTTACTATAGCAGAGCAAGTTGAGTGGATCAGAACGCTTGCCCCGGGCCAAGATTTCTCCTCCTTGGAGGGTCAGAGGCTCCTCGTTGAGCACCCTAGATTTCATGAGGATCCGCATAAGGTCAGATGAGAGGTTGTACGCCTTAGAGGCCACTGCCAAGGATTTGTCACCAGCACAAAGATTCCCATGTTTGTATGTGGGAGAGTTGGTATTGACCAGGTGAATGAGGTCTCCTGCAATACAGAAATTTCATAAATATTGTCTATTCCTGGAAATAAGCTCTATATATTCAACTCAGCTTTCAAGAAACACAGTAGGCATTCTTTCAAATTCCATTTTAACAGGACACCAGTGGCCCAGTTTGGGACCACAGCTCTAAATTCATTACAAGGAATGTTCACCTTTAAATTAACATTTATATTTGGAAACAATTTACAATTGGTCTTCATTTTATTTGTGGTTCACCTTTTCAGTGGAATTTCAGCAGCTTTGTGGTTGCGAAGTTCCATATTACCCTTGCAACCAGGCAGTAGTTTGAACGAGAAATTGGAATATGAATAGGAGAGGGACTGAATAGAATGATAAGTAATAAATAATGACAATAAAATGGTAGCCTTACAAAGCAATGGGCTACTGGGGTCAGTGAAAGAGAAAGTGTCAGAAGAAGAATGTAAATAATACAAAAACTATAAAGAATATTAAATGAAGACCAAATGAAAAGTTGCTCAGAATTGACCATTCTATAACATACTAAAGTGAACTTGAAAGTGGACTACCCCTATAATATGGGCAATGGCTGACCATTGTGACTTCTTCTGGCAAATTGTCAGCCTATTGGCTGGTGCATTAAAACTGTCCCTTCCACAAAGGTCATCTTATTGGGACTGGTTCCTATTCCTTTGGTCATGAACTATGTCAGGACACGGATGCCCTCTGCAGCCAACAGTTTTGCATGGACACACTGAATATCAGAATAGTTGGCCCACCTTATGGGTAAAAAATGAAATCAACCCAATTTAGCCCATCATTTGGGTGACCGGACCAGGCTCCCCTTTTTTGGACCAGGTCCTTTTTCTATAGGGCAACTAAACACATATACCTATTTACTAAATAGGCTTAATTAGGCCTATTTCTCTCTATATGGCCTAGAATTTCTCATGTATTAAAAGAGACCTGACGCTCTTTACATTCATTTTCTATTTTTTTGTTTTGTTTTCCCACAATTTTTCTTTTTCACAGTAGAAGAATGTCATTTTTACACTGGGCGAGTTTAGAACATCCTACATGGAAGAATCTGTCTAACAAATGATGACAAATCACCCCGCTGTCAATGCAAGACCTCTGCAATCTTATGGCAATAAATCTCTTGGCTACAAACATGTTGGCAGGGGATCATAATTCATACAAAACATTTTGAAGAACATCTTTTCCATGTTAAAAGACTTCTCGTGGCTACAGAGCTGAAGTCTTTCAGACTCAATGACTTAGTTGAAGGCTCTATATCCATGGGTACTTGCCGTGCAGAGTAGTTATATGAGTTCTACACCACAGCAAACATGGGTTCATTGATTTCATTCTGCACCACAGCTCAGTTACTCACAGGAGCCAACACCAATGCAGAAAAAATCTGATTTTTTTTGTTGGTGTTCACTGCTGTGGGTATAAATTTGCCATGCAGAATTACATCATATCACAGTTGAATTGCTGTGCCGTGTCCCAGACACAGATACACCATTTTATGTGAACAGAACTTAAAGACTAAAAAGAATCATAAAGTCACAAAGAATGGTAGGACAACCACACATCTACATGAACTCTAAAGGTGGCCATAGACACAAAGATCCGCAACATCGCCAAACGAGCAGATCTTTCCACGATATGCCATTAACGAGCGTGGCTATATCAGGGGTAATCTGATATTGGCCGAACGATCCGATTACGATGCGCAATGGGCTCCAGCGGGATCGGTCAGATCAAAATCAACCCTGACCGATTGACCAAACGACCGATCTCCGCCAGACGAAAGATGTCGGCACATGCCACACACGATCCGAAAATCGTACGAATAGGATCTGTGTGTCTATGGCCACCTTAAAGTGGACCTGTCACCTACACATAAAAAGCTGCATAATGAAAGTCCTTTGCAAATTAAATATGAAACCCCCAAAAAATTTTTCATTAAAACATCCATACCTGTTATAAAGGTGTTTAAATATCTAAACTGTCAATCAAATATTACCTGCCCCGCCTCTATGCCCGTGGCATAGAGGAGGGGCAGTCAATTACTTTCACTTTCCATTCAGCACTTCCTACATGTCACTGCTCTCCCCACATTCCCCCTTCCCTCCTCAGGCTCTATAATTGTGTAGGGCACTGCACATGGACATTAGGTCCCTCATTCTGGTGCATACACAAGATTTTGGGGTGATACACAATTTCCCTTAATAACTGTGTCCACAAAATGGCTGCTGCCTGCTTGCTGTGATTGTATAATTCCAAGACAGAAGGAAACAAAATTTAAATAATAAATACAGTGTAAGTAAAGTTTATTTTGCTCAACTAACATGATAGAAAAGAATTTGAAATTTTTTCTTAGGATGACAGGTCCCCTTTAAGGTACAATCCACACAGCCACTGAGCACCAAGATACAATCCATATTTATAAATGTGCATCTTCCATGTTTGTTCTTTAATGCCATCCTCTCCAAACCTGCTTTAACCTCCTACTTCTATGTCTCTCTTCCTTTAGTTCTCACCTCTGTCTGCCTTGAAACAAGCCAAAGAAAGTTCTGATTTTATTCCTGGCTTACCCATGATATTAAGGATGTTATCGGCGATGGTGGTGGGGGTCATTGTTCCCTGGGTGGTCTCGTTCTGCAGGATGGACATCATAGTTTCCAGTTTGCTCAGTGTGTGTACTTGGCAGGCTGCACACTCAAGCTTCTTGCTGGCAACCTGAATGGTAAACAGAGTGTAACATGTACTTGCAATCCTTTGCAACTGTGCTTCTTTGTAAGGATATCAGCTGGAGTAGCCTGCTCCCAGAATGCTCTACATCACTCTACATCTCAAGTAATATTCTTACCGTGCACTGGGCCAAAGCTGCAGCAATCTTTCGTATGTCATCGACCGTATTAACTTTCAAAGAAATGAGGGCTTCTGTGATGTTTTGGCGTACAATATGGAGGTCTGGTTCATACGGCTCCACTCTTTCATACTAAGGAAACATGAGGAAGACACAAACCTAAAGTGACATGGGATAAGGTGAGCATGCTGCAATAGGCACTTGGCCTTCTATGAGGAGGATGTCTCCAGATTCATACTGCAAAAGCACTACACACCACACACATTAATGTCTTAGTTACCATTTAAACGACTCAATGTCTTGAGCTACAATCCCCTTAAAGTCTACTTTCATTTACCTCATTAAGAATAGTGATGAGAGCCAAGGAGAACTCGGTGACGTGCTGGGGGTCACCCTGTATCAACAAGCCATGCAGGTCGGTCTCTGTCAGGTTCCTCATCCAATGAGTAAAGCTGCTAAAGCCTTCAGGGACAACAGGCAGTAAAATATTCATGGACCTGTGGAAAATGGGGGCAGCAGATGAATGCATACGAAAGTCTCCCAGCTACATGAATGTAATAGACTGATACATAATTATAATAACACAAATCATTCAGTACTAGGGTAAGTATAATTGGGAATGCACTAAATCCACTGTTTTTGGGATTAGGCCAAATCGCAAATAAGATTCAGCCGAATACCAAACGGAATCGGATTCAGTTCAGCCAGGCACTTGGATTCGTCCAAATTCAAATCCTGCTGCAAAACACAGAATCCTGCCTGAATCCCGAACGGAATCCTGGAAAAGGTTTATTCCTAAATTAAATACCAAAATAGACACTTAAATACAAATTATATGATAATAATAATAAACCAAATACATTTTCTTCCTGGGGAGGTTGGCTCATTGGGTGGAGACAGGGTTCCACCTTTGAGGTAATGTTAAAGGAGAAGGAAAGCTACCAAGGCAGTTTATTGCCAATAGATGACCCACAATAGTGCAAGCTATAACACTATATTTGTTCTGCTGAATGCTTTACCCTACCTGAGTAAACAGCTCTAGAATCTCTCTCTGTTTGTTTAGGATAGCAGCTGCCATGTTATCTTGGTGTGACATCACTTCCTGCCTGAGTCTCTCCCTGCTTACTCATAGCTCTGGAATCAGATTACAGCAGGGAGGGGGGAAAGGAAGGGGGAGAGAGGAGCAAACTGAGCATGCTCAAGCCCTAGCCCTGGAGGTTTAAGCTGAAAACAGTAAGTCTGATACAGAAGCCCATGAGTACACAATAGAAGGAAAGAAATGTGCTGTTTCTTTTAACAGAGGACTCAGAGCATGAATATCTTGTAAATTATATCCTTATAAACGGTGAGTTCTGATGTCATCAGTTATAAACAGTGAGTTCTGATGTAATTTCTGTCACATGACTCACTGAAATTTGTGTATTATAATAAATAAAGTACCCCAGTTGCAAAATATGAGGCTATTAGAAGTTACCTTGGAGTTTCATGACCTGTATAAAAACACTCGGCCTTCGGCCTCGTGTTTTTATATGGTCATGAAACTCCTCGGTAACTTATAATATCCTTATATTTTACAAGAGGGGGTACTTTATTCACTATATATATATATATATATATATATATATATATATATATATATATATATATATATATATATATATATATATATATATATATATATATATATATACACTGCTCCAATAGGAATGTAGAGATATAAGCTAGTAATCAAGGTTGCAGCAGGAACACATCACGTAATACTTTCCACTGAAGACACTGTTTATACTGTTCTACCTACTGGTTTAAAGCCACGGCGGCTGCTCCCTGCTGGTCCTGCACCACCACAGACACATCAACTGCAAAATCCGACTCGTGGAATCCAGTAGGCAGATGGGTGCTGTGTTCTGATCGGCTGCCCTTGTACACCCAGAATTCATCACAGTGACCTGGCTTGCAACGTCTCACTATCAGGCTGAACACAAGGGAGCCAGCCTCATCCTCTGCATCCCTCCAACCTGTAGAGACAAACACAGGGTGTAAGAGCAATTCTATAGTATATATAAATATAGTAATGTGAATAATACACAGGAGAGGGGTGTTTTGCCTACTTCTGTTTTCCACCGCAGAAAGCACCCCATGTGGCAGTGCCTTAGCGTATAATGGCCCTTTAAAGATCTCCCAGGCTCAAAGACGTATGACTCTTAAAGGGGAAGTAAAGTCTAAAATAGAATAAACCCAGAAATGCTGTATTTTGCATAATAAACATAAACTTACTGTACCACAATATTTTGTGGTCACAGCCTCATTGCACCCTGCCTAATGATTTTAAAAATAGTGGTGAGCACAACTTTCCCTTGTTTGTTATAGTTTATACAGGAGCAGTGACCAGCTCCATGTTGTAGCTCCCACCCTTCCCAAATATAGTCAGGTGATCCCACTGGTGTCTAATAAAAGGGCAGCCAAGTTTGGGAGTTTTACTTTGAAAGCAGCTAGTAAGTTACGGGTAAAACTTTGTCCCTTTGTAAAATGAAGCAATATAATTCTTAATGAATCCGATGCAATTTGAGCGCAGGACTGGCCAGATATGGGATGACTTTGACGTAGTTGGCAGCTTAAATATATTGCAATATATGGAAAAACAATCCCTGTTTTGTTTAAAGGGTAAGGCATTTTTTAGTAGCTGTATGCACAAAATGTCTCTGTCTTAAATATATTGATAATGGGTTGAGTGCAGAGGATTCTTGTATTTGTCTTACTGCACCACAAGCCTAATCAAACAAATGATTTATGCTTTCAAAGTTGGCCACAGGGGGTCACCATCTTGTAACTTTGTTAATCATCTTTGCAAGACCAAGACTGTGCACATGCTCAGTGTGGTCTGGGCTGCTTAGGTATCATCATAAATTATCAAAACAGCAAATAATATCTGCCAGAAGCCGAAACAGCAAGACTGATTAATAATCAGAATATACAGACTGCACTGTGTCCTGTGTTGTCATGTAATCTAATTTGGATTTTATAGTTTTTGTATTGTTTAATGCAAACTTTCTTCAACTCTGCAGAACCAGTGGCGGCAGCAAAATAATCCTCCAAATAGAATCCCAGTTTATCTCTACACAGTCACTGACTGCTCTACAGGGAAACAAACAAAGATGCTTGAGTTCTGCATGGCTGAGAAGGCAGGGGCTCCCCCTGCTGTTCATAAGTATGATTGTTTCCCTGCAGAGCAGTTAGGGACCATCTGACAATTTCTATCCACAGCAGTAAATGAAGGGAGAATTTCACTGCATACAGTCAGGTTTCTTATAAAAACGGTACATATTTTTAAATTAAAGTATATTGGAGATAGGTTTCTTTTTCATTAAAGAAAGTAAAAATGGGATTTTTTTGCCTTTACATGGCCTTTAAGGTGGCCATAGACGAACCTGTCAAATTCTCGAGAGGTAATTGGGCACTAAATGATCGTTCACCTAACGATTTTCATCTGACATCAGTTAGGAAATTGATCAGTCAGGTTCGAAAATTTTCATCTGTCACAGTGAAATGTATTCATTGTCCAATTGTTTGCTGGGCCAGGCAGGCAGCTACCCACTGTTTCCTGGATTCAACTAGACTATATTGCTTGAAAAGGCCTTTTTTGTCTACGGACAAATTGTGCATTTAAACAATTGTTTCAGGTCCCACGACAACGACAAGATCTTTTAAAAATCGTAAAATCTAACTTTACACTTACCTGTGCACACAAAACTGATCTTTCTGGACAGAGCATGAACGGCCCCGTTGGGAGATATGGTACAGGAACCCCCAGAAGGAGGGCTGTTTGGGAGCAGATCGATAGAAGCAAATCCCTCTTCCATGGAAGGGTGAACGACACGAAGAGTAAACGTGTATCCTTGCCCATCCTTCAGCGCTCCCAACCTCAGTACCAGGTTCATCTGCTGGTCCCCCGTAGATGTGGTGCTTGAGTCTAGTGGAAGGGTCTTGTTTTCAAAGCTTTGTGCTGTCCATCTCTGCAACAGAGAAAATGTTAACCAGCTCAGCAAGAAGCTCTGTTTTATAAAAAAATGACAAGTTGGTGCATTCTGTAAGCTGTAACAAGTTCTCGTTTTTAGAGCACGTGATCCAACACGTCACCGACATGTCCTACCAATATGGGCAGTCTGATTGTGTTTGAATCCGATGAGATAAAATCTGAAGGACTTTTACTTCTCATTGAAATTGACTGTTGACTATAGATGCATGAACAAAACACACCATCCAACTTTATCTGATCCAATTTACATTAAATATTAGGGGATCCAAAAATGTTGTGCTGTTTCATGACAAGAATTTGTGGGTCAGATGTGGGCCCCAGACAATCTAATCAAAATCTCCTGAATAGTTTAGCCCTATAATCTTCTGGTTCCCTAGCTTCCTCCATGCTTGTATATGCCCAGTACAGAATGTCTTGCATACACTCAGCCGTGGTGGTGCAGAGGACCAGCAAAAGAAATATACCGCGGGTCAGTGAATTTTTGAAAATCCCAGAGAAGCAGGCTGGAAACTTCAATTCAGCTTAGCCCCCAATATGAGAACAGCCGCCTATGGTGGTTACAAATGTGAAGAGACAAATGAGAAGGTTCTTACTACATGCCAGGAGTCATTCAGACAGTTTGTGCAGCGGCCTTCCAGGTAGACATATGAACTGGCGCTGACTTCATAGACGGACTGGGCCTTGCATGACACGCACTTCAAGGACACGATGGGAACTGTCCCCCTTTTAATCAAAACCTAGTGGAACAAAAACAAGACTCCATTAAAATGTTATTGCAGCTGAGCTGAGTATTTACAGAGAATTCATCCACACTGCCCAAACGTAACAGCAAAACTAACGTAAAACAGCATATCACCCAATGAAAGAGTGTAGACAAGACTAGCCGCGTACTGACCGTTTGATTGGTGGATTCAGAGTTCATGCTTGACTTGCTGACTGTCAGGAAAAATGTGTACTCCACTTCCGCTTGCAACATGGATTTGGGAATGGTCATGAAGCCCAGCTCAGAACTGAACTCTAAGGGGCATCTGATAGCTTCCGAATTCTAAACATGGAATTGGACAATGAACAGCAAGAGATGACATTTATCATAATCATTGGTTGTCATGATGTATTTTACAATAAAGCTGTGGAGCGCCAATTAAGCATCTCCCAGTGACCAAAATTCCTAATTTTTTAGCCCTGACCTTTGTGCCACTGTCCCTGGGTACTTTGCTTGGGGAGCCATTTTTCCTCTGCTCCCAGGTGACCATTGTGAGGGGCTTTTGTTGGGCGGATATGCCCTGAAGTAATTCTGCTATTGCACAACCCAAAGCCAATACAAGGGGTACCTGGGAATAGAGGACAATTGCACCACCATTTTATTATATGCATGTTTATTACAAATAAACATGCATCAATGCCTACAGATGCCTCAATGACTTCAACCCCCAGGCAACCCAGCAGTAACCTTTATCTATCGTCCCTGCAGGTTTAGCAGTAGGGGGTAAGTCAATTATTCTGCCGTAGGCAAGGAATGTGCCCGTCCCAGGATATCTGGCCCTGATAAGGCAGTGGAATCATTTTTGAAAATGTATATCCAGAGTTTGGGAATCCCACACTGTAGGCAGAATAACTGTGTTTAACAAAAATTTTATAACACCACACCGAAACTCGTTTGTTAAACACTTATTTTTCACACTTGAAAAAGGGCCTTGGTGACCGAAACATGTCGTGTGGACAATAATAAAAATGCAATTTGCTGTTATTCTGCCTACAGAGTGTGATTCCAAAACCCTGGATATACATAGTTAATACAAAGAGGAGGCCAGGGATGGAGCCTCCAGGGAACCACTACAACTGACTACTAAAAATTCCGGCTAACTGTGTGTAAAACAAGTATTGGGTTTTTGAAAATGTGTCTATGCCTACATCGAATGAGCCAGTGTTTAGCAAATATCTACTGTATAGCAATCATCCTCTCACCTTTGTGAATGTTGTGCAAGACCATCTGTAATTCAGTGGCGTTTGGCTGCTTTCTACCAGGTTCGGATCATAAGACTTTTTTCCATCCAGCATAAGGTCACGGCTTTTGGACCAAACACGATAAGAGCCACCATCGATGATGGGCACCAGCTTGCTCGGCATCATGGTTACATTGGCAAAGCTATTCCTTGACAGAGGCGTGTCTCCAAAGGTCACAGAAAAGACAAAGCAATAGTCTCCAATGTCTAAGGCCAGTTTGGGTATCACCAGCTGCGGTCGGCTTAAATCAACATTCTGGAGATGAACTTTGTCAGATTCCTGGTAGTGGAGACAGCTGGCAGCTCTGTATATCTCCCACAAGTGCTTGGTTTGATAGCTAAAGCAATTGTGCAGGTCAATTTCTGCTTCAATGTAATTCCTTTGCGAACGTCTCATAATGACTTGAGGTGGCAGTGCAAGCTCAACTACAGGCTCTACACACTCCAAAACCCGGGTGGTGATAGTCAATTGGAAAACTAAATAGTTAATGAGGTTAGAGGCATTTACCGTGACCAGGTAATCTCCAGGTGCATGATAGGTATGATTGGCCTGTTCTATGTAAGTTATCTGCACAGGTGTTCCGTCTCCAAACACCCAAAGGAAAATCACGTCTTTAGAACTTGGTTTAACAATTGCCTCAAAAGTGACACTTCTGTTGACAAAGGTATTTACTGGTTTCAGTTTCCCCTCCTCGATCATCTCTTGGACTCTGATGGTTTTACTGATGTTCAGACCCCCCAAGTCATTCAAAGCACTCAAATGAATTGTCAGAAGCCCGGCAGCCTTTGGGGTGTAGGTGACATTTTTGCCTGCAAGGCTGGTTGTGGAGTGACCCTGCAAATCAAACTGCCAAGTGTACGCAACTAAGGAGCCATTACTGACCTCCGCGATGAAGCTCCTCTCTATTCCAACCGGCATTGCTACCTCACAGCAGTTAACTATTGTCAGGTCCCTTATTGCTTCAAGGACAGAAATCATAACTGTGTCCCTTTCTTCGCTGACTTCATTGTGAGCGACTATAGTAACTGGATAACCTCCTATTTTGGTGAACTCGTGGGTATAAGTGGTGCTGTTTAGCAAAATGGAGTAATCCCCATTGATGGTGAGCTTGTAGGTGACAGAGGAGCCGGCGGTCATGTGGATGGTAAAATTGACTTTCTCTCCAGGTTCCACCACTTTTTTGCTGACCAACAACTTCAGTCCTTGGATTTTGTCCTGAACGGTGATATTTTTGCTTTCAGTTTCCCAGCTGATGTCATTGGATGCATTCAGGGTGATAACAAAGAAACCGGCTTCAGTGAAAGGCACTGTTACTCTCCTTCCTTCTTTCATGCCTTCCTGCAGATCCCATGACCAAGAGACATTGGTACCTTTCTGCACATTACCGTTTAGGCACAAGACAGTCCCTGTGGGTATATGGTCCCCTCTATGATCCATGGCTGAAATAGATACCCCTTCAACTGGCTCTTGAACAAAGATTAATATTGTTGAGTTGACCAAGCCCAAGGTGTTGTTCGCAACACCAAAAACCTCCTTGACACCAGGGCTAATAAAATGATAGAGGACAGACGATTCATAGGTGAACCAGATGACACTTTCTTCCAGATACCAAGAGTAAGTCACTCCAGAACCACTGCTTAGAACCATACTTATATTAACACTGGCATTGACTGCAGCTGGGTTAGGAAATGCCAAGAGTTTAATCTGGCCAATAGTTTCTATGAACTCAATGTGTTTGCTAACAGTACTGTTTCCCAACATGTTGGTTGCTTTCAGTACAATAGTATAAACGTCGGCTTCTATGCTGGTAAACTGATAGTTCTTCCCAGAGCCACTCTGAATGGTACGGTCATTCCTCAGAATAACCCAACTGTATGAGATGTTAGTTCCCTCTATCACATCTGCCTGGAGGGTAAGACTTCGATTGGTCGGGAAACAGCAGTCATTCACCAAATCACTTGTTACAATATGGAGTCCTTCGATCGCTTCCAAGACATATATGACGACACTGGATTGTTGGGCACTGACGTTATTCTCAGCCGTGACGCTCACATTGAAGGTACCGACGGAGCGGAAGGTATAAATGATTGTGGAGCACCCAAGCATAGGTGTACAGCGGTCGCACAGAATCCATGAGTAACGCACATTGTCTCCTGCGAGGAGGAAAGCAGTGAAACTTACAGAGCTATTTAGTGGCACTACAGTCCAGTTAGCACTCATGGTTAGTCCTTGTATCCTTGACATGACTGTGACATTAAGACTGGTCTTACTGCTGCTGACATTATTGTAACTATTTAGGCTGACTGTAAAGCTGCCGGTGCTTTGATAAATCTGAGTTGCTATCTGACCCTCTTGAGTGTTGCCGTCTCCAAAGTCCCAGTGGTGGCTAACTTTTGTCCCATTACTGACAGCTGTAAACTGGTAGGTCTGATTGAGCTCCAGATCCTTTGTCCCGTTGTATATAATCGAGATCGTTCCCACCGGTTCTTGAACTTCGACGAAGGCCGTATCGTTATTAGAAGATACGTTATTGAAGACAGAGACCGTGACGACATACACGCCAGGAACCTTGTACATGTGACGAGCTTCTGTCCCGCTGCTTTGCTTGGAACCATTTGTTCCAAAGTCCCATATGTATCTGTATTGATAGAAAGGGAAGACTGTGACTTGGAAATAGCTCTCGTTGCCAAGTCCCACAAACTGACTCACTGGCAAGAGGGTCACATTGACAATTTCGGGTTCCACACAGACATTGGTGTAGTAATAGGCCTTGTTTACTTGGCTGGAGACAATGAGGGAGAGAGGAAATATGCCGCTTGTTGAGAAGTTATACTCTACCGATGACACGCCAAGAGTAGTAATAATGTCGGAACCGTTGCCAAAGGTCCAGTTGAAGGTATAGTATTCATAGTCTCCTGTTACTTCAGCGGTGAGTGTAACATTTGGGCTTTCCAATATGCAGCCGGAGGGCTCTATTCTTACCACTTGTAAAACATACACATGGACCTTCAGGGTCTCTGAGACGCAGTTCACCGGATTAATGGCGGTTACGTTGACTGTGTAGTTTCCATCTTTTGGATATATATATTTTACAACAGGCTCATTGCCCATCTGAAGTTTGCCATCCCCCATGCTGAAGATCCATGTGATATTGTCTCCTGATTCTACGGAGGCATTTACAATGGTCGGCAGGCCTCTCTCCGTTGGTTGATTCGAGGAAACATTCAAGCCAGTTATCTCTTCAAAGACCTGGAAGACTTCACTGGATGATATAGCACTTAGGTAATTTCTGGCCGTAACCTTCACATTGTAGACCCCCATGCTTATGTAGGTGTGATTCAAAGTAGGGTCACTGATATTAAACTCTTCAGTCCCATCGCCAAAATCCCAGTCGTACTGAACCTCAAACGCTGAAGGCTCCACTTTTGCTTGGAAAACGGCTTGTTGGCCGCTCACTAGAACTGCCTCTGCTTTTATCGTGAGATTAGTCAGGAAGCTCTGAACTTGCAGAGGAATCAGCTGAGAGCGGTTTTCGTGCATGTTGGACACACAGACGGTTATATTGTAAGCTCCTGTTTAAAATATAGAAAAAAAATTAATTGCATCTCAGGGGAAAATAACACAAGACTCGAGCAAGAAAAAGTGAAACGTAATCAGTGAATGGTGCCTACTGTCTGCAAGGAATATTAAAAATACAGATTTTGGAATCTTCTCCGTACCTGCTTCCCGATAGGCATGTGTGACGTTATTCTCTATCAGAACTTGGTAGACAGATGGGTTGGGTACTGGGAAGGATTGGTTGTATGGAGGCAAGTATTGATAAAGCTGGTATGTGCCGTCTCCAAATGACCAACTGAAAGAAAGGGTATAAATGAGGTTATTTGGGTCTTAGGGTACCCAGCGTGTCTGGATAAAAATAAGTTGAGTAAAAATCCACCAAAAGCACAAATATCAACACAGTGACTCATATTTGGTCAAAGCTGGACGACTTTTCCACATTAACTGACCTCTGTATTTGTATATAAGCATAGTACAACGGAAGCGGACAATTTGGCCCTAAATCACTACTGTATGTACTGTAAATGCAGGAACTGTAAAGACTTGTAACATATGCATCGACCTTCAGGGTCTCTGTGACGGGAGTTCACCGGATAAATGGCAGTTGTATATTTTCCATCTTTTGGATTTAGATACTTTATCTAAAACATTAGTTTTTTCTAATATTGCCATGCAGTTAATGCAAACAAACCTTACCTGAACATTGCATCCACAGCTGAATCAATAAGTATCATGGCTGACAACTCCACCAAAGAATTCTGGGTGGCAATAAGCGGCACCCCGAAAACCATCAGGTCTTTCATGGGGTTCATCTTTTCTACTGTCACGTTGTAATTCACAGAGGCGTTGCTTACATGGTTCGATGCTGTGAGCTGCAAAAACATACGAGTCATCAGTGTATGTGTGAATTAGTGAACAGAAAATAAAGAGCAAATTAAGGTTGTCACAGACACACGTGCAGATCTTTTTGATTGTTGTAGCCAAGAAACGGGTCGATGATAGAGATCCAATCCAAAGTCTGATCACAATTACATTTTTATAATTAGAACATGTATTAAGGGTATACTGCACCAGATGTAATTTATTTTCATATTAGAGAAAGAAAAGAACAGTTGAATATCAATGAGTACAGATGCAGAATAAAGCAGCACATGGTACATACTGTGAGCTTGTACACCGCTGCAGACTGATAGATCACATTGAAAACCACATTATGGTAAGTGAAAGAAGGCTTGTCGTCAACTGTCCACTTAAATGAGACGTTTGTGCCGGCTTCCACCGAGGCCACGTTAATCTGCAAGAGAAAAACAGACAATAGCCTGTCACTGCTGAGCCTATTAAATCAAGAGGCTGGGTTTAGCCCTTGGCCTTAATCTTTAACCAAAAAAGCCTAAAAAATAAACGGCCCTATCCATATTGAGTATCAAACTCTGTCTAGGAGGAGTCAAATCTATAGATATGCAAGACAGTATAGCCCATTTATCAAAATACTTCTAAATGCTGTGCCAGTCTCAGGCCCTTATTTCCCTGCATGCTTAGCAGTTTCCCCAACCTGATTGAGTTTAGGAGGGTAGAAGCCAGGGGACAAGTGCTAAGTTTGATTGGTCTGTGCAGAATATCATCTGTTGGCAGGGTTGGATTGGCCTCCCGGGGCCCACTCCCTGCCCACCCGTCCAATTGACAGTCAGCCCGTCCGCCCTTCACTCTGCACTCACACAGCCTGGCAAGTGGCAGTCCTGCAATAGCGGAGGGGACCCGGACATGACAGCTGGCTGGCTCTTGTGGCGTGTGTTGCATCTGCACGTAGGGTCGGACTGGGCCGGCAACCCGTGGTTCCTCTTCTTGACGAGACTGGCCTGAAGAAGGGCCCGATGCCCCTAGAACACGTGCACGCACGCAGCAAAGCAGGGAGCAGTGGCGGGGGGCCCTGAGTCTTGGGGGGGAAATTGGCGTGGGGAGCAAGCAGGTAAGAGGGGTACAAGCAGGGCACTGGGCCAATTAGTATTGCTCAGGCTGACAAAACTACTTGTCCCGACAATTTATTCACCCTGATTCAAATCAGGGTGAATAAATTGAATTGTCAGAACAACAGGGCATTGCAAACAAACACTTTGCCTTTATTTTACCTTTTATGGGCCACAATATTATTCTCAAACTTTAGCATCATTTTTCCAATGTCGATCCCCTTTTTCCTCCCCTTTTATGGAAGACATCAATACCCAAAAGCAGAATCCAGTGAGAGCCCCACCCTAATGTTAAGGAAACGCCCTTGTGAATACTAAAAAAAACAAAAAAAAAACCTTCATTCATTTCAAAGATGATCATGAACCACAACAAAAAGTTTAAACATAAACAAATGTATCTGATGATATTGCCAGCAGTCCATTAGTGCGCCAATTATATCCACTCCAGCAGCAGTAATGGAAAAAAGATGTAGACTGGAGCCTCATTGGCCAAAAAAAATTAAGTTTCATTTAATTATTTCTAAATTATGCTACTAATGCTTCAATAATACTTGAATAGAAGATATTTTTGTAAAGAGGGCATGAATAGGGAACACATGGTCCTGCAGATGCTGCTGGGCTACAATAGGGACTAGACAAGTCTATGTGCAACATGATTTCTACAAATGGGGCCTCTGTTATCCATTGGGAGGGAAATTATTAAGTCCCCATCTCCCAAGCTACAATAGAGACATCATACTACTCTATCCATGAGAATTAAAGTCTAAATTTTTTTTAGACTGTACCAGCCCAGAGGTTGAGCAGTCCTTTAACGGTAATGATCCAGGCCTTCAAAGTTGTCCCCAGCAGCTCCCCATCTTGTTAGACCATGTTTTGTGCGTCAGTGGCACTGCACATGCTCAGTGGGCTCTGGGCTGCTGAGAAACTAAGCTTAGGGGTTGTGGGAAATTATTAAGCAGAAATGGAGGTTTGTCTGTGATAAAGGCTGATGAGTGAGTAAATAATGGACACATGTAACTTACCACTTTAGTGTTGACCAGGACTCTGGTCTGAGGGAATGGGCTAGCACTTAATCCGCGGATGGGATCCTCTATTTTCACACTGACATTCAGGCTCTGTGAGTTTATCATGTTCTGCGCTGTAATGACAACATCTAAAAAGTTCTTGCCACGCCCATCCAGGTAAATCTCTGAATACCAGACATCTTCCCCCTCGGTGCACACGTCAGTGAAATCAGCGACGGAAAGAGGACACGTCGGTTGGAAGCTCCAACTCTCATTGCTGCCAGACCAAGAGGCTGTAGCATTGGACCCTGAGAGGATCTTCAGGACAAGAACAGTATTGTCTGAGGGAAGATAAATGATGTCTTGCTGTGGAGATGGGTAGACAGCCTGTAGACCTGACACTGGTGAGTTGACTTGGAAGGTGCAGGATTTGTTGGCCTTAAACTCTTGGTTTCTAAAGAACGCTGTGACCGTGTACTGGCCGGGCCAAGCAAGACCAGGATTTTGGTTCAGAATTGGAGCATTTACTTCTGAAGTCCCAGTCACCCTCATGGAGCAGAATTTACTATCCATTTGTCCACTCTCTCCTGACCAATCACCTGCCGTGTTGACATTGGTTGCATCTCCCAAGACGTTTGTTGGGATGCAGCTGATCCAGTGAGAAAAGCTGAATGTGCGAACAGCAGACTCAGAAGGGGAGCAGTTAAGGAATCCATGGTTTGGGCCATCATGTTGTACAACAAAGAGGTGATCAGGGTGCACTTGGATTCTTAGATCATCAAACAATGCCTTTAAAATAGATAAATATATTTGTATATATTAATACGTTTTGGCGTTCCATATCTCCCTGTAACTGAAACAGCCAAATAAAAGACACTTGGTGGCCTTCCAACAGACCCTGATAAAACATAAGACACAAGAATGCCAATCCATGAGTTATACAAACCCTGAACTTTTAGGAATCCATCCCCTTGTGCTGCCTGTGCTCTCAGATGTAACAAATAACTAAATTGGCCATAAACCCGAAGATCTGCTTGTCTGGTTACCAACTGAGCAGATCTTTGCCTAATATCGCCAACTATGTGCTGAGACATATCAGCCTGATCTGACTGTTCAGATCATAATGCGTGCCAATGATTTTAATGGTTTCTGACAGTTCCCTAAGCCTAGCCCCCTGCTCTCCTGCTGATCTGTCTGACTACTTTGCTGAGCTGGCTGACTACTGTTACTTTGTATCAACAGGCTGCATCATCCAAACCCCAAAATTCCCTGCACACTTGATTTCAATAAGGAAAGGAACAGTGCAATGCATTGTGGTTTATGTAGTTCCTGCATGCTGTCTGTAAGCTGTGGAGAAGTTGTTACAATTTGTAACATCAGTGTTTAGTCCCTCCTTCCCTGCCAGGATTTCAAATGATGCAGAAAGAGAAGAAATGTTACACAGCTGGATTTCAGCATAGAAAATGGCATTTATTCATACTTTTTAGAGACACAGAAAACTGTCATGGGTATATTAGGGGTTTCTGGGATATGTGGGACTCTTTATCAAATTTTGGCTTGGAAGCTGGAGTTCCCCTTTAAAACAAGCATAAAACAATTCCAAATTACCATGTAGTTGGTGGTGTTCCCCGGAGGAATAATAAAGTTGAACTCTCTGTGCAAGACATAGCTAGGAGAGCCAACACCAGGCTGTGGGGGGGCAGAAGTGGTATATTCAATGTCCTTATCAGGCACACACCCGCTCCCTAAGGGTATACTGCTGTTTGTGCTATTGGACGTGTCCTGCCCCTCTTCACACTCTGATTGGCTTTGCTTTATGTTCTGGATGATAGGCAAGGAAGTCGGAGTATCTGGGTTGCATTCTAGTTGGAAAGAAAAAAAATAGCTGTTACCAGTCGGATGGTGAAAGGCATCTAAGGCGTTATACCTATGGTATACGGGGTATTTCCGTTGTTTTGCCCACTGTGATTTCAGCATCAAGACACTAGAAATCCCCCACCCCGTCTCTATGATAAATGTCAGTACTAGAGTCTGTCAGCCAATTGCAGCCTAAAACACACACCCACTTGAACGTTTTTGACCAGCTGACATCTGACAAGAGATAGAGCAAAACACCTGAAATCTGTCCCACAGGCCCCAGGCCTTAGACCTACTCACCATGACTGTTGTCTAGAGAAAAGACCTGGAATTTCATCTGCACGGATCTCTGAAGCTCCTTGGTTTCCAGTTCAAGCACTGACAAATACACGTCCTGGACAAAGTGTACTCCGGGGAACACTAGGACCTGATTGGAAACACAAAGTACAGACTTTCACCCTCTAGCCGTCTGCATACAGGGTGTGCGAGAATGCCTGAGATTGCTCTAGAACCCGATGATCTTGTAATAGACGATCTAAAGTGTTTTGATGTACTGCGTGGCTCTTCTAAGCATTCTCTAGAATAGTGGTTTCCAAATGTGGGTCTGGCCCTCCTAGGAGGGTCTGGAGCAATGGCTGGCGGGCCCCAAAAACGTTTTTTTGAGACTCACCATGTATACGAGGAGGTCCAGGTGCTCTGCCCTGAGCCATGAGCTTAAGGGAGCAGTGTTTGTAGAGCATGCACTCAAAGAGCAATTCTCCAAGCAAGTACAAACATGGATTACAGTCTTATGCGTTTTGCGTTCTACCAACACAACAGGTTAGGGGCTAGACTGCCTCTTTGCAATCTAAGACACACCTGGAAAGCCAATCTGGAGGTGTATCAGGGTGAGATTTGAAAGCGACAACAAATATGAGTTGGTCCCACATCTCACCCTAAGAAGCCAACATTATCCACTGCTTTAAATCATCAGGCAGGCAGTTAGGGAAACCAAGACACCAATGAGCATATAGAGGGCAGGTTGCACTGTTCTTTGGGAGAAGGGATCATTCATAGAAATTAATATGGCAGACTCCCTTTTTTCTATGATGTACAGAACTCTAGGCAGAGGTAATGCCGCAAGTGCAGCAGAACAGGACACATACCTCAACCTCGTTTCCATAAGGAAGAGACACGTTTTTACTTCTCCGCAAGTTTTTCAGCGATTGCATTTCACCAGAGAGTGATCCCAGCACAAAGTAGTCAGCGTTTAACTGAATGTCTAGGAGAAACAAGATAAACCGGTCAACTGACATTGCAAAAAAAGTCTCCAAGAACGCAAAGTTTTTCAGCTCGAGACATCCATACTGTCATTGGAAAATATGTTTTTTTTTTAATGAATCAGTTAATAGTGCTGCTCCAGTAGACTTCTGCACTGAAATCTGTTTTTCAAAAAAGAGCAAACTGATGTTTTTATATTTAATTTTGGAAATCTGACATGGGGCTAGACATATTGGCAGATTCCCAGGTGCCCCCAGTCATGTGACTTGTGCTCTGATAAACTTCAGTCACTCTTTACTGCTGTACTGCAATTTGGAGTTATATCAGGATATAGTAGCACATTCATGTATAATAACCCCAGAACCCTAGAATTAATTGTGTTGGTTTGGGGGAGAGGGGCTTAGTCTTGCCAAGCCTTATTTAAAACACACAGATCCCAAAAATAAGCATGGCATCTCCTTATGGTCCGAGTTACCTTGGGGTTTATATTCACACACATAACTGTGTTTGGTGCTGCACAGATCCGTGTTACAGACCCCGCTACGACCCATCATGACACAACGATCAGCCTGCGAGGGTTCAGGTTGCCCCGGAAGCCAATTCTGGCAGCTCTCTAGAGTGAAGTTCCTACCGGAGTCATTGAAACCGATCCACAAATCCACAGGGAGTTGAGGGCTGCAAACAGGTAAAAAGCAGATACATGAGCCTTAAATTCACTAGAAATGAAAACAAAAAAGACATATGGCTTTTTTAAAGAGTATATTTTTAAGATATAAATTGTTTTGCCCCCAACACAGATTTATTCACCTTAATTACCATCAAGTACAATGCATTTGCTTTAGTATAGTATTATTATTATTATTATTATACAGTGGTTGGCTTAAATAGAACCTCATGGGAAAGTGTTGGACTGGAGTACCCCGGCCCACAGGAGAATTCCCCTACTGTCACCTGCTACTGCGGCACTGCACAATCTGGACATCACTCTACCCTCCACCTCCTCGCACAACAAAAAAAATAAGCAGATAGGTGAAGAAACGTGTAGTGACAGAGCTCACCAGGATTTTACCCAGTATACTGCGGGCCTGTCCGACCCTGCTATGGGATAAAAGTCCTGCAAGGGTTTGTTTAAGAAGATCTTGGCCGACCAAGACCTGCAGACCCATATTGCACCTAAAGGTTCAGTCTACATTAAACCTCCCCAAACAAGGGTTTACCCAGAGCCCACCTTTTGCCCTGCTGGAAGTCTCTTAAACCTGGAAATGACATCAGTAGTGTGGGTGGGAGAGATACAGGAATCCAGAACCAGAACTGCTGTCCAGAAGATGTCACTGACAGGTCAGATTGTCTGGGAGCTCACAATTTTTTTTAAAACCTTTATGCCCAATTGCTTCTCCAGGGTACCCCCTGGATAGGGTTGCCACCTTTTCATAAAATTTCCACCAGCCGGTGATGGGGGCGGGAACAAAAAGGGGTTGGGCCATGGAGTAAAAGGGGTGCACCGTGATGCAAAAAGGGTGTGCCATTATGTAAAAGGAAGTGGAGCCATGTCCTGCAATGGTCAGAAGGCAGAGAAAATGTTTTGAGGGAATTAGGGGCAGACCATGGGCTTTTTTTAAGATTATTACAAATTTACCGGTAACTACATTGCTGGTAAATATATAATACCAACCTGGTTTAGTGTTTTACCAGTTAGGCCAGTAAAATATCAACCGGATGGCAACCCTACCCCTTGCCTACCCACATGGTCAGGACATCAGGGCTTTTCCGTTCAAATTCTGACCACTTTGTGGGTATTCAGTGGCTACTCCACCCCCTGCAGGACTCTATTTGGGGAAATGGTCTTGTATTTTGGAGCTTTGTAGAAATGGCTCTCTGGGCCTGTACAAAGGATTTTAATCAGAATCAGTGAGATTTATTTACTCATACCAGGTAAAAACACCCTTGTATAGCAACACATAGAAACCAATTCCATGTTGACATTGAATGATGAAAGTGAATGTCTGATTAGTATCTTGAAGAAATTGCAATTGTGCAAGTAGAGCAGTCTACTACACTGTGCATTGCTCTAATAGAGAAGGTAATGTATTCGGAGAACAGGGTGCATCACTCAGGTACCAAGTTGGACCCCTATTGCAGGGCAAACCATCATCATAAAGCTGACCATACATAGGGAAATCCGCTCATTTGGCGATGTCGCACAGTGAGCAGATCTCTCCCCGATATGCCCACCCTAAGGAAAGCGATGTCAGGCTGATGCAATTGTGGGCCCTAGGGCCCAACGATCCGATCATGAGAAGAATACGGGTGGCCTGATCGAGGGATGAGAGAAGAATAGGGGTGGTCGGATCGAGGGCTGAGAGAAGAATACAGGTTACCGGATCGAGGGCTGAGAGAAGAATACAGGTGACCGGATCGAGGCCTGAGAGAAGAATACAGGTGGCCGGATCGAGGGCTGAGAGAAGAATACGGGTGGCCGGATCGAGGGCTGAGAGAGGAATACAGGTGGCTGGATCGAGGGCTAAGAGAAGAATACGGGTGGCCAGATTGAGAGCTGAGAGAAGAATAAGGGTAGTTGGATCGAGAGCTGATAGAAGAATACGGATGGTCGGATCGAGGGCTGAGAGAAGAATACAGGTGGCCGGATCGAGGGCTGAGAAAAGAATACGGGTGGCCGGATCGAGGGCTGAGAGAAGAATACGGGTGGTCGGATCGAGGGCTGAGAGAAGAATACGGGTGGTCGGATCGAGGGCTGAGAGAAGAATACGGGTGGCCGGATCGAGGGCTGAGAGAAGAATACAGGTGGCCGGATCGAGGGCTGAGAGAAGAATACGGGTGGCCGGATCGAGGGCTGAGAGAGGAATACAGGTGGCTGGATCGAGGGCTAAGAGAAGAATATGGGTGGCCAGATTGAGAGCTGAGAGAAGAATAAGGGTAGTTGGATCGAGAGCTGATAGAAGAATACGGATGGTCGGATCGAGGGCTGAGAGAAGAATACGGGTGGCCGGATCGAGGGCTGAGAGAAGAATACAGGTGGCCGGATCGAGGGCTGAGAGAAGAATACGGGTGGTCGGATCAAGGGCTGAGAGAAAAATACGGGTGGTCGGATCGAGGGCTGAGAGAAGAATACGGGTGGTCAGATGGAGGGCTGAGAGAAGAATACGGGTGGTCGGATCGAGGGCTGAGAGAAGAATACGAGTGGCCGGATCGAGGGCTGAGAGAAGAATACAGGTGGCCGGATCGAGGGCTGAGAGAAGAATACGGGTGGCCGGATCGAGGGCTGAGAGAGGAATACAGGTGGCTGGATCGAGGGCTAAGAGAAGAATACGGGTGGCCAGATTGAGAGCTGAGAGAAGAATAAGGGTAGTTGGATCGAGAGCTGATAGAAGAATACGGATGGTCGGATCGAGGGCTGAGAGAAGAATACGGGTGGCCGGATCGAGGGCTGAGAGAAGAATACAGGTGGCCGGATCGAGGGCTGAGAGAAGAATACGGGTGGTCGGATCGAGGGCTGAGAGAAGAATACGGGTGGTCGGATCGAGGGCTGAGAGAAGAATACGGGTGGCCGGATCGAGGGCTGAGAGAAGAATACGGGTGGCCGGATCGAGGGCTGAGAGAAGAATACGGGTGGCCGGATCGAGGGCTGAGAGAGGAATACAGGTGTCTGGATCGAGGGCTAAGAGAAGAATATGGGTGGCCAGATTGAGAGCTGAGAGAAGAATAAGGGTAGTTGGATCGAGAGCTGATAGAAGAATACGGATGGTCGGATCGAGGGCTGAGAGAAGAATACGGGTGGCCGGATCGAGGGCTGAGAGAAGAATACAGGTGGCCGGATCGAGGGCTGAAAGAAGAATACGGGTGGTCGGATCGAGGCCTGAGAGAAGAATACGGGTGGTCGGATCGAGGGCTGAGAGAAGAATACGGGTGGTCGGATCGAGGGCTGAGAGAAGAATACGAGTGGCCAGATCGAGGGCTGAGAGAAGAATACAGGTGGCCGGATCGAGGGCTGAGAGAGGAATACAGGTGGCTGGATCGAGGGCTAAGAGAAGAATACGGGTGGCCAGATTGAGAGCGGAGAGAAGAATAAGGGTAGTTGGATCGAGAGCTGATAGAAGAATACGGATGGTCGGATCGAGGGCTGAGAGAAGAATACGGGTGGCCAGATCGAGGGCTGAGAGAAGAATACAGGTGGCCGGATCGAGGGCTGAGAGAAGAATACGGGTGGTCGGATCGAGGGCTGAGAGAAGAATACGGGTGGTCGGATCGAGGGCTGAGAGAAGAATACGGGTGGTCAGATGGAGGGCTGAGAGAAGAATACGGGTGGTCGGATCGAGGGCTGAGAGAAGAATACGGGTGGCCGGATCGAGGGCTGAGAGAAGAATACAGGTGGCCGGATTGAGGGCTGAGAGAAGAATACGGGTGGTCGGATCGAGGGCTGAGAGAAGAATACGGGTGGTCGATTCGAGGGCTGAGAGAAGAATACGGGTGGTCGGATCGAGGGCTGAGAGAAGAATACGGGTGGTCGGATCGAGGGCTTAGAGAAGAATACGGGTGGTCGGATCGAGGGCTGAGAGAAGAATACGGGTGGTCGGATCGAGGGGTGAGAGAAGAATATGGGTGGTCGGATCCAACAGTATTTTTAAACCGCCAATAAAAATCTGGACAGCTTTCAGACAGATATCGTTTGGGGAAGTATAGTCGGAGAGCCCCATACACTGCCCAATAAGCTGACAATGTAAAGTGTCATCAGTTTATATCTGCCAGTGTATGGAGGCCTTTACACTGACTTACTAGCAATGAGAGGCCAGGAATAAGCACAGGAGGGAGGGACAAGATAACTCAAATATAAGCATTTACATGCAGGTGTATAAGCACAAACACACAAAGCAGCTTATATGCACATGTACACATAACATACATACCTGCACAGATATAAAGTAACCCATAGCAACCAATCAGCAGGCACCATTTACTCTTCACCTGTCATACATCATGGGTTGCTATAGGCGACTGCTCCTGGGCAAACTTAGTGCATTTTATTACATATGGGGGTATATTTGTTATAATAAAAGCAAACAAAGAAGCCCATGACACGCAGGGAGGGGATAAGAGCACAAAGCCAGGCAGCACATGTGTGTCCTATCCCAGCATCCGCTCCAACTGGCTTCCTCAGGGGCCCAAAGTGCACATGGGAAAGGATCTCGTGCAGCTGCTGCATAGAGACGCTCATACGGGGGCTGTGCCAGAACCGCAGCTGAAAGGGGTGACTCAGAGATTTTGTTTTGCCCCGGACCCTTCAGCCCAAGACTGTAGCTTGCACTCTCTGATCCCTCCCCGCCCCCATACACTTGCTTCTTATTATTATCGTATCTATATATCCAAATGTGCCGAGATGGAATCATCTGTGTCTCTATAACAGACCTTGCTCCAGGTCTAGTAACCCATAGCAACAATCAGTAGAAAGAATTGACTACTTTGCTGTTTGAAAGCAAGCATCTGATTACTAATGGTCTGTGAACCCCACAGTGTATGTGATCATATTTTATTAAAGGGGAAGTAAAGGGTAGAATTCGTCCAGATTTAAACTAAGATCTTCACACTCACACACAGTAACTATAATATTAATTAGCCAGTGTGTCGCTTTCATCCCTTTAAGGTTCTATCTAGATGACAGATAACAGCTGCGGAAGTCATTCTTGGCTCTCACTCTTTAATTAACTTGCCTAATGAGGAGAGCAATTAACTTTAATACCCTCAGAGACTCTATGGTCTTATAATTACCAGCTTCACGAGGTGATATGAAGGGTATTAATGTTATTTACTTTTTCTAAACCACAAGCACTGGGGCTGCCTCACTCCTTTAAAGGAAAACTAAACCCTAAATATTTATATGGCTAACAATTACATATTTTATACGCTGAACTTATTGCACCAGCCTAAAGTTTCAGCTTGTCAATAGAAGCAATGATCCAGGACTTCAAACTTGTCACAGGGGGTCACCATCTTGGAAAGTGTCTGTGACACTCACATGCTCAGTGGGCTCTGATTGGCTGTTGAGAAGCTAAGCTTAGGGCTCGTCACTAATTATCCAGCAGAAAATGAGCTTCCCCTGTAATATAATCTGATGCTACAGGGCTGATTATTAAATTATGATGCTAATTGCACTGGTTTCTGTGCTGCCATGTAGTAATTATTTGTATTAATTACTTATCAGCCTTATATTGTGACATTTCTATTCTATGTGTACTGTATATTGTGAGTGGGTCCCTAAGCTCAGTAAGTGACAGCAGCACAGAGCATGTGCAGTGAATCAGCAGAAAAGAAGATGGGGAGCTACTGGGGCATCTTTGGAGACACATATCTTTATTGCTAAAGGGCTGTGGTTGCCTTGGGCTGGTACAGAAGCCCAAAACATAATGTACAACATTTCTAGCTACTTCTTTAGTTCTCCTTTAATGCCAGCCACATATTGAATCCACATCCTGCATGGCAAATTAGCAATTCATTTAGATGCACGCTGCAGACTGAACTGAGCTTTTTGTGCAGCAATGCAGCATGCATCTATATCAATTGCTAATTCACCATGCAGAATGTGGATTCAATATGTGGCTGGCATTAAAGGGGTGAGATGGCAACCCTAACTGTCACACGTTATTAGAACATGGAGATGCCAGTGCTCGTCGTACCAGTACCAGTGATGATTCCAATTACTTCCATTGCTGCAAGCACCATACCTGATTAAATTAGAGAGAAAGTTCCGCACATCATCATTGCGCACAATGGCCAGGTTCCCATGGCCTAATTCTTCACAAGTCCTCCGTGCCTCGAACCATCCCGCCTTTTCGGAAACCAGCTGGTAGCAATGATTATTCCCGGGGAACCGCTCACTCCCTGGCGGGCACATGTAGAACACTGGTGGAACAGAGCGTGAAACTCAATGAGTCACAATGATATCCTTCCCAAGACTAGTCAGATACGTAACCAACTCTAGAATTTATTTTAAAGGGTTGATCACCTTTGAGTTAACTTTTAGTATGATTTAGACTTTAGAGAGTGATATCCTGAGACAATTTGCTATTGGTTTTCATTTTTTATTATTTGTAGTTTTTGAGTTATTTTGCTTTTTTTCAGCAGCTCCTCAATTTGCATTATAAACAATCAGGTAGCCAGGGTCCAAATTACCCTAGCAACCACATATTGATTTGAATAAGAGACTGGAATATGAACCTTACTAGAAAGATGAGCAATAAAAGTAGCAGTAATAATAAACGTGTAGCCTTACAGAGCATTTGCTTTTTAGATGGGGTCAGCGAGGCCCATCTCAAAGCTGGAAAGAGTCAGAAGAAAAGGGCAAATAATTATAAAATTATAAAAAATAAATTATGAAAACCAATGGAAAAAGTTGCTTAGAATTAGCCATTCCATTACATACTAAAAGTTTAAGATGAACCACCCCTTTAAGTAGCCAAGGCCTAGGAGCTGATTTACTGGTATTAGGGATGAACCGAATCCAGGGATTTAGCCAGGATTCGGCCTTTTTCAGCAGGATTCGGCTGAATCCTTGTGCCTTGCCAAACTGAATCCGAATTTGAATATGTAAATTAGGGGCAGGTAGAGAAATCACGTGACTTTTTGTCACAAAATAAGAATTTTTTCCACTTTTTCCTTTCCTGCCCCTAATTTGCATATGCAAATTAGGATTCGCATTCGGTTCGGTGTTCAGCCAAATCTTTCACCAAGGATTCAGCCGAATCACAAATAGTCCTTAATCCCTAACTGATATAGGTGCAAAACTGCCCATAGCAACTAATCAGTTTAGCCTACTACAGGTATGGGACCTATTACCCAGAATGCTCAGGCCCTCTGGCTTTCCAGATAACAGATCTTTTTGTACTATGGATCTTCCTACCTCAAATCTACTGGACAATCATTAAAACATTAAATAAACCCAATGGGCTGGTTCTGCTTTGTATCTTAGTTGGGATCAAGAACAAGCTACTGTTTAATTATTACACAGAAAAAGGAAATCGTTTTATAAAATTTGGATTATTTGGATAAAATGGAGTCTATGGGAGACGGCTTTTCCGTAATTCGGAACTTTCTGGATAATGGGTTTCCGGATAATGGATCCCAAACCTGTACTAGTTATGTATCCACTTACCTTCATCTCTGCCCTCTGATGTTACGTTGTATTCAACAGTCAGTTCCGTTCCGCCTCTGCTCGACACGTTAACCTTCAGGCTCTCATTGGTTCTCACCAGAGATGGGCACATCAACTGAAGCTCCTCGGGTAACCCAACAACATGCACTTTATTATTAACCAAGACATCTCTGTCGCCCACCACCAAGGTGACAGTCACGTTATAGAGGCCAGGCAAGGCATATCTGTGGATCATGTTACTCTCTGTGCTGTTGACCATTTGGTCTCCAAAGTCCCAGTGACAAGGTGTGATGGGAGATGGAGCCTGGACTTGGAGCTCCACTGCTTCCACCAGACTGTAGGTCTCCTTGAAATGGTTAACTGATGCAGAAAGCCGAGTTCTGAAAACATCATGGACGACTGTCAGGTTGCAGTTCGAGAGAGAAGATGGGGCCTCGCACAGTGCGTGGCAGCTGGAGGACATATTAGAAGCAAGAGCACACCCACACAGGCAGCCATTTTGTGGTCGCACAGCTCCATGCGTATACTGATCAACAAAGCAGAGGGCACTGCAGAATTCATCGCTGACGTTACGGACGCTTGCCGGATTGTATGGGGTGAAAATCAGCACCGATTCGTTTTGGCTGGACGAGTTGTCCGGGCAAGCTATGAAATCAGCTACAATTTAAAAACAAAACAAAAACATTTGGTAAAAAATGGAACACAGGGTATACAGTATCTAGTAGAACTAAGCCTGAAGCAACTGGACTTTTCTGAGTTTTCTTGAAAACATTTCACCACTGATATGAGCGGCTTCTTCAGCCCGGACGATGTTTGATTGAACCGCCATCTCCACCAATCAAAAAAACTTCATCTGTATTGGGAGCACAGTGCATGTGTGATAGGCAAGATTCAGAGATGGCAATTCTCTTGTATTTTCTGGGAGTCACCAGGATTTATATGCCAGGCTCAGGGGTGCTGTCTGGCTGTTAAATGGGAGTAACAAGGCACGACTGGGTGTAATATGGTGAGGTCGAAGTGAATGAGAGACAAGGCTTAAGGCCCCCATACAGGGCAGCCATCAGGGGAGGACAGGGGGGAGAGTTGTAGGGCCCGGCCATGCCACACCCCATCTTTGTGAAAGCTGCTGACTTCGGGAAGGCATGGATGTTTAAGGGGCCCTGGCCACCAATTTTCTTATAATGTGTGTGTGGGAGGGGGGGTCCTAGCCACCAATATTTTTTAATGGGGGGGCCCTGGCCACAAATGTTTTTTTATGGGGGGCCCTGACCACCAATATCTTTTTATTAACATGTGGGAACCCTAGCCACCAATATTTTTTTTTGTTTTTTACTGTGTGGTGGGGGCGGACCTGTAGGTGGGGCTTGTGGTGGGCGCAGCCCAGGGGGCCCAGGAAATTTTGTCGTATGGGACCCTGCGATTTCTGATGGCGGTCCTGCCCCCATACACAGGCTGATAAAAGCTGCCAACAAACAGAGTCGGCAGCTTATTGGCCTGTGTGTGTGGGGCCATCCGACGGGCTTCATCGATCGATATCGTGGCCGCATCTGTGCGTGTATGTGGTCTTGTGATCCAACCGCACATATCGGATACATTATGATCCAATCGTTGAGCCGTAGGGCCCACAATCGGATCAGCCCGATAACACCCACTTCAATGTGGGCATATCGGTCAGGGAGAGATCCGCTTGTCTGGCGATGTCGCCAAACGAGCAGATCGCTAGTCTATGGCCACCTTTAGCCATAGTCAAAATGTATAGAAAAAAAATAGAAAATGCTTCTCTAGATTGTACCATAACGCCGTTACTCCTAACTTACCACAAGATCCAGGGAAGGAGAGATTCAGCAAGGGCTGAGCAGTCAGTGCAGAGGGCTGGTCACAGAAAGTGGAGTTTTCCTGATGAACGGAGACACCAATGTCCTTAGCCCAGCATGGCAGCCAGTAGAGGTGACAGTCACACAGCCAAGGATTGTCGCTCAGGTCTCTGCAAGGAAACCACAAAGGCTTACACAAACAGTAAAAATGCCCTACATCCCAGTTCAGCCATGATGTGCTGCAGGTAGGACTCTTAGGAACTCTCTTGGAATCTATCTGTGTGTCTGTCCCTCATTCTATCTGGCTGCCTGTCTACCTGCACCCCATTACTGCTCTCCATTTACCTAATATTTCATAGTACAGAGGCTCGATGACGTGACAGCTCATTTAATGCAGATTCTGAACTGTTACAATTTTGCACCATTGAGTTGATACATTTCTCAGCAGCATCTCTGGAGTATTTGCAACTATTGTATCAATTCTAACAGCTGCCTGTAATGAAACCCAGAGATTCTGCTCAGCAGGGACAAACATAAGAAGTGTATCAACTAAATGTATCAGTTTACAACAGTTTACAGGGTCGGTGACCCCCCTCCCAGAGCTGCTTTAAAAGGTAAAAAAAATGACACTTTACACTTCACTATTAGAAAAACGGTGACACGTAGAAAATAGAAAGTAATTGGAAAAAGTCATTATTTCTGGTGATCTATCTGAAAACAACTAGTCGTTTAAAGATGAACCAGCCCTTTAAGTCAGCTTAAAGGCAATGCCTACTTCAGGAGATTTAAGATCCACGTTTTTAGTAGCCAGACAAGCATGGTACCATGGCACCCAGTGCAGGCCCGATATAAATCATCAAAACCAAAGAGACTTTGTTTCAGCCAATATTGATTTACATTAAAAGGGCAACTTTTCAATCTGGCCTTCATTTTCTTGGCCTTTTTCTACTGACTCTTTTCAGCTGTCAATTGGGGGGACCCTGACCCCATATAAAAGTAAAAGCTCTGTAAGGCTACACATTTAGGGGGTTATTTATCAAAGGTCGAGTTATTTTTTCCCAAAAAAATTCTAATTTTTGAGTGTAGTTTCAGTAAGCTTTTCGGGTTTAAAAAAAAAACTTGAATTTTCCGGGATTTATTGTACCCCGAACCTGAAAATAACTGAAATCCAAAAATACTCCAGCTAAAACCATGCCGAGGTCTTGCAGATGTCAATGGCAGATGAATTTATTAATAAAACGCAATAAATTCTAGTGGTTCAAGGTTTTTTTTGTTGAAAACTCTGTAAATTCGTGTACTCGGGTTTTTCCCCTCGAATGCGCTGATTCCAGTTTTTTACATTCAAGTTTTTTCATAAATAAGAAAAAAATTCAAATTGTGAGTTTATTCGAGGTATAAAAAAAACCTCACAAACCTCTAAAACTTGACCTTTGATAAATAAACCCCTTATCATCATTACTCATCTTTCTATTGAGGCCTCTTCTATTCATATTCCAGTCTCTCATTCAAATCAATGCACGGTTACTAGGGGAATGTGGACCTTAGCAACCAGATTGCTGAAATTGCAAACTGCAGAGCTGCTGAATAAAAATCTAAATAACTCACAAACCACAAATAATATAAAATGAAAACGGATTACAAATTGTCTCAGAATATCACTCTCTACATCATACTAATAGTTAATTTAAAGGTGAACAACCCCTTTAAAGTCTATTGGGGCCGAGTTTTCTGAATAGTAACATTTTGCCCCTTTTGCCATTACCCCAAGAGTTCAATATTTTTTTAAACGCAATGCGTGGTGCTTTTTTTTGGAAACCAATCATGGGAATTTTATGTAGCTCCCTGAAGAAACAGGGCATCTATAATAAGGATTTCATGGGCACTGCAGGTATAGGACCTGTTATCCAGAATGCTCAGGGTTTTCCGGATAACAGGTCTTTCTGTAATTTGGATCCTCATAGCTTAAGTAAAATAATATAAACATTAAATAAATCAAATAGGCTGGTTTTGTTTCCAATAAGGATTAATTATATCTTAGTTGGGATCAAGTACAAGCTATTGTTTTATTATTACAGAGAAAATAGTTTTTAAAAAATGCGGATTGCTTAGATAAAAAGGAGTCTATGGTAGATGGTTTTCCTGTAATTCGGATAACGGATCCCATGCCTGTACCACATAACATACACCACTGATTTTTGGACTTTTTAATGAATTTATATAGTTTCATGGTTCATCCCAACCTGCACCTCTCGGGGACAAAGGCGTATCATCAGAGAGGTCACATTTAAACTTACATCACACTCAGGTTTGATAAACCGGAGAAGATCCCTTCTTCTAATGTGGAAATCTGGTTGTTGCTGATATTCCTGCAAGAGAATAGGGCAATTATTTCTCTGACAAACTCTGAGCAGGGAGCAGAAAGCAAAATGGAAATGATCGCCCCGCCCCTAGCAACGTCCCAGGCTTGTGTTCTACTGAAATATGGAAATGTTTACTACAGCGTCGGCTCGATAAAGCAATACCAGTTTTTGCCAACCGGCTGGCAGGGGGCCCCCCAGCAGAGAGGAGGATTTTATGACATTTATTATGAAATTTTACTTACAGTTCCCTAAGAAAGTGCAGGTTTTCAAACAGTTCTTTATCCAGGGATTTAATACTGTTATTTGACAGGTCCCTGAAACAAAACAAAGGGAGAATGGATATAAATACACACATAAATATGAAACCATTCCTTAAGCAAACAGCCCCCTACAAGCCCAAATAGCCCCCTACCAGCCCACTATATGGTAACTTTCTATGGAACCAAACAGCAGCCCCTCTGGGCTTGGATACAGGTATGGGACCTGTTATCCAGAGTTCTCAGGACCTGGGGGTTTCCAGATAATTGATCTTTCCATAATTTGTATTTCCATACTTTAAGGGGCAGATTTATTAAGAATAGTTTTTGGTCGAAATTCACATTTTCGGGATACAAAATAAAAATAAGATTTTTTAAAAAAAATTTTTAAATTTAATATACCCTGGAAATAGCTCAAATCCGAAAATCTACCATCTAAGACCTGTTGAGGTCATGTAGGAGTTAATGTCCCTTGAACCATTTAAAGGGGAACTCAGGCTTCCAAACCAAAATTTGATACAGAGGCCACATAACACAGAAACCCTTAATATACCCATCACAGTTACCGGTTTCTTCAAAAACTATGAATAAATTCCATTTTCTATGCTGAAATCCAGCTGTGTAACAGTTCTTCTCTTTCTGCATCATTTGAAATCCTGGCCGGGAAGGAGGGACTAAATACTGATGTTACAAATTGTAACAACTTCCCCACAGCTTACAGACAACATGCAGGAACTACATAACCCACAATGCATTGCACTGTGAAGTTCTGTTCCTTATTGAAATCACGTGTGCAGGGAATTGTGGGGTTTGGAGGATGCAGGCTGAGGACAGATGGCTGTTGATACAAAGTAACAGTAGTCAGACAGCTCAGCAAAGTAGCCAGACAGGTCAGCAGGAGAGCACTCTGGGGGCTAGGCTTAGGGAACTGTCAGAAACCATTAAAAATCATGAAATATTGCATTAAATGATGTATATTGCAAAGTTGCTTGAAATTATGTTTAATTTTAAAAAAAAGCGTAAGTTATGTTTGTATGGAGTTCCCCTTTAAAGATGTTAATAGTCTGCCTGATGTTCAAGTTTTTTTTGGAGGGTTTCGCCCAAAAACTCAATTCAAGGGATTCAAGTTTTTTCCTGCCGACAATCCAATTCGAGTTTTCGAGTTGTTAACCCCCGAACTTGCTGATTCAAGTTTTTCCCATAATGCTTTCCAGATAACGGATCCCATAGCTGTGTTTATTTCCAGCTGTTCAGAGAGCACCTTTTCTACATAAGTCCAGCTGAATGAGCTCATGTCAAAAGGCCTTGGCCTAAATAGCTCAGGACACAAGATTTCATTTAAACTATTATGGATGCCAGTTAAAGGAAAACTATACCACCCAAACAATGTAGGTCTCTATAATAAGATATTTCATCTCATATGTAAAACCCTGCTTCATGTAAATAAACCATTTTCATAATAATATACTTATTTAGTAGTATGTGCCATTGAGTAATCATAAATAGAAAATTGCCATTTTAAAAAAATTAAGGCCCACCCCCTGGGATTGTACGATTCACAGTGCACACAAACACAGAAAATAAACTACTTGTTAGGACTCATGAGCCAATTAACAGACATTTTGCTTCCACACTTCTTCCTGTTACAGTTAGAGCTGCAGTTCTTCTGGTCAGGTGATCTCTGAGGCAACACACACACCATCACAAAATGGTGGTTCAAGGCAAGAGATGTTAAAGGACAATATTTACTTAAAGGAAAACTATACCCCCAAAATGAATACTTAAGCAACAGATAGTTTATATCAAATTGAATGACATATTAAAGAATCTTACCAAACTGGAATATATATTTACATAAATATTGCCCTTTTACATCTCTTGCCTTGAACCACCATTTCGTGACTCTATCTGTGCTGCCTCAGAGATCACCTGACCAGAAATACTACAACACTAACTGTAACAGGAAGAAGTGAGGAAGCAAAAGGCAGAACTCTGTCTGTTAATTGGCTCATGTGACCTAACATGTGGTTTGTATGTGTGCACAGTGAATCGTACGATCTCAGGGGGCGGCCCTTATTTTTTAAAATGGCAATTTTCTATTTATGATTACCCAATGGCACATACTACTAAAAAAGTATATTATTATGATAATGGTTCATTTACATGAAGCAGGGTTTTACACATGAGCTGTTTTACTCAGTATCTTTTAATAGAGACCTACATTGTTTGAGGGGTATAGTTTTCCTTTAAATATATATATACCAGTTTGATACGATACAAAGTTTATTAAAAACTCAGCACATATAATTAACATGCGCAGCGTGACAATGTATAAACCACGATTTACAAGAAATCTAAGCAGAGTGTAGATACAGTGTACAAAGATTATATCCTATGTACCAGTTTGGTAAGATTCTTTCATTTGCCACTTAATATGATATAAACTATCTGTTGCTTAAATGTTCATTTTGGGGGTAAAGTTTTCCTTTAATAAAGTGACCTTGTGCCTTTTTGCACTGAGGCTCTTTTTTTTGTCAAATACTGAAAAGGTATTATGGGTAGAAAATGCCAAACTCCAGAGAAAGAGCTCCAAGGTAACATATCAGGGTGAATATGAGCTCTATGCCTGCTTGATAAATGACCCTTCACCCCCTCCGTAATCTCAGTTCATGACACACCACTCAGTGCAGATCCCTGCAAGGAACCTGTTATAGACATTCTCATCTCTTAATGATTAAATGCCCCCTAGTTAGTAATACACGCATAGAATATAATCAATGTTTAGCTAATGGGAGATGTCATGTGAGGAACAAGTAACTCTGCCTATACTTTGCTTCTTCAGCAATAAATCTGCCCCTATATCAAAAAGCAGCAGAAGAACAGGTATGGGACCTGTTATACAGATATGGGATCTTTCCGTAATTTGGATCTCCATAGCTTAAAGGGGTGGTTCACCTTTAAAGTAACTTTTATTATGATATATATATATATATATATATAATATAATGTTTTTATAGTTTTATAGTTATTTGCCTTTTTCTTCTGACTCTTTGCAGCTTTCAAATGGGTCGCCGCCGTCTCCCTTCTACAAAACAAATGCTCTGTAAGGCTACAAATGTATTGTTATTGCTATTCCATAATACGGAGCTTTCTGTATAATGGCTTTCCGAATAACAGATCCTATACCTGTTTAAACCATTGCATTAAAGCTATTATGCAGGCCGAGCTAGGGTTGCCACCTGTCCGGTTTTGACCCGTATTTTGAGGGGCTGCCCGGGTCTATACTTCCTTCCCGGTTTTCCAAATAAGGAAAACCGGGCGGGATTCCCTTGACTGACACAGTGATTGGCCAATCACTGATCGCCACGTCATAGCCCTGCCCACTGACGTCACGGGTCCGCCCACTGATGCCATAGCCCGCCCACTGACATCACCGACACGCCCACTGACGTCACGGACCCGGCCCCCGCTTGGTCTCAGCCAGACATAAAGGTGGCAACCCTAGGCCGAGCTCAGCCCAAATTCTAAATGAATAAATAGTAATAGATTTGGATTTTTCGGTTATTTTGTCCACTGCCGATTCAGCCTTTCAAAAAGAGAGATAATTAAGACCTCAGTCATAAAAACAGGACAGGACTGCTGACTTGTAACGCACTTTTTATCTTGTTTGCGCACTTCAAGGGGATGTAAAACTCCCCTCCAAAAAAATACTGCCTAATTAGAAAATATATTATTCTAAATGACTTTGTCAATGTTCATTGACACTTGTTCAGTGTTTTTTTTAAGTTACTTGTAAATATAATTGCTATTGAAAGCCCTGTGTTTTTTTATTCCTTGTGTGCTGCCATTTCTGCCAATTAGCTCCAGCCAAGACATAATGTGCTAATGAGCCGGCTTCAAAATTCATAACCACCAGTGCAGGGAATAGGAAGGGACAGACGTTGCTTTCCCTTACAAGCCACTTAAAGGGGTGCTTCACCTTCAAGTTAATTTTTAGTATGTTATAGAATGTCCAATTCTAAGCAAATTTTCAATTGGTCTTCATTATTTACGTTTTGTAAGTATTGGCTTTTTTTCTTCCGACTCTTTCCAGCTATCAAATGGGGGGGTCACTGACCCATCTATAAACAAATGCTCTGTAAGGCTACAAATGTATTGTTATTGCTACTTTTTATTACTCCTCTTTCTATTCAGGCCTCTCCTATTCATATTCCAGTCCCTTATTCATATCAATGCATGGTTGCTACAGTAAAAAGTGAAATAACTCTGAAAATACAAATAATAAAAAATGAAAACCAATTGCAAATTGTCTCAGAATATCACTCTCGACATCAGGGGTGCCCAAAAGGTAGATTGGTATCTACGAGTAGACCTTTAGCCATACCTCCCATTTTTCACAAGACAGTCTCAAATTTGACAGCTCAACCGGAAGTCCCGGATTGTTACTGAAACGTCTCGACTTTCTCTTTGATCTCCTGCACTGACTCGAGAAAAGGATACAAAGTTTCTAACTTTGGAAGTGAGCCCAGAATATGTGGCAGCTGCACTTAGATACTTTTGTAACAATTTAGGATAAGCAAAGAAACAATTGTAACCATTTAAGATAAGCAGGTCTCTTGGGGAAACTGACTTGCAAGTGCAATTCACCTTCATTAGCAAAACTGTAATAACACATAAAAACCACAGAAATGACCTGCCAAATTTTGTAAAATGAACACGGCAATTAGGGTGTGTCGCCACAAAAATGGGCGTGGTCAAAAATATTTTTGTCCCTCTTTTTATTTCCAAAATGTTGGGAGGTATGCATGAGGCAACTGATTTCAGAGCTCCATACTAGTGTTGTGCGGCCACAAAAAAACTTCAGTTCACACTGCCAGCTGCCGTTCCCTGAATTTATAAACTCTCAACTGCCCCGCCCCTTCCAATAGAGGGGACAGAGCAGGCCAGTTTTGGGTTGAGAGGGGCGGGTTTGGGTCAGGTGCGAGTAGAGGGAAACTCAACTCGCACATCACTCCATAGCACAGTACAGGATCCATTATCTGGAAACCCATTATCCAGAAAGCTACAAAGTACGGGAAGGAATTTCCAATAGACTCCATTCCAATCAAATAATTCTAATATTTAAAAATGATTTTCTTTTTTTCTCTGTAATAATAAAACAGTAGCTTGTACTTGATCCCAACTAAGATATAATTAATCCTTATTGGGAGCAAAACCAGCCTATTGGCTTTATTCAACATTTAAATTATTTTTTGTAGACTTAAGGTACAAAGATCCAAATTATGGAAAGAATCTTTATCCGGAAAACCCCAGGTCCCGAGCATTTTGGATAGTACGTCCCATACCTGTACCTGCAGAGGGTAAAATAGATCTACAAAATGTAAACACCCCACTGCCCAGCCTTCCCCTCTATTGATAGATGCTTTCTCCATACAAGCCTACAATCACAGCAGCTCTCAAATCAAGCACTCTGATTGGCTATGGACAAACTAACCCCACCCAGGAGGCAACTCCTTCGTTCCATGTAGAACGCCATGCAATTCCCAAGGTAAGTCACGCTTCCCATGTCCCACTTCCCGTTATACAGTTACAGAGCATCAATGAGAGGTCACTCTAAGCAAATAGCCAATGTCCAGGAGAAAATACCTGAAATTCCATGGCTTGTACAGCAAAGGTTTATTGTAACTTTAGCATCACATCTACAATTTGAAAATCACTGTCCATGACAATAAAAGGGCTTCAGTGGGCTACAGAAAGCTTAGGCCTGATTACGCCCCAACCACTCCAACCTCTCAGGTCATTTCACAAGGCTTTATAGTTCTTTTCAATTTAACGGGTGGTTCACCCTTTAGTTTAGAATTCTAAGCAACTTTTCAATTGGTCTTCATTATTTATTTTTTAATAGTTTTTTTTTTAATTATTTGCCTTATTCTTCTGACTCTTTCCAGCTTCCAAATGGGGGTCACTGACCTCACCTGAACGAACAAATGCTCTGTAAGGCTACACATCAAGGGGTTCTTTACTAAAACTTAAATTTATCTCCTCTTTTTATTAATTCAAGCTCGACCAAACTCCCATACATGATTTTAACGTGTTTATTAATAAAACAACTCCAAAAAAATTTGGTGCAGGTAAAGACTCAATAAAATCCAGCAAAAACTGGAATCATACGCATTTTTCAGATTTGTCACATTCTCATTTTCCGGGTTATCGCCTGAAAAATCGAATTTTTTCAAATCGTTGGATGAAACCCAGAGCAGATCACCATATATTAGCAGGACTACCTTGAATTAGGTCTTTTAGCAGCTTTGGGGTATAATAAAAAATTTTCCCCAAAAAAAACCTCAACCAGAAAAAAACACAAATTTTATTGCTACTTTTTGTTAATTGCCTTTAGACCCTCTCCTATTCATATTCCAGTCTCTTATTCAAATCAATGTATGGTTGCTAGGGGTTCTGGGCCAGGATTCAGCTCAAGATCCGGGCATGATCCAGCTCGGTTCCGGCCAAGATCCAGCTCGGTATCTGGCCAGGATCTGGCACGTGTCCGGCACGGGATCCGGCCAGAATTCAGCTCCGAATCTGGCCTTTTTCAACAAGATTCGGATTCAGCCAAATCCTAGTGCCTCGACTTACCATAACTTTTTGTCAAAAAAACAAGGAAGTAGAGAATGTTTTTTCCACTTTTTTCCTTCCAGTCCCTAATTTGCATATGAAAATGAAGATTCCGATTCGGTATTTGCCCAAATCTTTCATGAAGGATTCGGGGATTCAGCTGTATCCCAAATAGTGGATTTGGTTCATCTCTAGTAATTTGGACCCTAGCAAAACAGATTGCTGAAATTGCAAACTGGAGAGCTGCTGAATAAAAATCTAAATAATTCAAAAAACACAAATGATAAAAAATTAAAACCAATCACAAATTGTCTCAGAATATCACACCCTATAACATACTAAAAGTTAATTTAAAGGTGAACAACCCAAGTCAGGTGCAAATTACGAGGAACGGGAGACTGTGCCATTCCTGTGGGAGAGCGGAGGATGAAAAATTCCAGAGAGTTGATGCGCCTGAGACCAGGAAGAAACAGTCCATGGAGCAGTGCCCGTCAGAAAGAGCAGAGTTTAACTGCCGTGGATCTGCTTCTATTCCCAGAGCAGGCATAATGCTATCCATTTATATAATGCAAGGCCGTGGATCACTTTTATAGAGTTGAAGGTTATGGCTGCTCACAAGCCACAGCCTGTCCCTGTAGATGAAATAGAGCTTTTGGCGGCCAGACCAACACACACTTATATCACTGTGATTCTAAGCTGGTCTTTAGTGGGGGGTCCAAACAAAGAGCAGTCGCCTCACACACCACAGAATAGAAACAGAATGTAGCAGTAAAGCAATGTTATTGTGCCCCTCAGATTTTCTCAGAAGAGCCAGGGCAGCCATTAGAGGGCCTGATATGTGGGAATCCTGTCAGGGATAATATCAATAGCTGAAAGGATTACTAACATGGGCTCCAGGGGATTAGGGCCCTGTAATATGGGGATCCCTCATTTCCCATTGCAGAGTTTATGTAGATATGTCAACTAACATGGATTCCTCGGGGGGGGTCACCCTGATATAAAGGGGTAGATTCACCTTTATGTTTCATTTTAGTATGTTATAGAATGGTGTATAGCAACTTTCCAATTGACTTTCATTATTTATTTTTTTATAGTTTTTTTAATGACTTTTTTTACTTTCAAATGGGGGTCACTGACCCCATCTAAAAAACAGGACCGGATTTCCCAGATTGCCCCAAGGCCTCATGGTCGTAGCGCCCGCCATAGCGCTGGGGAACTGTGCATTCCCAATACACGTTAGGATGTGGCTTGGCCCATGCCGACCCTAAAATTTCACCGCCCTAGGCCTGGGCCTTTGTGGACTCCCTGCAAATCTGGGCCTGCTAAAAAAAACAAATGCTCTGTAAAGCTGCAAATGTATTGTTATTGCTACTTTATATTACTCATGTTTCTATTCAGGCCTCTTCTATTCATATTCCAGTCTCTTATTCAAATCAATGCATGGTTGCTAGGGTAATTTGGACCCTAGCACCCACATTGCTGAAATTGCAAACTGGAGAGCTGCTGAATAAAAAGCTAAATAACTCAAAAACCACAAATAATAAAAATGAAAAACAACTGCAAATTGTCTCCGAATATCACTCTCTACATCATACTAAAAGTTAATTTAAAGGTGAACAACCCCTTTAACCACACCTCCCCCAGTCACCTGTAGCAACAGCCCAGTCACCCACCCTCAGTAATTTTAAGTCAACCACTCCCATGGAAAAGAATTAAAAATTAATTTAAAATTCCCAGAAACAGGCAGTTTAAGGCAGAGTTGGAAAAATCCCGGTAGGCCCTGGCCCTTGTGGACCCCTCTGGCCCAGACCTGCTATTGGTGCTGCCCCTAACCTCCCTCCTGGCCCCCCGTTCGCAGCTGTGAGCAGGAAAGAAAGTAGGCGCGGGGGGGGCTGAGGTGTCTAAAGTGTTTTCACCGCTGGGGTGGCGTGGAGATGCTATAGGTGGGAATTGCCAGGGTGGTAACAGGTTGGGCCATGGGAAGTAGCAGGGTGGCCAAGACTTGGGATGCACCGAATCCACTATTTTGGATTCGGCCAAAGCCCCAAACCCTTTGTGAAAAATTCGGCCGAATACTGAACGGAATCAGAATCCTAATTTGCATATGCAAATTAGGGATGGGAAGCAGAAAATGTTACTTTGTTTTGTGACAAAAAGTCACGTGATTCCCCTCCTGCCCCTAATTTGCATATGCAAATTATACAAATTAGGGTTCGGTTCGGCAAGACAGAAGGATTCCGCTGAATCTGAATCCTGCTGAAAAAGGCCGAATCCCAAACCGAATCCTGGATTCGGTGCATCCCTACCCAAGACGCATCTGTGGTTTATAGAAAGGTTTAATTAGCAATGGAACCTGCTTTAAGGACTGCCATGCTGTGATTCTCTCTGAAACCCCTCTGGCAGTGACAGGGTTGCTGATTCCAGAGAGCACCGTCCGTGTCAGGCCAGTATCTCCGTTCCCCAGAGCGCCCGCCCGTTGTACTATTACAGAAATCCAACTTGTGTAAACTTTCCCACGGATGCAGCTCTGCTAGTGAGGTAATGCTGGCCCCGAGCCGCACCAGCTACAGGCCCCAAAAATAGCTGGAGACAACACCTACCCCCTGCACACTGCCTGTGCTCTCTTCCCACTCAGCCTGCGCTTCGTTAACCTCTCCAGTGCCACTGATAAGCAAACAGTGCAAAGGCCTCACCCCCTATTGCGTCAGAGTAACACCATCTTTGAGAAGTTACTACAAAAGTTATTCCACTATTATCAAAGGGGAAGTATGCCACCAAACATTTAGAGAGTAATATTTATAAAGCCCAGAAAGTATTGTCTAGCTTTACTAGTCTTATTATAGACTATAATAAGACTAGTAAAGCTAGGCAATACTTTCTGAGCTTTACATGTACATAGATTATTCCTAGTGCCAATTCCCATTTGTCCTCCCATACAACCCCCAAGTGCCATTAAAGGGGCGATTCACCTTTAAGTTAACTTTTAGTATGTTATAGAATGGCTCATTCTAACCTACATTTCAATTGGCCTTCACTGTTTCTTTTTTTTTATCATTTTTGAATAATTTGCCACCAGCTTTCAAATCTAAAAACAAATGCTCTGTAATGCTACAAATGTATTGTTACTTTTTATTTTATTACTCCTCTTTCTATTCAGGCCTCTCCTGTTCCTATTCCAGTCTCTCTTATTCAAATGCATGTATGGTTGCTAGGGTAATATGGACCCTAGCAACCTGATTGCCAAAACTGGAAAGCTGTTGACTTGAAAGCTAAAATGATAATAAATAATAATCAACTGCAGATTGATTCAGATGGGGGTCCAAAGTGGTCAGTATTTGGGCAAATTGGGTGGCCTTTGTCTTTACTTCAATAAGTAATTAACTCAACCTTACATTATTGCCCCCCCCCCCTTCCACTACAATCATGACCCAAGATCCCCCCAAGTATGCATTTGGAGGGTGAATCACATTCCTCTTCCACCCTCTTCCCCGGGACCCCTACGATTGCCACCTACTGCTACACCACTGAATGAATTGGTATGTTATTACAGGTATAGGATCTGTTATCCAGAATAAACCCAATAGGTTTGTTTTGCTTCCAATGAGGATTAAAAATATCTAAATTTGGATCAAGCACAAGCTACTTTTTTATTATTATAGAGAAAAAGGAAATAGTTGAAAATTTTTATTATTTGGATAAAATAGAGTTTATGGAAGACATCCTTCGGAGCATTCTGGAGAATGGGTTTCTGGATAATGGGTTTCCGGATAACGGATCCTATACCTGTATAAACCATTGCATAAACATTGCAATGCAGTTATTATTCAGGCAGAACTCAGTCCAAATTCTTAGTAAATCAAAAGGAATATATTTGGATGCTTCCATTATTTTGTCCACTACCTGAAAACACAGACATGCCGCCACAGAGTTATGTTCTGGGCCCATAACTTCCTGCATAATAAAGCATGGCTCCTCCCCTTAAAGAAAGGGTTATTATCGGTACATATGGACGATGAGAAGGAGCTTCAGCCGGTCTCATTTTGGAGCGGCCCAACTCGTGGGAAGAGGGGAGGGAGCGCAGGGAACACTGTGTTCCCAGATTCCAAAAAACAAAATCTGTGAATCAGAGCCGATTTGGGGGATGATGACTCCAGACAGTGAGCGGCAAGCACGAAGCTCAGGACTGAGACGGATTTGATAAAAACACTCTGTCTGTAATATCCCAGCAAAAGGGGAGCTGGGGGGGGCTGTATGAAATCATATTGAAGGTTGGGGCTGGAGGTGGGTTGGTGGGAGGTTGGCCGTGGGCAAGAGTTTGTTGAAACCACTAATGGGGTTATGTCATAGTCTGATCCCCATCCAAATGTTCCTCTCAGCACTGAGACAACTATTTTGTGGGCTATTCAGTAGGACTGACCACATGAACAATGTATTAAATTAACATAACCCATCTGGGCCACTTGCAATGACTCACTGCCACCATCTGACTCACAAGCACTCCATTATTCCTGTGTTTATCAGTATTATGGGCTACAGCTAGAGCTTTTCTGCCTCCAATCTGCCAGTTCACCACCCTGTTGTGTCCTAACCCCACCCCCTTTATCATTGCCCTGCCCACTAATGTCATGGCCACATCCCTCTTTGACAACACCATCTGGTTTTATACAGCCAAAAAAGGTGGCAACCCCATACTGAACTCCCCGCTGAATAAAAAGGTCTGTAGATGTGGCTACTGCTACATTAGTAGTATCTACAGCTCAGGTGAGGTTTCCACCATCTTCCACATAGAGTCTTGCGCGGGTCCATTTTTTGGAACCCGCATTCTTACCCGCTTGGATCCGCTACCCGACCCTACCCGCAAGTACCTTATCCGCAACCCGGACCCACTGACCATCAAGAATCAGGAAGTGCTGTCATTGTAAACTGGAAGTGACACCATCAGAAGTAGGCGTGGCCAGAAAAAAAGGAGTAAAACAGGAAGTGCTGTCATTGTTAACCGGAAGTGACATCATCGGAAGGAGTAAAAATCGCTATTGAGAAGACCCGCGACTCGCAAACCAGCATCTATGCCCACACCCAGAACTTCTACCCGCAACCTGCAGAGTACCGCAGGTTTTTGCGGGTAACCCCGGGTACCCGACCCGCTGCAGGACTCTACCTCCACAGTCCCAGCCATAAAGCAAGGCAGGACTGCTGTTCTTTGCCAGAAAGGAAGTACCATAAAATACACTTTCCTCACGCAAGAACCAAACAATATCTCATTAGTAATGTTACTGTGTAGGACTGCCCTCCCTTACATAATATTACTGGTTATTTTCAGCCGCTTTATCTCCATTCCTTAGGATGAACCCATGGAGTCGGCTTCACTGCGGAGGAGTGGGGCAGCCTGGGATTCACCGTATCTCTACAATAAATTAAAATAAATTGGCCCGCTAATTTGAACAGGCTGCCCGAGCGCTGACAAATCTTATAAAGAACATGCAAACCAAGCTTTTAAGTGGGAGTTCTGTAATGAAATCCAGCGTGCATGGCAATTTGCTGTTGCCGGCCATGATGTAAGCCTCGTTGGCCCTGTACACATGAAGGGAACATCTGGTCATGATCTGGGTCACAAAAAGGACTGTATTTTTAAATACGTTTAAAAGTTTGCCTTTGATTTAACCTTTATGGGAACTACTTGCGGAAATGACAATTTGACATAAGCGTCACCTGAAAATGTCTTTCAAAATAACCGACTCTGACACAAAGCTGCATGTAGAGAGACAGATGGCTGAGAGGGGGACAGCGAAGAATCACTGGATTTTTTCAGAAACAATGCAGAATTTTGAATTGGTTGTATTTATATGGTTTCTTAATTTCACGACATTAAAGGGGTTTTATCAAGGGTCGAATTTCCAAGTAATGGGAGTTTTTTTGAACTCCCATAACTTCGAAATTCAAATAAAAAAAGACCAATAGAAATTTATTTTAAAAAATCAAAGTTTTTAACTTCGGGTGAATACGCTGTATTTCGAATCATTCGATTCAAAGTTTTAGCGCATTCGATCGAATTTGAAACACAGTATTTGCCCCAAAAACCTGAATTTTGGCCTATTCAATAGTCGAAGTACACAAAAATAGCTCGAAGTTCGAATTTTTTTACTTCGAATTTTCACTTCGACCCTTGTAAAATCAGCCACTTAGTTTGATGTAGAGAGTGATATTCTAAGACAATTTGCAATTGGTTTTAATTTTTTTATTATTTGTGGTTTTTGAGTTATTTAGCTTGTATATTCAGCAGCTCTCCAGTTTGCAATCGAGTTGCTATAGGTCCAAGTTACCATAGCAACCATGCAGTGATTTGAATAAGAGATTGTGATGAAAACAGGAATAGGAGAGGGCCTGAATAGAAGTAATAAAAAGTAGCAATATCAATAAATCTTAATAAATTTCAATAAATATGCCTTACAGAGCATTTGTTTTCTTAGATGGGGTCAGTGACCCCCATTTGAAAGCTGGAAAGAGTCAGAAGAAGGTGGCAAATAATTCAAAAATGATAAATAATGAAGACCAATTTAAAGGTTGCTTCGAATTGGCCATTCTATAACATACTAAAAGTTAACTTAAAGGTGAACTAATAGTTAAATTAAACTAGAATTGACACAATAGTTTTCCTTTAATTTGTCGTAGATTCCTTGCAACATTTTAACTGGTCTTTGTTAATTGCTTTTGAATTATTTGCCTTCCTCTTCTGCCTCCTTCTAGAATGAGGTTTAAAACGCTATCAAGTGGCTGGGGGTGGGGGGGGGGTCACTAACCCTGGCAACTGAAAAATTCTTGCAGAAGATAAATTTATTGGTAGAAAAAAAAGCTTTATTTTTCATTTTTCTACCAATAAATGTATCTTTTAACTGAGCATCTTTGGTCTTGTGGATCCGTTTGAGTGCCGGTCAGCCCTGCTTCTTTATCTTCTGCTGTACCGCTCCCCGAAGCTGGGGGTCTGGGGCTGGTGCACCCGGACCACATTCACTGTTTGGTGAGTAACCTTACAATAAATTCTGGAGCACCTTGTCTTCCTCTAACCATTTGAACTGAAAAATTCTTTCTCTAGATGCACTGGCCTATGCATTTTCTTCTCTGAATTCCAAGCAGCTGCCTGGTTGCTGGAGTAAATATGACCCTAGCAACCATATAGCCATTGAAATTCCAAACTGCAGACTTGCTGCATTCAGAATTTATCATCCTCATCATCATTTATTTATATAAGGAATAATGTAATTTTACCCTGGAAGCAAGAGCACTAAGGGTAGAAAAGGCACAGGTAAAGCAAGATCTTTAAAGGAGAACTAAAGCTTAACTAAAGAAGTAGGCTAGAAATGTTGTACACTATGTTTTGGGCTGGTACAGAAGTCCTTCTTTAGGCAACCGCAGCCCTTTAGCAGTAAAGATCTGTGTCTCCAAAGATGCCCCAGTAGCTCCCCATCTTCTGCTGATTCACTGCACATGCTCTGTGCTGCTGTCACTTACTGAGCTTAGGGACCCACTCACAATATACAGTACACATAGAATAGAAATGTCACAATATAAGGCTGATTAGTAATTAATACAGATAATTACTACATGGCAGCACAGAAACCAGTGCAATTAGCATCAGAATTTAATAATCAGCCCTGTAGTATCAGCTTATATTACAGACCAACCTCATTTTCTGCTGGATAATTAGTGACGAGCCCTAAGCTTAGCTTCTCAACAGCTGCTCAGAGCCCACTGAGCATGTGAGTGTCACAGACACTTTCCAAGATGGTGGCCCCCTGTGACAAGTTTGAAGTCCTGGATCATTGCTGCTATTGACAAGCTAAAATTTTAGGCTGGTGCAATAAGTTCAGTATATTTAGCATTCAGCATTTTTAACCATATTCATTTTTAGGTTTTAGTTCTCCTTTAAACGAAAGGGCACGTCTCTATTCAGCCTCAGCTATTATGTAAATATATATATATTAGGGATGCACAAAATCCACTATTTTGAATTCGGCCACCACTTTTCAATTAATCCATTGGCCGGGCGAAAGACTGTCTGAATCCGAATCCTGCTGAAAAAGGCCGAATACTATATACATAAGATCGACACAGCATTCCTGCCCTAATCCTATCCAGCTCTTCCCCTTCTGCAGGTCTGCGCTTTAGTGAGGCTCCATTGAATCTCTGCTACGAGCACGGATACCAAGTGACAAGAGAGCGCTGCAGATGCGCAAATCAGTTCCGCATGTTCTCACCACACGTCCAGCATGCTTTCTGCCAGCCGGTTGCAAAGGGCCGCACGGTGCTCATATTCGGGCTCATAAAAAGGAGGATATTCCTCTCGCCAGATCCTGACTCTGTTTATACAGCTGGAATCAAGCATTAACCCTTTGCCCATGTGCAGAATGAATACTCCCATACAGCTGCTGGCTACAGTACAAGTATTAAAGGGGATGTTCACCTTTATTTCATTTTAAAGGACAAATTAAGCCATCCCTGCACATTCATTATTTTCCTTGAAGATCTATATTTAAACACAGGGTAAATAGATAGTATGTGCAAAATAAAAAATGTTTCTAATATAGTTAGTTAGCCAAAAATGTAATGTATAAAGGCTGGAGTGACTGGATGTGTAACATAATAGTCAGAACACTACTTCCTGCTTTTCAGCTCTCTAACGCTGAGTTAGTCAGCGACTTGAAAGGGGGGCCACATGGTACATTTCTGTTCAGTGAGTTTGCAATTGATCCTCAGCATTCAGCTCAGATTCAAAAGCAACAGTTATGACTCATGTGGCCCCCACTCAAGTCACTGATTGGTTGCTGCCTGGTAACCAATCAGTGGAAACCAAGAGAGCTGAAAAGCAGGAAGTAGTGTTCTGGCTATTATGTTACACATCCAGTCACTACATTACATTTTTGGCTAACTAACTATATTAGAAACATTTTTTTATTTTGCACAGCCTATCTATTTACCCAGTTTTTATTTTTACACTGAACTGTTCCTTTAACGTCAAGACAGCATGCACAGTAAAAATGGCCATTAGCCAAAAGCTGACAGGGCATGCTGGGAGTTGCAACCAAACTTGACCCTAATAAACATCTTTAGATTTAGACAGAGGCGCATGCTCAGCCCAGGTAGATAAAAAGGGGGGTTAAGAAAGTATGAGAGACAGTTCATGAGAGTAGCAGCTAGTTCTGCCGTGAGTGATTATACAGTGGGCCGTTCCTGCTGAGTATGTATGAGCCCACGTTCCATTCACAGCAGCCCCTCTCATTTCTGCCCTGGACAAGTGCCATCCATCAAGCTCGGGAAAAAAACATTTCAATTTCTTTTTTGTCTGAAACGGAGAAAACTGAGAGCAGCAATGACATAATAGGGCATGACATCATTCCTGGCTTCGGCCTTGCAGCTTAACCCATTAATGCTTGCACCGATTCCCACTTAGCAGACGTACTTGCACTGTGCATAAATCTCCCTAGGCACCTACCGTGGGCCCTATCTATACTAGAGGGCCCAACCGAGGTTTAGGAGAGACAGCAGCATGAGAGCAGGGCCTTCAGTTGTCAGGGTTAGTGATGGGCGAAACTGAGCCGTTTCGCTTTGATGAAAATGGCGAAAATTCATGAAAATGCATTGACGTCTATGGGCAACAAAATGCTGACAATTTTTTTCTCTATTGGAGTCTATGGGTGGTGTCATTTTCGCAGTGAAACTTGGTGAAAAATTTCGCTCATGATCACTAGTCAGGGGGTGCTGAGGGTTAAACTCTACCAACTGAAGGGTCACAGGTTGGGCAGCTCTGATATAGAGTCTTACTTGTGCCCCAATGTTGCCATCTTGCCCTACATTACTCAGCGTTCCTTACTGACATTATTGTTGTCACCTTTTGTAATTCAGGGGGCGGTGATGAAAGGCGGGTCTTGATATAAGTGGCGGGGTGTGACAAGGGGGAGGGGGTAGGGTTACAACCAGGTCGATGTTATACCTGCCTATCTCGTAAAATATCTGCCAAGGGCCCCAAAAATTTGCTTATTTCACACAAAAATTCAGCCTCTGGCCCGTCCACTTAAAGGGGTGATTCCCCTTTAAGGTAACTTTTATGTTATGGAATGGCCAATTCTGAGCAACTTTTCACTTGGTTTTTATTATTTATTTTTTAAAGTTTTATAGTTATTTGCCTTTTTCTTCTGACTCTTTGCAGCTTTCAAATGGTCGTCGCTGACTAAAGAACAAATGCTCTGTAAGGCTACAAATGTATTGTTAGTTACTTTTTGTTACTGTTCCTTCTATTCATATTCCAGTCTCTTATTCAAATCAATGCATGGTTGCTAGGGTCATTTGGACCCTAGTTACCTGATTGCTTAAGATGCAAATTGAAAAGCTGCTGAATAAAAAGCTAAATAACTCAAAAACCACAAATAAACCAATTGCAAATTGTCTCTCTCTACATCATACTAAAAGTTATCTCAAAGGTGAACGACCCATTTTAAGGCTGCAATCCACCCAGAATCTAGGAAAAACTTACCCGTTTTCTCTTACAAGAACCTCCTTGAGCTGGTGTGATGTCATAGCCCGCCCTGTTTCAAAATCACCCCACCAAGTGACATCACAGACTCCCCCCACCCCGCGAAAGTCGGTGCCACCTTTTTCGAAAGGAAGCAACCCTTGGTGGCCTTGTCAAAGGTGGTTTAGCACGGACACAAGGAGAGCTAAAAGGTGGATCGGAATGAGATAGTTTGTTAATCCCACTGTGCAGAGTTTAGAGTTTAAGAATCTACATTACTACAAATAAACCCACTCCCTTTCTTTTTGCACAGGAATGATGTCCTATTATAGGTTAGTAGGGCCTGTAGTGCAACCTGTACCACTGAAGGTTAAGTACGAAAGAAACATAAAGGGGACCTATACACTGCTACATATGTAAAATTGCTCACAATACACTTTGCTGCATCTTTACAATTTATATTTTTTTTTAGTTTTTATAATATTAGCAGTTTAAAGGAGAAGGAAAGGTTAAAACTAAGTAAGCCTTATCAGACAGGTCCACCTAAATATACCAGTTAACCTTTAAAGTAGTACTGCTCTGAGTCCTCTGTCAAAAGAAACACTGCATTTGTTTCCTTCTATTGTATATACACAGGCTTCTGTATCAGACTTCCTGCCTTCAGCCTTAACCTCCTTGCCTTCGGCTTGAGCATGCTCAGTTTGCTCCTCTTCCCCTCCCTCCTTTCTCTGCTGTAATCTGAGCCCATGCAGGAAGTGGTGTCACACCAAGCTAATACTGCAGCTGCTATCCTAAACAAACAGAGAGAGCTTCTAGAGCTTTTTACTCAGGTATAGTAAAGCATTCTACAGAATAAATATAGCATTCTAGCTTGCACTATTGCAGCTAATCTATTGGCAATAAAATGCCTCTGTAGCTTTCCTTCTGCTTTAAGACTTCCAATATCAGGAAGGTGTTACAGGAGTGCTCCCTGCTGTTCTTTCATGGTGCCCGCCAGTTTACTGCCCAGTTCTATAGCTCAGCAGTATCAGCTGTGATTGGCCGGCAGCAGTATGACTAGTGAGTATCCAGTCCCTGGGATAATCAATTGCTTGAACCATAGGCTGATTCTGCAGCCGATTTGGTGGATACGTGGATAATACTCCATACACTTAAGTTGTGCGTATTTGAGTCAGCCTACAGCAGTTATGGACTGTTGGAAAGACTTCAGGCCTCTGTAGAAAAACAAAGAACCCATTTGAGGCCCTTGAGGAAGCAGAACAGTTAAGGTATGGTTGCCATGGCAGCAAACAGTTTGATGGCCTAGTGAGCAGCTGGGTAGCGTCCCTAATGAGGCCCGTCCAGGAAACCTTACTGCTTATTTTCCTCTGTAATAATTTAGGGGGGGGGGGAGTAATTTAAGTGCCAATGCTCCTTCAATTCAGCTGACACCACCAATTTTCGGGGGCCTTGGAGCAGTCTCTTTCCAAGGGCAGAACGGAAGCTCTGGAAGTTTATGCAATGGTAGAATGTTCCAGACTTATAAACTTGGACAAGGAAACTTTCTGTCATAAAAGCGTGCCTTCAGTCAGTCTCTTAACCCTCCCAGTGCCTAAAGCGCCTGCACACTTACATTCAATAAGGAACATTGAGTATGGCATCCTACAATCTTCCTTTTTTATGGGACCCCTTATCTGGAATCTTCAGGACCCAAGACATGAATAATGGGTCTTATGAAGATTATATCTGTCCCTCCAGCAGTATGTCTGACCCATTGACATTAAATCTGTCCCTCCAGCAGTATGTCTGTCCCATTGACATTAAATTTGTCTCTCCAGCAATATGTCTGTCCCTCCAGCAGTATGTCTGTCCCTCCAGCAGTATGTCTGTCCCATCAGCATTATATTTGCCCCTCCAGCAGTATGTCTGTCCCATCAGCACTATATCTGTCTCTCCAGCAATATGTCTGTCCCATCAGCATTATGTCTGTCCCTCCAGCAGTATGTCTGTCCCTCCAGCAGTATGTCTGTCCCTCCAGCAGTATGTCTGTCCCTCCAGCAGTATGTCTGTCCCATCAGCATTATATTTGCCCCTCCAGCAATATGTCTGTCCCATCAGCACTATATCTGTCTCTCCAGCAATATGTCTGTCCCATCAGCATTATGTCTGTCCCTCCAGCAGTATGTCTGTCCCTCCAGCAGTATGTCTGTCCCTCCAGCAGTATGTCTGTCCCTCCAGCAGTATGTCTGTCCCTCCAGCAGTATATCTGTCCCTCCAGCAGTATATCTGTCCCTCCAGCAGTATATCTGTCCCTCCAGCAGTATGTCTGTCCCTCCAGCAGTATGTCTGTCCGATCAGCATTATATCTGTCCCTCCAGCAATATGTCTGTCCCATCAGCATTATATCTGTCTCTCCAGCAATATGTCTGTCCCATCAGCATTATGTCTGTCCCTCCAGCATTATATCTGTCTCTCCAGCAGTATGTCTGTCCGATCAGCATTATATTTGCCCCTCCAGCAGTATGTCATTCCCATCAGCATTATATCTGTCTATCCAGCAGTATGTCTGTCCTATAGACATAATATCTGTCCCATTGGCAATATGTCTGTCCAATCAGCATTAAATCTACCCCTCCAGCAGTATGTCTGTCCAATCAGCATTATATCTACCCCTCCAGCACTATGTCTGTCCCATGAACCTTTTCCTTTAGCACCTTGTGATTTCCATAGCTCCTCCACACAGGGTCATTTTGTCAACAGTACCTTTCCCCAATATTAAAATATCCTATATTTTTATTTCATCAAAAGGGTCACTATTGCTAGGGTTGTACAACTATAGTGCAGCTTTCAGCCTGTTTCGGATCTAAAGCTTTCTGAGAGTTGCAGTTCGGCGAGAGCCGAGACCCCCAGCTTTCTGGAAAAATACAAGAACATATGGTAAAGAATTTGTTTAAGGAATAAAAAAAAAGCCTGAACATACACAATAAAAAGCCCTGACCTGGAAGAGACACAATAAAACAAGAATTCTGCTAGTCTGGCTCTGATTGCAAGCATGTGAGCTACAGAACACTCATTTGGATGCAGTCCATTCTGTTCTGTACTACAGTAAATACCATTACAGACCACACACTTATATGCGCACAGGGTGCAGTCTGGATGTGTAAAAAGTACCAAAAACCCTCTCAGTGATGTCAGGGAGCTTACAATATAATGTGTTGCAAGGGCATGGATCAAGAATCCAATCTGGCAATAGTGGGAATTCAGTAACTCAGCCACTCATCCACAGAGCAAACTTATAGTAAAGCCTGGTGCATTCGATTGTTTGAATCCTAGAGCAACCAATCAGGTATTTGCTTAGATGATTTCAGCTGCACTAAACAGTAAGATGCTAATCACTGATTGGCTGCTGTGGATTACTGGATCAAGACACACATCTGACCATGTTATGTAACAACTAGCTCCGTACAACAGATTTTTATGGAGGAAATAAAAAAAGGAAGGCTGTGCCCCCCAGATGAGTATAAAGGATGTTATTTTAAATCATATGGCCCTTCAGCTGAGGTTGAATTACACCTGTAAGTTGGGAGATGGTTAGCCTAAGGAGGCACCAAGTGATGCAACGAACACTTAAAGGGGTTGTTCACCTTTAAATTAAGTTTTAGTATGATGTCGAGAGTGATATTCTGAGACAATTTGCAATTGGTTTTCATTTTTTATTATTTGTGGTTTTTCAGTTATTTAGCATTTTATTCAGCAGCTCTCCAGTTTGCAATTTCAGAAATCTGGTAGCTATGGTCCATATTACTCTAGCAACCATGCATTCATTTGAAAAAGAGACTGGAATATGATTAGGAGAGGCCTGAATAGAAAGATGAAAAAGTAGCAATAACAATACATTTGTAGCCTTACAGGGGCATTTGTTTTTAGATGGGGTCAGTGACCCTCATTTGAAAGCTGGACAGAGACAGAAGAAAAAGGCAAATAATTAAAAAAAACTATTAAAAAATAATAAAGACCAATTGAAAAATTGCTTAGCATTGCATACTAAAAGTTAACTTAAATGTGAACCACCGCTTTAAAGTCATGTGACATTAAGGCTCTCTGGAAAACTGAATATCAAAATATTTAGTTCACTATTGATACAATATTTTCATTTGTCTTAAATCTGAATATGCAAATTAGCTCTTGGATTCAGCTGGGTATCCAGCAAAATCATTTGTGGATGATTTTGAATTCACCTGGGATTCGGTGCAGCCCTAGTTCAAGCACAAGTGCAGAGACTTCAACAGGCCCTTTTATAGGATGTACATTGGCCACTCCCAGATACAACCTGGCCACGCCCCATTATGTCCCTTGTCACGCCCTGATCTCTCTAATATCTTCCCCACATTATCTGTATCAAAGGTATTTGTGGATGGGTTAAGGCCTATTCAGTTGTGGGTTAATTACATTTTTTGGGAGTAGGAGACTGGACTAGTACTGCAGGTGACCAGAAGAGCGGACGCCAAAATATTGTGACTCCCAAAAAAAATTACATGTTTATAGCTGGATTGCTATAGGGTGATCATAAGTGATCTAAACACAATGTAATATTCAAGTAATAATAAGTAATAGTAGTAACAACAAGAGCAATATCTGGTACAGTATCACACCTCCCAACAGTCCTATTTTTTGTGGGACAATCCTGATTTTGACAGCTCAGCCCACAGTCCCGGATTGTTACTGAAATGTCCCGCCTTTGATCTCCTGCACTGAACAGCCAGAAAAACATACAAAGTTTCTAAAAGTTAATTGGCTTTTGGCAGAGAGCCCATGATATGTGGCAGCTTCACTTTTACATTTGTAACAATTTAAGATAAGTAAAGGAACAATTGATACGCAGCTTAAAGGGCAATTCACCTTCATTACCTTCAAAACTGTAATAACACATAAAAACCACAGAAATGTGTTCAAACTTTCATAACCCAGCAAATGTTGTAATGGTAATTAAGGGGCGTGGCCACAAAATAGGCGTGTTCAAAGATTTTCGGCTCGTCAAATCTTTTTTCCCATTTCCAAAATGTTGGGAGGTATGCAGTGTCCCCCAACAATGAAGTTGTGGGGCCCAGGGATCCGCTCTGTATAAAAGCAAAACTATCTAAAATATACATTGGAACCCTCCCAGACTTGTTTGTCTCAAAAAGCAGTAACACGTGGACGAGCTCGCGGTTTTCTCCGGTTTAGCACATTGCTCCCTGTTGCACAAAAGCAGCCTAATATGGTCATGGAGCAGCAGAGACGACACCAGCCCCGAGCACTGTCACATTTTGGCACAGCCTCCCCGTTCCCCCATTTGTTCTGTTACGGATATCTGTAAACTGTTTGGGAGACGAGAGCAGACTGGAACATTAGCTCACTTTCTCTAAAGTTTTATTTTTAGACTCGCCTCCTCCCTTCAGTTCCACAACGAGACGAAATTCACATTTTAGCATCCGGCCATCTCTCCAGTTTAATGGCACCAACCCACAGTCTGGTCCATAAGATGTTGTATTATAGGGGGAGAATAAAATGGCCTTGCGGAGAAAACAGTGGGGTAGCTAGGAGGAAGGATAACTAAGAGGCTAAAGAAGTAGCTAGAAATGTTGTACATTATGTTTTGTGCTTCTGTACCAGCCCAAGGCAACCACAGTCCTTTAGCAGTAAAGATCTGTGTTGCTAAAGATGCCCCAGTAGCTCCCCATCTTCTTTTCTGCTGATTCACTGCACATGCTCTGTGCTGCTGTCACTTACTGAGCTTAGGGACCCACTCACAATATACAGTACACATAGAATAGAAATGTCACAATATAAGCCTCATTAGTAATTAATACAGATAATTACTACATGGCAGCAGAGAAACCAGTGCAATTAGCATCAGAATTTAATAATCAGCAAACCTGTAGCATCAGCTTATATTACAGGGGAAGCTCATTTTCTGCTGGATAATTAGTGACGAGCCCTAAGCTTAGCTTCTCAACAGCTGCTCAGAGCCCACTGAGCATGTGAGTGTCACAGACACTTTCCAAGATGGTGACCCCCTGTGACAAGTTTGAAGTCCTGGATCATTGATGCTATTGACAAGCTGAAACTTTTTGGAGTAAGTGCCCTTATAGGAAACGCGTTAGGTCTTCATGTCCTAATAAATTTTTCTACTTTTTATATTTGCCTCTTTATTTTTGGAGACCCTCACACCCTTTGGATTTAAGATGAAACTTTAGCCTTGTGCAATAAGTTCAGTATATAAAATATGACATTTTTAGCCATATTGATTTTTAGGTTTAGTTCTCCTTTAAAGGGGTTATTAACTTTTAGTATGTTGTAGAACAACCTTTCAATTGGCCTTCATTATTTATTTTTCATAGTTTTTAAATTGTTTGTCTTCTTCTACAGACTCTTTTCCAGCTTTCCATCGGGGGTCACTGACCCCATCTAAAAAAACAAATGCTCAGTAAGGCTACACATTTATTGTTATTACTTTTTATTACTCATCTTTCTATTCAGGCCTCTCCTATTCATATTCCAGTCTCTTATTCAAATCAGCAGCGGAGCTCACTGGGGCCATCTTCAGAGCTTCAGGAATACTCAGTAGGTAAGCGCCGTATCGGTGCATGCGCAGTTGTAGCTATATCCTGGTCCTGAACAACTGCGCATGCGCCGAAAGCCACGGAAATTGCCGAAGGGACCTGAAGATTAAAGAAGGGCCGGAAGATGCCGCCCGTGAGCTCCGCTGTGCTGACTCTGCAATGAGGGGTAATTACCAGCTATGGGGCATTTACTTGTGTGAACGCCAGTGCGGGGGGAGCAGGGAGGGGGGACTATGGAACAAGGAGGTTTAGTTCTCCTTTAAAGGTAAACCACCTTTAAGCGCTATCTGTATCTAACTGTCCCTCCATGTCAGGTTCTCTGGTGGGTCCAAGGAGGCCAGTCCAACCCTGGATACAACTGATTAGAGGGCAGAACCTTTGCAGCAAGGTCATTCTCTAACCATTTCAGCTGCACATTTTTCTCTGATAATAAATATAAATACAGGTATGGGACCTGTAATTCAGAATGCTCAGGACCTGGTGTTTTCCAGAGAACTAATCTTTCCGTAATCTCCATGCCTTAAATCTACTAGAAAATCATGTAAACATCAAATAAACCCAATAGGCTGGTTTTGCTTCCAATAAGCATTAAAGGGGAAGTTCACCTTTAAGTTAACTTTTAGTATGTTATAAAATGGCCAATTCTAAGCAACTCATATTATTTATTTTGTATAGTTTTTGACTCCTTCTTCCTTCCAGCTTTCAAATGGGGGTCACTGACCCCATCTACAATTTAGATGCTCTTTAAGGCTACACATTTATTGCTATTGCTACTTTTTATTACTCTTCTTTCTATTCAGCCCCTCTCTAGTGATGTGTGAGTCGGGTAAAACCTGACCTACATCCGACCCGCCCTCCCACAAGCCACGCCCACCCGCTTTCAACTTCTGGGTTTGTTTTATAGACCCGCGCCGACCCAACCCGCCTTTAACATCACAAAAGGGTCAGGGCAAGCCGGCACGCGGTTATAAAGCTGGAAGTCGGCATCTGAAGGTGGCCACCTGTGAAGAAGAGTGTAAGGTTGGCCCGAACCCGCCAGACCCAAGGGTAAACCCGTGAGTAACGCGGGTATCGGGCCAGCCCACATATCACTACTCCTCTCCTTTTCATATTCCAGTCTCTTATTCGGATCAATGCATGGTTGCTAGGTTAATTTGGACCCTAGCAACATGATTGCTGAGACTGCAAACTGGCGAGCCGCAGAGTAAAAAGCTAAATAACTCAAAAACAACAAATAAGGTAAAATGAAAACAAATGTAAAATTTTCTGAGAATATCACTCTGTACATCATACTAATAGTTAATTTAAAATTGAACAACCAATTTAATTGTATCTTGGTTGGGATCAAGTTCAAGCTAACGTTTTATTATTACAGAGAAAAATAAAATCATTTTTAAAAATGTGGATTATTTGGATAGAATGGAGTCTATGGGAGAAGGTCTTTCCGTAATTCAGAGCTTTCTGGAAAAAGGGTTTCTGTACAACATACAATTGATAAAAAAATGTTAAAAAAAAAATGTAGAAAACGAAAAATGATAGTGTTCCTTTAATATCATGCTTGTGGCAAGCCAGGGCGGTCTGTCCACCATGTGAAAAACACAAGCAAATTGAATTTGAGTGAATTTTTTGGTGTTTAGACTACAGATCCATGTGTGGTTTTATTGCGGTGCTTTTAGAGCCAGTGTCCTGTATAACTGGTTATGCAGTAACTGCCAGGCTGGTTATCACAAGAGCAACTGCCAGCACAAGATACGGCTTTCCAGCAACCAATCACAAACATCATACACCTGCCAATAGCATTACTGTCCAGCTGGTAAGGTTCAGCCCCAATTCAATGGCAGTGACAAGTACAACTATTGCTCGGGCCTCACTGTATCACTTATAATGTGGCATTTAGCAACTAAGCCTGGGGGGGGCATCCTGAGAGTACCAACGAGGGTCGCAGCCCCTGGCACCGTGATTACCCAAAGGCACATACTACTAAAAAAGTATATTATTATGAAAATGGTTTATTTACATGAAGCAGGGTTTTACATATGAACTGTTTTATGCAATATCTGTTTATAGAGACCTACATATAGTTTTCCTTTAAATTGTAAAGTGAACTGTTTTAAAGGGGAACTCCACCCAAAAACTGATTTTTGATGCTCAAGGAAAGGAAATTTAATTATAATCAACCTTCTATTACAGATATAGGACCTGTTATCCAAAAAGCTCCGAATTATGGAAAGGGCGTCTCCCATAAACTCAATTTTACCCAAATAATCCAGATTTGTAAAATGTATTTCCTTTTTCTCTGTAATAATAAAACAATAACTTGACCTTAATACCAACTAAGATAGAATTAATCTTTATTAGAAGCAAAACCAGCCTATTGGGTTTATTTAATGTTTATATGATTTTCTAGTAGCCTTAAGGCATAAAGATCCAAATTACGGAAAGATCCGTTATCAGGGAAAACCCCAGGTCCTGAGCATTCTGGATAGCAGGTCACATACCTGTATATGTTCTTTAAATCTTTTCATTGGTTGTAAAGTTATTTCTTGCATTCAGCGCCGATTCGTACCTTAGTGCCGCCTGAGGCGGCTCCTGCAATGCCGCCCCCCCTCGCCGACTTACCTGTCGGGAGGGGAGGCAGGAATGCGGAGAGCGCATTCGTAAAGCCGAATTTCCGGTTTAAAAACCGGAAATTCGGCTCTTAAAGGTGCAGGAGCGGCTTTTTGCCGCCCCTGGAAACCGCTCCGGCGTTGCCGCCTGAGGCGAGCGTCTCAGCTCGCCTTTGGCGGCGCGCCCCTGCGTACATTTTACTGAAAGCAGTATTTCTGTCCCTTCTGGTCTCTGAACAGCTGGTTCTGACTCCTAAAACAATGTAGCTGAAGCCGACTGATTAACAGACTTCTGCTATTTAATTTCGAGAGTCACAACCACAACAAACACTCGGAGCATATTTATCAAATGGTGAAGTAAGAGATCACCACAGCCCACTAGAGTGAAATTCTATGGGTCCAAATTCCCCTAGCAACCATGCATTGATTTGAATAAGAGACTGGAATATGAATAGGAGAGGCCTGAATAGAAAGACGAGTAGTAAAAAGTAGGGATGCACCATATCCACTATTTTTGAATACCGAACCGAGTACAAATCCTAATTTGCATATGCAAATTAGGGGTGGAAAGGGTAAAACATTTTTTATTTCCTTGTTTTGTGACAAAAAGCCACATGATTTCCTTCAGATCCCCTAATTTACATATGCAAATTAGCATTCAAATTCCGTTTGGCCGGGCAGAAGGATTTGGCTGAATCCGAATCCTGCTGAAAAAGGCCGAATCCTGGATTCGGTGCATCCCTAATAAAAAGTAGCAATAACAACACATTTGTAGCTGACGCTGTAACTGAGCATTTGTTTTTAGATGGGGTCAGTAACCCCCATTTGAAAGCTGGAAAAAATCAGAAGAATGCAAATTATTTAAAAACCATGAAAAGGGGAAAAAATGAAGACCAATTGAAAAGTTGTTTAGAACTACCCATTATATAACATACTAAAAGTAGGTGAATCCCCCAATAACTGTATTTTGGAAAGTTGACTCCTTTGTCTCATTGGCAATTTTTTGGGTGGCGTTCCCCTTTAGGTGAAAATGTTTGAACTAGGGATGCACCGAATCCACTATTTGGGATTCGGCTGAATCCCCGAATCTTTGGTGAAAGATTTGGCTGAATACCGAACCGAATTTGAATCCTAATTTGCATACAGAAGAGGAAAAAGTGGAAAAAATTATTACGTGACGAAAAGGCATGTGATTTCCCTACCCGCCCCTAACTTACATACGCAAATTAAGATGTGGATTCGATTCGGCCGAGTCCAAATCCTGCTGAAAAAGGCCAAATCTCAAACCGAATCCTGGATTCGGTGCATCCCTAGTTTGAGCTAATAGAAGCAGTACAGTCCTAGTCACGCAGGCCAATAAAGGGTTATTTTTTCCACACTACCCCCCAAACATTAGTTACAGGTTCTTAATGGAAACTGTGACCCAGTTGTGGTTTTCCTGAGGCCCCCATCGTAATGTACCAGTGACTACTGTAAAGGTTTTTCGGGAGGAGGAGGGGGGCGGTGCATGTGTGCGTGGGCGGACGTCCCTTAACCCGTTCACCGCCGGAGAGTTTGACATTACAGAGGCAGAAGTCTGATTTCCAGTGGAAACGATGCTGCTATAAAGCATCCGAGGGCTTCACAAGGAAACCCCCATTTCCCAGACCTGGCACGGCGGCTGCCATAAAGCGCAGGACTCAGACACGAAGTCGCCTGCTAATGCCTCTTAAATTCGGTTGCCATGATGGGTTTGTTTAGCGTAAGCGTTGTGCTGTTTCCAGAAGCAGCTGGCAAAGCAGCGCCCACATCTGGATATCAGTATCAGGGGCCCCAATAATTCTGCGGGTTATTAGTAGCGTTCTGTGCGGATATTACTCGCCTATAAAAACATGGAAACCAGCTCTTTTATAAAAGGCACAAAATAACATTTCTGGCATTTCTGTTTAAAGGAGAACTAAACCCCAAATCACTGAGAAGTGCAAATCTGCTAAAGGGGTGGCTCACCTTTAAGTTAACTTTTAGTATGTTATAGAATGGCAACTTCTAAGTAACATTTTCATTTTTTATAGTTTTTGAATTATTTTGGCCTTTTCTTGTGACTGTTTCCAGCTTTCAAATGGGGGTCATTGACCCATCTAACAAAACAATTGCTCTGTAAGGCTACACATTTATTGTTATTGCTACTTTTTATTAATCATCTTTCTATTTAGTCCCTCTCCTACTCATATTCCAGTCTCTTATTCAAATCACTGCATGGTTGCTAGGATAATTTTGACCCTAGTAACCAGATGGCTGAAACTGCAAACTGGAGAGCTGCTGAATAAAAAGCTAAATAACTCAAAAACAAATAAAAAAATAAAAAAAATGAAAACCAATTGCAAATTGTCTCAGAATATCACTCTCTATGTAATACGAAATGTTCATTGAAAAGTGACCAACCCCTTTAAACGCCCCTCCAATGACCCGAACTAAATGGCCATGGGTCCACAGAGCCCCTTATTTTACATTGGGTATTTTATTCTGATGTATTATGACTTGATCAAGTTGGTATAAAATAGTAATGATTTGTTGTCAGCTTTTGCTTTTATTTGTATAAAACAACTAGCGATGTGACCCGCCCCCACAACCCGCGCCCATCCGCATCCAACTTCCGGGTTCCTTTTAGACCCACGCAGACAATGTCACAAAAGGGGCGGGGCAACCAGGCACGCAGCTATAAAGCCGGAAATCGGCATTTGAAGGTGGCGGGCGGGGAGAGTAGGAGAAGAGCTCAACCCGCACCCACAAAGAGGAGTTCGAGGTCGGCACAAACCTGCCCGACCCGCAAGTAAAAGCTCGTCTGCATAAAAATGTTCATGCTTTCCTCCCCCCTTCTTTTTCTTTTCACGTTGAAAAAAGATGGCCATGGATCTCTGTGTGTAATAACATGGATATTAGCACTTTGCACAGAGAATCTAATGCAGTTTCATATTAGAACTTCATCTGCTATGTTGCTATAATGCAAGGAGGAGAGAGCAGGGCCGGATTTACGTAGCGGGCACTCCTAGGCCCACTGTCGATCGTCTCCCCCCGTCCTCTCCCTTTTATTCACGTATATTTTCATCATCAGGACCGGAGCAATGGGGATTGACGCACGAGAAATTATAAAAACTATTTTATCGAATCCCCGGTGTTTCTGAACCAATGTGGGTGTGGTTGGCCAGCTTGCTGCCCCCTAAAATCCTGCCACCCTAGGCCCGGGCCTTATTGGCCTTTCCACAAATCCGGGCCTGGGAGGGAGAAACTCTGAGCCAGTCATTAAGTTGTTGGATCCCAACGCAACGGTATAACGTTACAGGGACCCACAGCAAAACCATTTTAGAGCCACCCAAAAAAAACTAGTTTAGCAGATCTGGAATGTCTATAGGGCTGATGTAACCAAAGCCACAATGTCTGCACCAGGGACAGTAACCATAGCAATTAATTTGCCAACAGTAGGTGTTTCGGAACAAACATTTGATTGGTCGCTCCATTGGATTGGTTGCTCTGTTTGATTGGTTGCTCTGTTTGATTGCTTGCTCCATTGGATTGGTTGCTCCATTGGATTGGTTGCTCCATTGGATTGGTTGCTCCATTGGATTGGTTGCTCCATTGGATTGGTTGCTCCGTTTGATTGGCTGCTCCATTGGATTGGTTGCTCCATTGGATTGGTTGCTCTGTTTGATTGGTTCAGGGGTGTCCAAACTTTTGGCATCCCGGGGCAACATTGGAAATACACACTAACGCTAACTTTTGATTTATTTTATTGTAAAAGTAAAAGAAAAGAGGGTATCATGATAGGTTTTTTCACTTGTTAACAGCTTTTCCTGCTCTAGGAAGCCACACGCCCCATGTAAATTTAAAGCACACAATTAGCGACCGCGTACATACGATCTCTGTGCGTGACATTGCAACATGACGTTTCCTGGATTGGCGGAAATTCGCGCTGGGCCGCATTCATATCCATCCTGGGCCGCACCCTTGGATTGGTTGAACGGGCGTTCACGAGACCGGCAAAGCGACGCATGCGCAGTTGGAGCAATTTTCTCTTTCGTGACAACTGCGCATGCGCCGAAACTCAAGAAAACTGCTGAAGCGCTGGTCTCATTCCGAAGATTACCGAAGCGGCTGAAGGTGGCGCCAGTGAACTCTGATGCCTGAATCTGCACCGATGGGTAAGTAAAATGTTAGGGGTATTTGCCTGGGGTAACACTTACGCTGGGGAGGGAGGGGGTCTATGTAGGGTAGGGTTTTTTTAACTTAAGGGTTGAATTCTCCTTTAAAGAGACAGTTCCCCTTTAAATAAGTGTCTGGTATGATGTAGAAAGTGGTGTTGCAAGACAATTTGCATTGGGTTTTTATTTTCTTGCATGCAATATTGTACAGGCATGGGATCCGTTATCAGGAAACCCGCTATCCAGAAAGTTCCGAATTACACAAAGGCAGTCTCTCATAGACTCCATTTTATCCAAATAATCCAAATTTTTGTAAAATTTTCCTTTTTGTTGTTTTTTTTTTTTTTTTAATAATAAAACAGTACCTTGTACTCGATCCCAACTAAGATATAATGAATCTTTATTGGACGCAAAACCAGCCTATTGAGTTTATTTAATGTTCACATGATTTTTTAGTAGACTTAAGGTATGGAGATCCAAATTACGGAAGGATCCGTTATCCGGAAAACCCCAGGTCCCAAGCATTCGGGATAACAGGTCCCACACCTGTTTCTGATTGCAAGGGTCCTAACACAGTGTAGAATGTAAGCTCTATGGGACAGGACATACAAGTACACCACTGTATATGAATAAAGGCAACGATAGGGAACAATATGGCGGCAGCAGTGCAGTTGGTGATCCCAGTTTAGTACAGCGGTGGTCCTATTCCCAGTAAGGGTGTCCCACCTCTCCTTATGAATGTGAACTCAGCACAGCACCACCGGCTCCCTTACCCAATGTGTCTGGAATCCACAGATGTTTCCGCCTTTCTCCTGAAGTCCAATCCCAACCTTCTCTTCCTTCCAGATGTGAGTCTGCGGGGACGGCTGCTTCTCACATCCCCGGCTCTGTATGTTGGGAGCCGTGACCCATTAGATCAGTGGCAGGAAACCTGTGGCCATGGCTGCTATAGCAATTGTAGTTCTACAACATCAGTGGCATCCTATGTCCCATAGATTTTATAGATTATACACAGGTATGGGATCTGTTATCCAGAAAGCTCAGAATTACAGAAAGGTCATCTCTCATACACTTCAATTTATGCAAATATTTTTAAAAATTATTCCTTTTTCTCTGTAACAATAAAACAGTATCTTGTACTTGATCCCAACTAAGATATAATTAATCCTTATTGGAAACAAAACCAGCCTATTGAGTTTATTTAATGTTTACATGATTTTCTAGTAGACGACGTGGGGGGTTATTTACTAAAATCCGAATGTATCTCATATTTTATTTAAAAAGACCACAACCAAACTCCCATTTTCAATTTTAGCTTATTTATTAATAAAAATTTGATTAAATCAGATTGTGGAAAAACTCAAAATCGAGCAAAAACCCAAATCTCTCTAATTTTTCAGGTTTTTTTTTCCGAACTGCTTGGATTTTTCGGGCTCTTCTCCCGAATTGCCGAGTTTTTTGCCTGAAACCCCCAAGCTAAACCCATCGCAGACCGCGAAAACTTGAAATTGAGATAGGTGCCTCACCCATTGACTTATACCGAGTCTTCGATAGTCGGATTCTGCAGATTCTGGCTTTTTGCAGCATCGGGGTATAAAAAATTCTAGTTTTTTTCCCTCTAAAAATTTGAATTTTTTAGTGAAAAAAAAAAATCACATTTTTAAAGATTTTAACATTTTCATTTTAATAAATAACCCCTGTAAGCTATGAAGATCCAAATTACGGAAAGATCCATTATCTGGAAAACCCCAGGTCCCACGCATTCTCGATAACTGGTCCCTTACCCTATATGTAAGAGCATTGGCACAGTTATGTAGTCACAGATATGTTCCCATCTAGTAATCCACAGCAGCCAATGGGATTTTTACTATTCATATCCGACCTTCACTAGGCCAGAAGACGTGCACTGTTGATCACTTTGCTACTTATTTTAATTATTTGTATATTTTATTTTTCATGATATTATGAGTTGCTACCTGCCAATATCATGAAGGTGTAATAAGAACACCCACTGCTGTTCTGTCTCAGAGGTGACCAGCAGTGATATGCGGGCCGGCTCGATACCCACGGTTCGGGCCGACCCCGCCACCTTGCACTGCCGGCTTTCGACTTCCTTTTTTATAGATGCTCACCTGCTCGCCCCGCCAATTTTGTGACGTCATCGACGGGGCGGGCGCGGGTCTATAAAACGAACCCTGAAGACGCGTAGGGGCTGAGGGAGGGCAGGTTAGGGTCGGTTGCAGGTCGGATTTTACCCCACCCGCACATCACTAGACAGACAGACAGAACAGGAAAAACTGAATTTAATGCAGGAAGTCTCACTTCTACGTCTCTGGACTAATAGAACTGAGCAGAGAATCTTCAGCAGAAGTTTCCACAATCAGTAACTTAAGCTTTTGCCATTTTGGCCAGTCACCTCCAGGACTAGGGTTGCCACCCAGCCGGTATTTTACCGGGGAGTGTTGTCCCCAGGTAATCAGGCCACGCACAAAGTCATCTGACCAATCTTCCTGATTTAACCAACCAAAAAAACATGTGTGGCCCACTTACGGCTAGCATCTTATCTACTGGTAACACCAGACACCCTATTGATCATAATGAGAGCGGCTCGCCACCCTGTTGGTCAGTGTCAATTTATTTAAAAGGATCCAAAGCTGCAAAACTGGACATCACTGCTGTCCTGGTATCATGGATTGTCTTGGCAGCCGACTATAATACAAAATGTTCTTGTTTTAACTGTTACCGTAACAAGAGGCTTTCGATTCGTGCCCCAGAGAGCCGGTCCATTTGCCTGTTGGAAGGATTCTGCTGCAGCTGGAAGGGAGGCTCAGAATAGTAACAAAACCAAATATATCTGTTTAATGGGATTTGGAAGGATTGAATTGTTTAGCAGTGCCGGCAGCTCTGATCTTCTCTGTGCGGCTGCTCTGGAGGTAGGTACATTCCAGTTGGTAAGTAACTGGCAATACACACACTGTACCCTAAGCACTGCCAGGCAAGGGGGCCATTAAGACAGATAATGCTGCTATCCTGATGGAAAAACTCCCATTGGTCAGATGAAGAGAAGTGAAGAGGAGCCAACCCCAAACAAATGGATCAATAGAAAAGAAGCGATACATGTACAGTATATGGTTTTCATCTCTTTGTCTTGCAGGCCAATCGGTCAAAGTACTGTATGTTGGAAACCAACTGTTTTTATCTGATTGGGCAGACCCAATGATGGATGTCATGTCCCACTGGACCAGAAGTGGGGTTACTAATGGGGGCGGATCAGCCAAATAATGAAAAAAAAATTTTTTCCCTTTAATCTAGATTTTATTTTACTGTAGTTGCTTGGTGCCCACAGGAGGTTTCCCACAGACTACCCGCATGGTGGAGAGACCAATGCTTTTTCCATTAAATACACCGTTGGTTTGTGGGTAATCTGTGTGTATCCGACTTCATTCAGGACTCTACCATACAGGGGAGTTTACCTTTAAATGAACTTTTAGTATAATGTCAAGAGTGATATTCTGAGACAATTTGCTCTTCATTTTCATTTTTTATTATTTGTTGTTTTTGAGTTATTTAGCTTTTTATTCAGCAGCTCTCCAGTTTGCAGTTTGAGCAATCCAGTTGCTAGGCTCCAAATTTCCCTTATAACCATGCATTGATTTGAATAAGAGACTGGAACATGAATAGAAGAGGTCTGAATAGAAAGGTAAGTAATAAAAAGTAGCCATAAAGGAGAAGGAAAGGTTAAAACTAAGTAAGCCTTATCAGAAAGATCCATCTAAATATACCAGTAAACCCCCCAAAGTAGTGCTGCTCTGAGTCCCCTGTCAAAAGAAACACAGCATTTCTTTCCTTCTATTGTGTACTCATGGGCTTCTGTATCAGACTTCCTGCCTTCAGCTTAAACCTCATTGCCCTGGGCAAGAGCATGCTCAGTTTGCTCCTCTTCCCCCCGCCCCTCCCTTCTCTACTGTAATCTGAGCCCAGAGCAGGGAGAGACTCAGGCAGGAAGTGATGTCACACCACATTAATACTCCAGCTCCTATCCTAAACAAACAGAGAGTTTCTAGAGCTGTTTACTCAGGTATGGTAAAACATTCTACAGAATAAATATAGCATTCTAGCTCGCACTATTGCAGCTAATCTATTGGCAATAAAATGCCTCCATAGCTTTCCTTCTCCTATAACAATACATTTGTAGCCTTAGTGTAAGGGCACACGTTAAGATTTCGTGAGTTTTAGTCGCCCGGCGATAAATCTCCTCTTCTTCGGGCGACTAATCTCCCCGAAAAGCTTTCCCGCTGACAAGAATCTAAATTGCCGGCGGGATGGCACTCGGAGCACTTTATTTTCTGAAGTCGTGAGGCAACTTCGGGCGACTTCGGAAAAACGAAGAACAAATCTTAGCGTGTGCCCTTACCCTTAGGATGATGACACACAGAGCTACTAGTAGCAGTTACTTTTTGTGACTACAAAGTACCCTGCCATAGACAACACTGAGTTAAAACACACTTAGGGACCAATTCGGTTGAGGGTTTTAGGGGGAAAAAACTTCAAATTTTTAGAGATTTATCATACCCCAAAGCTGCTAAAAGTCCGAATATGAAAATACTCCATCCCAAACCTGTTGAGCATAATCCAAAAAAGTCAGGGTCTCCATCCAATAATCTGAAAAAATAGAGTTTTCTCAGAAAAATCTATAACATTGAGTTTTCGGAGCGTCAATCTACCATTCTGATTGGCGCCCGATTTTGTCGCAACGCTATGTCGCTCCAATTGTTTTGCAAAAAAATTATTAATAAATGAGTTCAATTCATGGGAGGGAGTTTGGTTGGCTTTGTTTTCATAAAACACTGAGATTAATTTGAGTGTTAGTAAATCAGCCCCATAGTGTATTAGCAAAGTCAATTATGTAGCCATGTGTCTTAAGGAGTAGTTTAAGTGTACCTTATGTATATTATGGAATGTCCTATAATTAGCAACTTTTCAATTGGTCTTCTGTATTTGCCTTCCTCTACTTCCTCACCGTGAGGCTACAATTTTATTGTTATTAATTTATTGTTTTTCCTTTTATTTCTACTCAGGCCCTCTCCCATTCATCTTCCTGCCTCTCAGTCAAACCACCAACTAGCAACCAGATAGCTGCTGAAATCCAAAACGGGAGAGCTGCTTCTCAATTAGCTAAAAACTCGTTTACAAAACGCCAGCGCAAGGATTTAAAAATGCGCACCTTGAAATGTCTTCACAAAGGGAATTGCAAGTAGTTATTATGATAGATCTAAAGTAGTTAAGATAAATCTACATGGCAAAATCTTAATTCTGCAATTCCAGTCATCTGCCCAACCCACCCCTCCCAGCAACTAAATGCACTCCCCCAGAGCACTCTATGTTATAGAGGAGGAAGAGAGCATCAAACCAGAAGGGGGAATCCTGGACTTAAACAAGGAAAAACAGTCATGGGAAAAAGTCACCTTCAGTGTCTGCAGCGTAACTGGGCCTGGGGGTGGGTGGGTATATGGGCAATGATTAACTCTGGGCACATGACTGCCAATCCATTCATTCAGCTGGGTAAGCTCATTACATTCCCAGGACTGTCTCTATGGAACTCAACACTACAATAACATTCTGCAGCCACAGCACAGCCCTGCCCCACAGAGCTTGCACTCTAAGCTGCCAAATGAACATAGCTGCAATGAATGCAGAAATTAACAGTATTTCTAGGCAGGGTTTTCTTCTTTCACTTCACTTTCATGTACAGGTATGGGACCTGTTATACAGAACGCACGGGAACTGGGGTTTTCCAGCTAACGGATCTTTCCATAATTTCGATCTTCATTTTAAGTCTACTATAAAATCATACAGTGCTACGCAATATGTTGGCGCTATATAAATACATGTTAATAATAATAATAAAATAATATAAACATTAAACAAACCCAATAGCCTGGTTTTGCTTCCAATAAGGATTAATTATATCTTAGTTTGGATCAAGTACAAGCTACTGTTTTATTATTACAGAGAAAAAGGAAATCATCTTTTAAAAGGTGGATTGTTTGGATAAAGTGGAGTCTATGGGAGACGGCCTTTCCGTAATATTCCGAGTATTTTCCGAAATGATTCTCATCCTTTACATGAAAGTTTGGAGTCATATCGTAGCTCCTTTAGTAATCGATTGATTTTACCCAGATGTACTACTGATCGTTATAAGAGATCTTTTTTACCTGCAGCTATTGCTGTTTTTAATTCTTCTCTTTCAAACAAGTAATTGTGTCTGTTTTAGTTATTTAAGCTGGCCATAGATGCAAAGATCCGATCGTACGGACTTTCCCATCTCCCATTACGATCAAATAAAGTAGAAAAAGAACAGATCAGCTGATGTTCTGCCCCTGACAGCAATCGTACGATAGTTATGTCTGACAAAGCTAGTGACAGTCTCCCACTGAAAATTGTACGATCAGCAATGCAGAGATATTATCGGCAGGCGACAGAAATTTCCGATCGATCGACCAAACGACCGATCTCCGCCGGACGAAAAATGTCGGGACTCTCCACACATGGTCCGAAAATCGTACGAATCCAAAATTCGTACGATCGGCTTTATGATGTGTAATGTATTATAATGTAATAATGTATAATATGTGTGTTTTTGTGTGATTGTATGTTAAACAAGTAAACTCTGGCATAATAATTTGCCTAGGGATTAATAACGTTCTTATCGATCTATAATTTGGATAATGGGTTTCCAGATAACAGATCCCGTACGGTACAAGGTACTGTTTTATTATTACAGAGAAAAAAGGAAATCGTATTTAAAAATTTGGATTATTTGGATAAAATGGAGTCTATAGGAGGCAGCCTTTCCGTGCTTTCTGGATAACGGATTCCATACCTGTAAAGGTTCTGTAAGCAGTATTGTAGCAGTGTCGGTGCTACCCCACTGCTACAATGATGTATTATATAGTGAATAAAGTACCCCCTCTTGTAAAATATAAGGATATTATAAGTTACCGAGGAGTTTCATGACCATATAAAAACACGAGGCCGAAGGCCGAGTGTTTTTATACAGGTCATGGAACTCTGAGGTAACTTCTAATATCCTCATATTTTACAACTGGGGGTACTTTATTAATTATAATACACAAATTTTAGTGAGTCATGTGACAGAAATGACATCACTACTCACCGTTTATAACTGATGACATCACTACTCACCGTTTATAAGGATATCATTTACAGGATATTCATGGCTTTTGTGTATTATATAAATATACACACACTGCAAGTTTTTGCTGGGATCACCCACATTTAACTGCCTGATACCTGCCCAATACCCATATTTGGCCCAAAAGAGCAGTATTTCTCTGTCATGCCGCATAAAATAAATCATAAACATCACTTCAAAACATTTCAAAAGTAAAAATCATGACACTATAGGCGACACCACCCCTCTGCCCTGGCATTTCACAGTTAAGCCACCCCCCAACTCAAAATGTAAAAATTCCCCCCCATTATATGTAAGCTCCACCCATTTTAGGATCGAAGAATTATAACTGCCCAGCATAAATAACCCCATAGTCTCTGCAAGAAGCTATTACTAATATTTCAATTACAATTGGCAATGAGTAAATGAGACCCCTCAGTGGCCCTTTAAAACCATGGCACAGGGTGGGGGCGTTTACTGGCTACTAGATGTGACAGCAACATACAAACTGCCACCCCCGTAAGGGCCCGGCACTAAGACGCTCATTACCGAATCCCTCATGATTGCAGGAAAACTCTCTTTAAACAGGCACTAATGGCTGAAGGGGATTAAGCAAGGCTGGCAACCCAAATGTGCACACACTGAGGAAATAAAAGGACTTTTTGTATTCAAAAATCTAGGAAAATTGCCTGTTAATTTTTGCCAGACATTCAAAAAAAATAAAATAAAAAAAAGGCTTTTTCATTTTAGAGGATTAACGAATAATAAAACAAATTTTTTTTTTGCTCTTTTTTTCTCCTCAGTGAACATTTAACCCTCTAGGCTAAGCTTATAATATTAAATATATTAATTAATTATAAGGCTAGATCTTCTACTATCTAATGGGCCAACTGGCAAACCCATCAAAAATCATCTTCACAGCAACACTGAAGTAAGGAAAGCTAAAGTGAGTAGGAGACATTTAACCCCCCACGTACCACTTATAAGGATATTAGAAGTCAGGAAAATGTTCCATGCACGCTTGAGGCTACAGGTCAAATAACTGTCAGTATATTATTAGGGACATACACCTACTGTAAATGATAAGGATATTAGAAGTCACTGAGGGGTTCTGTGACCATATAAAGGCACAAGGCTGCAGGCTGAGTTATACAGGGAACTTTGAGTATCACTCATGTATTATAAGGGATAATGTACCCCTACTGTTAATAATAAGGATATTAGAAGTCACTGAGGAGTTCTGTGACCATATAGAGGTGCAAGGCTGCAGGCTGACTTATACAGGGAACTCTGAGTATCACTCATGTATTATAAGGGATAATGTACCCCCTACTGTAAATGATAAGGATATTAGAAGTCACTGAGGGGCTCTATGACCATATAAAGGCACCAGGCTGCAGGGTGAGTTATACAGGGAACTCTTGAGTATCACTCATGTATTATAAGGAACAGTAACGTAACTAGAGGGGGGTGGGCCCTGGCGCAGGACGCGAGGCCGGGCCGCCCCCTCCATACGCCCAGTACTGCACAGGATTCATTGCGCGCAAGCTGCCGGTGGGCCCTTAGGGGATGCGGGCCCACCAATCGCTCCCCCTGCTCGACGGTAGTTACGCCACTGATAAGGAACAATGTACCCCCTAGTGTAAATGATAAGGATATTAGAAGTCACTGAGGAGTTCTGTGACCATATAAAGGCACAAGACTGCAGGCTGAGTTATACAGGGAACTCTGAGTATCACTCATGTATTATAAGGGATAATGTACCCCCTAGTGTAAATGATAAGGATATTAGAAGTCACTGAGGAGTTCTGTGACCATATAAAGGCACAAGGCTGCAGGCTGAGTTATACAGGGAACTCTGAATATCACTCGTGTATTATAAGGGATAAATAAGGGATAATGTACCCCCTACTGTAAATGATAAATATTGTACCCCATCTGTAAAATATAAGGCTATTAAAAGCCACTAAGAAATTCAGTGACAATAAAGAGCAGTGACTTTCAGATCTGCCGCCCACTGGTTACACCACTGAATATTGCCCTAATATACTGACTATATCATCCATTCTACAGTTGCTGCTCTTTAAGGGCCCCGGCAGTCACCCCAATTGCACTCCCGTACAGAAAGCTCTGGCTCTCAGGGAATACTGGGAGATGCAGTTCACTAACATCTGGACGCTCTTAGGTTTCTTATCTTTGGCTAAGAGTATTTAGTTCAGAGAGGAAGGTGTTTGATGCACCGAAAGCCCGATCTGAACATCTGGAACAGTTAAAGGCAAACATGCCCAAAGAATGTGTATTTTCCTTGATGCTTTGGGCGCTGCTTGGTCTCCATAGAGAGGAAATCTCTACATCCTGAGCTCCTGTCTGCAGCCTTCACCTCCCCAGCTGTTCCTCTATGACATTTCTTAGCCTCCCTTAACAGGCTGCCATGGGATTCTGGGAGTTGTAGTTTAACAGCTGGGGATTGACATGTTGCAGATACCTGCTCCGTCCTGCCCATTCTACACCTCACTGGGATGAGAGGAGCAGGAATGTAATGGACACAGCAGGGAATGACGCTCCGGCTGAGAATTCCGGAGGGGGATTCTCAGAACTGATTTCCTTGGGAAGGGAACAGAAAGCAGACCCACGGCCATCTGTCTTATATAAGAGCAGAAGGGAAGTATTGGAACAGCACCAGTCTCCCAGGGGCCCAAAAAGCACTTTACAGGAGAGCAGCAATCAGTGCAGCCATGGTGGGATGAACAAGAATTCTGGGAAAGCTATAGGTTAAAGCTTTGATATAGGCAGTGGGGCTCTTAGGCTGGTCCTACAATAACAGCATTGCAAAACGATTGGCCAAAACAGGCCTGTGGGGCATTATAATATGGCAGACATATCATGGTCCTTGTCCTTTACGGCAATTACCATTTGCCCAGTTTTCTGGTTCCTTGAGTCCCGCTTTCTCCAGCAACCAAGTAGACTGGGAGATAAATAGGACAGGGTCTCATTTTGAACAAGAAGAAAAACAAAAAGATAAGCGAGAGTAAAAATCAATCCCTAGCCCTACCTCAGATATCTAATTATCACTGCCATGAGGAGGCTCAGGGGAAAATGTGCTTGTGCCATAGGCCACAATCACAGACATTAGGGCACCTAATTCCCCTCTCCTACTAACCAAATGTCAAGGTACCTACCTACCCCATCTCTTAATATACAGACATTAGGGCACGTATCTCCCCTCTCCTTCAAATACCCAAAAGTCAAGGTACCTACCTACCCCATCTCTTAATACACAAACATTAGGGCACCTACCTCAGCTCTCCTTATAAGGCCAGTGACACATGAGGAGATAAAATCTCCTCTTCTGCGGGCGACTAATCTCTTCCAAATGCTTTCCCACCTACAACATATGCTTCGCTTTATTTTTCCAAAAAAAGCAACTTTGGGAAAATGAAGGGCCGCATATGTTTTACCACCAGTGATTCACTTTAACCCTGGTGGGAAAGCATTTGAAGGAGATTAGTCACCCGCAGAAGAGATTTGTTGCAGGCGACTAATTTCCCTGATACAAAATTGTCAGGGTACCTACCAACCCAATCTCCTAAGGGTAGTGGCCGACGGCGAGATTTGTCACCTGCTTTGTTCTTCCGAAGTCGCCCCAAGTGGCTTTGGGAGGAAACTTCAGACGACTTTGCGATATTTTGGTTTTACCGACAGCGATTTCAGTTATTTTTAATGGAGATGCAATTTTCAGGAGACTTGTCGCCCACAGTTGTGCCTAAATAATCATTGGCCACTGCCCTAATACCTAGACATCAGAGCAAATATGTCTCCCCTCCTCTAATCATGAAGAAAAAAAGCTACTACTAGCAGCAGCTACTTGTCACGGCTACAAAATGGTCAATAATGATAATTGGCTTTGCTAAGACACTACGTGTGTTTTAGCAGAGGGAATTCTCAGTATTGTCTATGGCAGGGTATTTTGTAGCCACATAAAGTAGCTGCTACTAGTAGCTCTGTGTGACTTCACCTTTGAAGGGGTTGTCCACCTTCAAAACACCAAGTTGTTTTCAGACAGATCACCAGAAATAATAACCTTTTCCAATGACTTTCTATTTTCTATGAGCGACTGCTTTTCTACTATTGAAGTGCACAGTAAAATTTTTCACCTTCTAAAGCTAAGGGGGGTCGCCGATCCTGTAAACTGTTCTAAATTTATACATTTAGTTGATACATTTCTTATCTTTGTCCCTGCTGAGCAGAATCCCTGGGTTTCATTAAAGGCAGCTGTTAGAATTGATACAATAGTTACTAATACTCCAGAGATGCTGCTGAGAAATGTATCAACTAAATGTTGCAAAAAATGCAGAGTCTGCACCTGAATTACTGAGCTGCCAGAGACATCAAATTTAAACTTAGTTTTTGGAAAAAAGGTAAAAAAATAAATAGTGGAAAGTATTTGAAAAAAGTCTTTATTTCTGGGGAACAACTGAAAACAACTGAACTGAAAAAAAGTGTTTGAAAGGTGAACAACCCCTTTGATATACAGACATCAGCGTGCCTACCTCTCCTAAATAGAATTGATACAATAGTTGCTAATACTCCAGAGATGCTGCTGAGAAATGTATCAATTAATGGTACAAATTGTAACAGTTCAGAATCTGCACCTGAATTACTGAGCTGCCAGACTCAAACACCAGAGACACCAACATTAAACTTTAGGGCAGACACACGGTCAGATACGGGGGCGATTAGTCGCCTGTCGACAAATCTCATCTTCTTCGGGGAAACTAATCTCCCTGAACTGCCTTCCCGCTGGCTAGAATTTAAATCTCCGGTAGCTCAGAGAGCTTTGTTTTCCGAAGTCGCCCAAAGTTGCCTCACGAGGACGGGCAGGGAAGGCAGTTCGGAGAGATTAGTCGCCCCGAAGAAGAGGAGATTTGTCTCGGCGACTAATCTCCCCGAATCTGACCGTGTGTCTCTGTCCCTTAAACCTACAAAACTGAAAGCAATTGAGAAAAGCCTTTATTTCTGGTGAAGACTCGAAAGGCAGACGGCACTTCTGAAGATGGGGTTTATTGGAGTTCCTGCTGGAAAAAACCTAACGCGTTTCGGGAGTTATCCCTTAGTCATAGGTTACCCTATTTATAAAAGGGACGAATACGTTCTACAGGAGCAGTGACCAGCTCCATGTTGTAGCTCCCACCCTTCCCAACTATAGTCAGGTGATCCCACTGGTGTCTAATAAAAGGGCAGCCAAGTTTGGGAGTTTTACTTTGAAAGCAGCTAGTAAGTTGCAGGTAAAACGTATTCGTCCCTTTTATAAAATATATAATGAAACCATAGAATTCTTAATGAATCAGATGAAAATTGAGCATAGGACTGGCCAGATATGGGATGACTTTGACGTAGTTGGCCAGCTTAAATATATTGCAATATATGGACAAACAATCCCTGTGTTGTTTAAAGGGTAAGGCATTTTTCAGTAGCAGTATGCACAAAATGTCTCTGTCTTAAATATATTGATAATGGGTTGAGTGCAGAGGACTCTTGTATTTGTCTATATGTATTTTGTGGTCACACCCTCATTGCACCCCCGCCTAATGTTTTTAAAAACTAGTGGTGAGCACAACTTTCCCTTGTTTGTTACAGGCAACAAACTCTCCCTTCCTCCTAATACAAAAGCATCAGGACACCTACCTCTCCCCCCCTCTTTATACATCCATACAGGGCACCTACCTCTTCCTCTAATAAACATATCTCAGGCCACCTACCTCTCCCCTCCTTCTAACAGAAATACATCAGGGGTCCTACATTAATGCTTAGAATGCTTAGAATTCTTAGAATACATGTTGTTGTATTGCATTTGTGCTTTGCACTGTTCCACCCCATGTCTATATACACAGGCCCGTTATTTATGCTGAGCTTGTACAGATCCGTGTCTCTCCCTCCCTGCCACACCTTGAAGTGAGAACATTTTAGAAATTTCAACCCAAAAAAATGTGAGCAATGAAGGAGGTTTCAGTGCAGTTTCTGGGTGTAACCAGACCATGGTATCCTCTCGGGATCTGGACTTGGACTAGGAAAGAGTATCCCACGCATTCAGATGGATATATATATTTACATCAATGTCCATTGCTAATCCAAGGACCAGTTTAGTACAAGTAAGGACACATCTACCTGAGAGACCCAGTGCTGTCTCAGAGATAACAGATATTGATAAACTATGGGTGGGGCTGCTGGGAGTTACAGCTTGAAAGAACCCCTGGTACCTGGAAAGGTATCAATAAAATGGAATACACCCTATGTATAAGTTCACACTACCTCTACATTGCAATCTTCCCTACATACAGTATTTTCTTTTATACACTGAGTAGGAGCTTCCATATTGATTGATTGATCAAATTCAATGGCTGGATGTCCATGGGGGTCATTGCTCTAAAATGGAGAGCGTAATTCGTTATGGTAATTGGATCCAAACACAGAGCTTACACTGGACTTTCAGGTGCCCAAGGTGATATTTGTAACTGGCACTCTCTCGTACACAACATGATGTTTGCAAGGGGTGAGGTGGAAACTATGGCTGAGGTTTTTTGGGGGGATGCTGGGAGTTGTAGTCTAACAACAGCTGGAAAACCACAGGTTGAACATTCCTGACTCAGATGGGGAGGCTGAACTTTCCTGCACTGCCAGGGCCGTTATTCACTCCAGACCCGTTTCTCACCGTGGCAAGAAGAAATATGACAGGGAAGCAGAATTTGATCCATCTTGTTGCAATAAAAGCCGAGTTTTCAACCTTCCTTCGTCCAATCACAACGCCCTAAATTACAAACTGACACATTCTGGGAACAGTGTGCGAAATGTGCCTTTGTAAACTGACAGGAACGGAAACGCACTGAATGAAGGTACAGAAGCGCAGGGCTTTGGGCTCGTTAAGGTGCGCTCGTTTCTCCCCATCGTGCTTATTTAGCTTCATTTCCTTTTTTAAAGGTAAACTATCCTACAAAAAAGTATTCCACTTTTCAAACTACAGGTATGGGATCCATTATCCAGAAAACCCACTATCCAAAAAGCACCGAATTACAGGAAGGCCATTTCCCATAGCAGGGTCTTAACTACAGAGAAAGTAGACCCTGCGGCTGCAGGGGGCCCAGGACCCCCTCATTCATATACAATTTTAATCAATATTGGTAAAAAAAGGTCAACATCTAGATCTAGACATTTTGGAGGCCTGAAAAATAAATTAATTTATACTTACACCACTGTCCCATAGACTCCATTTTAATCAAATAATTCTAAATGTTCCCTTTTCTCTGTAATAATAAAACAGTACCTTGTACTTGATCCCAACTAAGATATAATTAATCCTTATTGGAGGCAAAACAATCCTATTGTGATCCAAATTACGCAAAGATCCCTTATGCAGAAACCACCAGGTCCCATACTCTGTCTACAGGTATGGCACCTGTTATCCAGAATCCTTTTAAGGGATTATTCCAGAATTTGGATTGCTATAAATAAGGTCTACTAAAAAATCATGTAAACATTAAATAAACCCAATAGGATTGTTTTTCTTCCAATAAGGATTAATTATATCTTAGTTTGGATCAAGTAAAAAAAATGATTTTTTCTTCAAAGGGGAACTCTGGCAAAATTTAAAGAGGCCACATAAAACAGAAACCCCTAACATACCAATGAAAGTTACCTGTTTCTTCAAAAAGTATGAATAATTGCCGTTTTCCAAGCTGAATAGTGATGTGTGGACCGACCCGATACCCGCGGGTCGTGCGGGTTCGGGTCAACCTTGCAGTGCTCCTCGCGGTGGCGGGCCACCTTCAAATGCCGGCATCTGACTTCCGGGTTCCGGTTTTATAGTCTCGCGTCTGCTCGCTCCCGCCCCTTTTGGGACGTCATTGTGACGTCATCCGCTGGGCGGGTCGGCACAGTTCTATAAAAGGACCCCGGAAGCGGGAGCAGGCAGGTGCGGGTTGTAGCAGGGCAGGTTAGGGTCGGGTGCGGGTCAGGGAAACCCTGACCTGCACATCACTAATGCTGAAATCCAGCTGTTTAACAGTTCTTCTCTTTCGGCATCATTTGAAATCCTGGCAAGGAAGGAGGGACTAAACACTGATGTTACAAATTGTAACAACTTTTCCACACCTTACAGACAGCATGCAGGAACTACATACCCCACAATGGAATTGTGGGGTTTGGAGGATGCAGGCTGAGGACAGATGGCTGTTGATACGAAGTAACAGTAGTCAGTCAGCTCAGCAAAGTAGTCAGAGAGATCAGCAGGAGAGCAGGAGGCTAGGCTTAGGGACCTGTCAGAAACCATTCAAAATCATGAAAAGTCTGCATATTTTTTAAATGATGTATATTGCAAAGTTGCTTGAAATTATGTTTACTTTTCAAAAAGCTTAAGTTGTGTTTTTGTGGAGTTCCCTTTAAATTTCAAATGAATTGATTAAAATGGAGTCCACGGGAGATGGCCTTCCCGTATTTCATAACTTTCTGTATAACTGCGCAATATGTTGGCGCCTTATAAATACATGTTAATAATAATAACAACGTATTCCCAGATATCGGTGATGTTACTATGTATATACACTGACTGCTTCTAATAAGCACCTTTTTGTTCTTTTATTTTCCGCACCTTATGAAGGGAAACTCAGCGTGCGCCAATAATAATATTATAAGTCCGTCTTATTATTTTCACATTCCTCATCTCCTAGTTATTTCACTTTCTAACACCCTTCATTTAGGCACTGGTGCACATAAAGGAACAGAGCAGTGAGTAAATCTGGCCTGAAAAATAAATCAGTTTGTGAAACTGAAGCCGTTTACTCAGAGAAAGAATCCCCAGCAACGCATGAGCACTTAGCTGCAATCAGCCAAATGTGGTGAGAAAAATGAATACAGAATGGTTGCTAGGGGTTACTTCCCCCCATGTAAACTTTTGTTACCCTCCTCCCAACCTGTGTGGCTCTTCACAGGACCATCATTACTTTAAGGGCAGAGACATATGCTGCTATTTCGGGAGAAATCGCCCATCGACAAAACGCTTCTTCTTCGGGCGACTAATCTCCCCGAACTGCCTACTCGCTGGCTAGAATGTAAATCGACGGCGGGATGGCACTCGGAACACTTAATTTTCGAAGTCACCTGAAGCAGCCTCACAAGGAAACTTCGGGCGACTTCAGAAAGCCGAAGTGATCCGAGTGCCATCCCGCAGGCGAATTATATTCAGTTTAGGGAGATTAGTCGTCCAAAGAAGAAGCAATTGGTCGCTGGGCGACTAATCTCCTGAAATAGCCGCACGTGTCTCTGCCCTTACCCGGTAACAGCAATCGAATCAAAAACAAACTCAGATTAATCAATGCCATGGCAGCAAACTCCTGATTGGTCATAACTGATTACTACTTCTGAGGTAAATTTACACTTGTTTTTTGAACCCCCCCCACCCCGTATTTTTCAGCTGCTTCAGTGGGATACTGGAGGCAACAATTCAACCAAAGCTAGGGGGGGTGTAAACTATTAATTATGGTTTGCAAGAGCTGGAGGGCATCCAGTTCACAAAAGCACAGGGTATAACCATGGATTTAACAATACGGGATGTTAGAAATGTATTGAAAAGAAATTGCCTGATTCGTGAGGAAAGGTTTATCTGTTAAGATTAGCCATTTGAATTGATAAATAAATAATATATATATAAGCCATGAATATCTTGTAAATGATATCCTTATAAACGGTGAGTGCTGATGTCATTTCTGTCACATGACTCCCTGAAATTTGTGTATTATAATAAATAAAGTACCCCCAGTTGCAAAATAAGAGGATATTAGAAGTTACCTCAGAGTTCCATGGCCTGTATAAAAACACTCAGCCTTGAGTTTTTATATGGTCATGAAACTCCTCTGTAACTTATAATATCCTTATATTTCTACAAGAGGGGGTACTTTATATATATATATATATATATATATATATATATATATATATATATATATATATACTTTTTTTTTTTTTAATTTATTTATTTTTTCTATGGTGAGTTATAACAGAACTGTAGACAGAATTTTTCAGGCAAAGTTGGTTCAGCTAAAAGGCCGCATGGCTACCATTTTGGCTAAGGTAGTGTTTAGTGTAGGAGGCAGGGTACCAGACTACCCCTTTTCCAGCATACACGCCATTGCCACAGAAAGAAACACCCCCAGTGCTGTATTTTGGTCTGGTGCTGCCCTAGACAATGGACCTCAGCACAGCCACCCAGAAGTTCTAATGCAAATGTGCAGGAAGTGACATCATAGGCACCCGCATTACGTGACTTTCTTGGAAGCTTCTTTGTTTCCACTGGATGTGGTATTTCTCCCAATTTTTATTACCTTTATGGTCAGTTCCTGTACCCCGTCCTTGGTACTGGCAATCAATTGAAAGTATAGTTGGTTCCACCAACTATACTTTCAATTACGTGACTTTCTACCATGCAATTGCCCCTCAGCCCTTCAGTTAACCCCCACTCACATTTAATAGGCAAGTGGCAGCGGGAGAACTTCTTTTTTTGCCATATAAGCACCCACGGGCAGCCCCCTTAAAACTGCGCCCTAGGCACAGGTCTGTACTGTATATAAATAGGGCCCTATGTACCCGCTAAGCTTCGCTGTTGGATTCAGCTGCAATGTCCAGCGCCTGTGAGGGGAATTTATTTTATTTTTTACATATAGGCACCAGCGGGCCATCACACAAAAGTTTCTGCCCTAGGCACAGCATACCTCCCGACTGTCCCGTTTTTCCACTGGACAGTCCCAATTTTGACAGCTCAACCCGCAGTTTCTCTTTGCAGAAACTTTCTCTTTGATCTCCTGCACTGAACAGCCAGAAAAAGATACAAAGTTTCTAAAACTTAATTGGCTTTTGGCAGAGAGCCTTGTCAGGCTCACTTCGATGCTTTTGTAACAATTTAAGATAAGCAAAGAGACAATTTTAACAATTTAAGATAAGCGGTGCTGAGTGATGTCAGTTCTGTCACATGACTCACAAATCAAACCACCACTCTGAGTTGGGGGCCTGTGACATCATTAAGAACTAATTATAATAAACCAATGACATCACTAAGCATTGTTTATATAGTGAATAAAGTACCCCCTCTTGTAACTGTGGAGTTCCATGACCATCTGCCTCGTGTTTTTATACAGGTAATGGAATTCCAAGGTGACTTATAATATTTTGCAAGAGGGGGTACTTTATTCACTATATAAACACTGCTTATTAATGTCAGTGGCTTTTTATAATTAGTGCTTAATGATGTCACAGGCCTCCAACTCAGAGTGGTGATTTGATTTGTGAGTCATGTGACAGAACTGACATCACTCAACACCATTTATATAGTGAATAAAGTCTTGTAATTATAAGAATATTATAAGACACAGAGGAGTTTCATGACATCACTACTCACCGTTTATAACTGATGACATCAGTATTCACCGTTTATAAAGATTTAATTTACAGGATATTCATGGCTCTTGTGTATTATATTATATATATATATACACTGTATAGAGGCAATAAACTATACTTTACAGCAAGGTGATTTCATGCTCTTCGCTGTTGAGAGTTGCAGTTGCACAACATCTACAAGCTTTCGCATTCTTTGCACTGGTTTCTATTTAAAGGGAATCTGTTAAAGGAGAACTAAAGCCGAATTAGTAGGCTTAAAATGCTGTGCATTATGTTTTGGGCTTCTGTACCAGCCCAAGGCAACCACAGCCCTTTAGCAGTAAAGATCTTTGTCTCCAAAGATGCGCCAGTAGCTCCCCATCTTCTTTTCTGCTGATTCACTGCACATGCTCTGTGCTGCTGTCACTTACTGAGCTTAGGGACCCACTCATAATATACAGTACATATAGAATAGAAATGTCACAATATAAGGCTGATTAGTAATTAATACAGATAATTACTACATGGCAGCACAGAAACCAGTGCAATTAGCATCAGAATTTAATAATCAGCAAACCTGTAGCATCAGCTTATATTACAGGGGAAGCTCATTTTCTGCTGGATAATTAGTGACGAGCCCTAAGCTTAGCTTCTCAACAGCCAATCAGAGCCCACTGAGCATGTGAGTGTCACAGACACTTTCCAAGATGGTGACCCCCTGTGACAAGTGTAAATCCTGGATCATTGCTGCTATTGACAAGCTGAAACTTTAGGCTGGTGCAATAAGTTCAGTGTATAAAATATGCCATTTTTAGCAAAATTAATTTCTAAAGTTTAGTTCTCCTTTAAACCGCATCCCTTACTGTGCCAGCAGTGCTCGCAATTCCCTCTCAGGGGCCCAGGAAGGGTTACACAGACTGGAACCTACTGGTGTTCCTTTACTGATCCCAGCTGTGAGATCCTGGGCCTGCAGACCTCTTGTATTTCTTTAACGCACATTTGCACATATTTCACATTCCACCCTTGGAGTTGCCATGGTGAGTATTCAACCAGGATAAAATGTTTTCCTTGCTCCCCCCCCCCTTGTTTGTCCCTGGTTTAATCAGTGCCAAGAATGTTTGCATCCCACACTGGCACATATACAGTATCAGGGCAACTATCCATTGCCAGAGACTAGCCACTCACTGTACCCACGGAAACTGTGGCCGACTGTATTTCTGGTGCGTGGCTGCCTTTAGAGTGGCGCTGCAAACTTACCCTTTAAATATTGGTCATGAATTAATGTCACACAATGTGAAAGCCAATAGCAAAAATACCAGGGGCATGCTGCAGACTGCACTGGTTTCTGTGCAAACATGCACCGATATTATGGCGGATGTGATGGCGGCTCTTCTACTTTACTTCAGATTATAACCAAGATCATCTCAGCAGCCAAATGGTTAATGAGTTACTCTCACCTGTTGCGGCAGGTGACCTGTACTGGCCCAATGAGCAAAAGGCATGAACGGCTGCTGTTTGACTACAACTCCCAGAATCCCTTTGACGGCTGAAAGTCCTTAAGCAAATAATTCAATTGCGGTATTTCTCAGCACATTCATTATTACGTATTGTTAACATTTATTTATAGAGCGCCTACATATTGCACGATGCTGAATGTCACAGACCTCTGGAATTTACTTTCCAACAAGGTGGACAGACAGCTGGACTCTGGAAGTCGCCAGCAGCTGCATCCCACCGGCAATTAACAGGTTAAACCATGGGTTATGGCACTGTTGGCAGAGGAACAGTTAAGTCAAGATGCACCCTAGCAGCAAGTCTATCATCAATGTTTGACACGCCGCAGGCTGACAAAATTAACCCTGTGATGCTTGACATTCAATTAACCCTCACACTGCCCGCAGACGTGAAGCTTAATCCACACACACTATTTCAAAATGACAAATATAGTCGTGGAGTTAAAGTGCCCACATTAACCCTATGCTGGCTTAAACCCTGTAGCACCGTGACATGACCATTACATAACACTGCCTTGTACAGTGCCAGCGCCCTACACAAATAAGTACGACTTAATTAATACGTTTACTACTGGACTTCATCACTCAGTGTAACCCCTGCAGCGCCACAGCATTTTACACATCCACATTCAAATACACAATACAGTACTTAGAGAATGGAACATAACCCTCAAAGTGCTGGAGGGTCGTGTAATTGTCGGGGCACTTGTGGTGGTTAGAAAGGAGGCAAAAGGCATCACAACCATATATATATATATATATATAGTCTTGAGCCAATTTATTAATAAAAATGTTTTCTACATTTTAAGACCTAAGAGTGCGGATCCTTTTTGTAGTTGTTGGAGATTAAATGATGATCGTGCACCCAGACATACTAACACTCTATATCGAGAGTGCTGGCTTCTCGTGGATTTGTTTATATATATATATACACATACATATATAGTAGAACACCTATTTTACATTTCTCAGGGGACCAGGAAAAAATTATGGAAAATCTGGGAAAATGTAAAATCAGGGAAATAGTGTTAAAGTAACTTTTTCTTCAAGTACTGAAAGGATATAAACACAGGAGGCTGTTTTACTATGAGGTACAATATTTACTGTTAATAACAAGGGTTAAACATTGCAGAGTTAATGTTACACTATGGGGGGCAAAATTGTGATGTAAAATATTAGTTAAAACAGGGAAATGCACCCATTCAAATGCATTATAAATTGGGGGGGACCACAAATAAAAAATGTAAAATGCGGGGAAACTTAAAATCGAGGTTTCACTGTATATAAATGCATGGAAAGGGTTCAACGCTATGACACCACAGGTGCCCCACTAACAGAGAAAGACGATTGGTTGTTGTTTGCCATACACAAAGCAACCTGTGTTGCAGCGCCAGCTCAGGGGTTGGCACAGAGTAGGTGATGGGTACATACACTATACACTGACAGGGACAAACGTGATTACATAGAGAGAGAGTTGTGTGTGTGTATGGAGTGTGTATGGAGTGTGTATGGAGTGTGCCAAGCAGAGAGGGTAATTGATGTCAGGCTGGCAGGGGTTGGCACAGAGTAGGCGATGGGTATTTACACTATACAGTGACAGGGACAAACTAGAGAGAGTTGTGTGTGTATAGAGTGTGCCAAGCAGAGAGCAGAGAGTGTGTAGATGAGTCAGCCTGGCACTGGTTGGCACAGAGTAGATGATGGGCATTTACACTATACAGTGACAAACTAGAGAGAGTTGTGAGTGTGTATGGAGTGTGTATGGAGTGTGCCAAGCAGAGAGTGTGTAGATGATGTCAGGCTGGCAGGGGATGGCACAGAGTAGGTGATGGGTATATACAATATACACTGACAAACTAGAGAGAGTTGTGCTAGTTGTATGGAGTGTGTATGGAGTGTGTATGGAGTGTGTATATAGAGTGTGTATAGAGTGTGTATAGAGTGTGTATAGAGTGTGTATAGAGTGTGTATAGAGTGTGTATAGAGTGTGTATAGAGTGTGTATAGAGTGTGTATAGAGTGTGTATAGAGTGTGTATAGAGTGTGTATAGTGTGTGCCAGAGAGAGTGTGTAGCTGAGTGAGTCTGGCAGCAGGGGTTGTCACACAAACACAAGTGCTGATAGTAAAAGAGAATTTACTCACAGAGCAGTGACACAAGTGCTGATAGTAAAAGAGAATTTACTCACAGAGCAGTGACACAAGTGCTGATAGTAATAGAGAATTTACTCACAGAGCAGTGACATAAGTGCTGATAGTAGTTATAGAGAATTTACTCAGAGCAGTGACACAAGTGCTGATAGTAGTAAAAGAGAATTTACTCACAGAGCAGTGACACAAGTGCTGATAGTAAAAGAGAATATACTCACAGAGCAGTGACACAAGTGCTGATAGTAGTAAAAGAGAATTTACTCACAGAGCAGTGACACAAGTGCTGATAGTAATAGAGAATTTACTCACAGAGCAGTGACACAAGTGCTGATGGTAAAAGAGAATTTACTCACAGAGCAGTGACACAAGTGCTGATAGTAGTAAAAGAGAATATACTCACAGAGCAGTGACACAAGTGCTGATAGTAGTAATAGAGAATATACTCACAGAGCAGTGACACAAGTGCTGATAGTAGTAATAGAGAATATACTCACAGAGCAGTGACACAAGTGCTGATAGTAATAGAGAATATACTCACAGAGCAGTGACACAAGTGCTGATAGTAGTAATAGAGAATTTACTCACAGAGCAGTGACACAAGTGCTGATAGTAGTAATAGAGAATTTACTCACAGAGCAGTGACACAAGTGCTGATAGTAGTAATAGAGAATATACTCACAGAGCAGTGACACAAGTGCTGATAGTAGTAATAGAGAATATACTCACAGAGCAGTGACATCCAGAGGGACAGTGCGAGTCTCCAGCAGCCCGAGGCCTGAGCAGTTCACCAGACACCAGGAGTCGCTCTGATTGGCACAAGTGCAGCTCCCCGGGCAAGGCTGGCACCACTCAGCTGCCCCCGATCCGAGCCCCAGTAGGAGAAGGACGAGGGGGCAGAGCCGCAGTCCCAGTTTAGGGGGGGAGGCGCCATCTTTCCTCTGGGCTGCAGAATGGCCATTTCCAAAATGCATAATTTACTCACATCGCATGGGCCCCCTGCTGCCTCCCGCGCCCCCCAAGATCTCGGACCCCAGCGGCCCCTTTCCCAACTTTCAGCGGCGGGACGTTCTCATAATCACGTGAAACGGCCTCACTCTCTCTCCCTCTCTCCCTGTGTGAGTGTGTGTGTGTGTGTGCGGCTCGTTGTGTCTGGGAGTCCAGTAGGGGAGTGAGCTGGCGCTGCGTCTCTGCAACACTAGGGGGCGTGCGCGGGTTGGAGCCGAGTATTCCCATCCTATTCCCATTAGTAAATCCACTCGCGAGCACTAGGGGTCGCTAGCGACTTCATATGGGAAAATACAGTACGTCACGTTGTGGAACTCAAGTGTATTAGCAACGCCCTCCCTCGATTAAAGGGGAACTCCGGCTTCATAACCAAAATTTTATAAATAACACAGAAACCCCTAATATACCCATCACAGTTACCTGTTTCTTCAAAAAGTATGAATAAATGCCATTTTCTATGCTGAAATCCAGCTGTGTAACAGTTCTTCTCTTTCTGCATCATTTGAAATCCTGGCAGGGAAGGAGGGACTAAACACTGATGTTACAAATTGTAACAACTTCTCCACAGCTTACAGACAACATGCAGGAACTACATAACCCACAATGCTTTGCACTGGGATCTTCCTTTCCTTATTGAAATCACGTGTGCAGGGAATTGTGGGGTTTGGAGGATGCAGGCTGAGGACAGATGGCTCTTGATACAAAGTAACAGTAGTCAGACAGCTCAGCAAAGTAGTCAGACAGATTAGCATGGGAGCAGGGGGCTAGGCTTAGGGAACTGTCAGAAACCATTAAAATATTGCAAAGTTGCTTGACATTATGTTTACTTTTCCAAAAGCTTAAGTTATGTTTTTGTGGAGTTCCCCTTTAAAGGGGTTGTTCACCTTTGAATTAACTCTTTGGGGCCCATTTACTTAGCTCGAGTGAAGGAATAGAATTAAAAAAACTTCAAATTTCGAATGTTTTTTTTTGGCTACTTCGACCATCGAATGGGCTACTTCGACCTTCGACTACGACTTCGAATCGAACGATTCGATAGTCAAATTACTGTCTCTTTAAAAACTAAACTTTAGTTCGCCACCTAAAACCTACCGAAGTCAATGTTTGCCTATGGGGAAGGTCCCCATAGGCTTTGCTATCTTTTTTTGGTCGAAGAAAAATCGTTCGATCGATGGATTAAAATCCTTCGAATCGAACGTTTCGAAGGATTAAATCGTTCAATCGAACGATTTTTCTTTCAATCGAACGAATTGCGGTAAATCCTTCAACTTCAATGTTCGAAGTTGAAGGATTTAACTTCAACAGTCGAATATCGAGGGTTAATTACATAAGTGAATTTGCCCCTTAGTATGATGTAGAGCAGGGGTCCCCAACCTTTTTAACCCCTGAGCCACATTCAAATGTAAAAAGAGTTGGGGAGCAGCACAAGCATGAAAAAGACCCTTGGGGTGCCAAATGAGGGCTATTTGGTAGCCCCTATATGGACTGGTAGCCGACAAGAGGCTCTACTTGGCACTGTACTAAGTTTTTATACAATTAAAACTTGCTTTCAAGTTGGAATTCAAAAATAAGCACCTGCTTTGAGGCCACTGGGAGCAACATCAAAGGGGTTGGAGAGCAACATGTTACTCACAAGCTACTGGTTGGGGATCACTGATGTAGAGAATGATATTCTGAGACAATTTGCAATTAGGTTTTCATTTTTTTTTAATTTGTGGTTTTGGAGTTATTTAGCTTTTTATTCAGCAGCTCTCCAGTTTGCAATTTCAGCTATCTGGTTGCTACAGTCCAAATTCCCCTAGCAACCATGCATTGACTTGAATAAGAGGCCTGAATAGAAAGATGAGTAATAAAAAGTAACAATAACAATACATTTGTAGCCTTACAGAGCATTCGGTTTTTTTTAGATGGGGCCAGTGACCCCCATTTGAAAGCTGGAAAGAGCCAGCGGAAGAAGTCAAATAATTCAAAAATGATAAAAAAGAAAAATTTAAGGTAAGTTGCTTACAATTAGCCATTCTATAACATGCTAAATGGGTTTCCTTCGGGAAAGTCCCAGGAAACCTACATAAAGGCAATAGACTTAGAATGTTACATAACTGTTTTTTTCTTTTGGCTGAAGAAAGTCTGTTATCAGTAAGAGCTGACTCATACAGCCCACCTTTGGAATTGTCCAGGGATGCCTTGATATCATGGAGGCACCCATATGTAACAAACATGCAGAAAATAATCACATACAAAGGTCCTCTATTTCTTTTCTTTGCTTGTAACTTGTTTTTATTTATGGTAATAACATAATAATATTTATTTACATTTGTACATATCTTTTCAGAAGTTGACAAAGTTTTGTGATTATAACAGCAAACATAAAACATTTTAGTAACTGTTACAACTTTCAGCTCATTTGAAACACACATATATATATATATATATATATATATATATATATATATATATATATACACACACACCCTATGAGGAATTATTTAGATAACAGGTCAGTAATTTGTTAATCTGGTGACTCCTGGGAGGTGTGTAATCTGGTTGATCCTGCGTTTTTGCTGTAAGGTTCTTAAAGGGGAAGTAAAGTCTAAAATAGAATAAGGCTAGAAATGCTGTATTTTGTATACTAAACATAAACATGAACTTAGTGCACCAGAAGCCTAATAAAACAAATGATTTATGCTTTAAAGTTGGCCACAAGGGGTCACCATCTTGTAACTTGGTTAAACATCTTTGCAAGACCAAGACTGTGCACATGCTCAGTGTGGCCTGGGCTGCTTAGGGATCGTCATAAATTATCAAAACAGCAGAAGTCAATAATATCTGCGTGATGCCAATACAGCAAGATGATTTGCCCATGTGGCCTTTATTACATAGGTAAGACGATACAAAAATTAAAAGATAGATTCATTAAACATAAAAGTGTGATCAAAATAGGTAATTGCTCAGCTCCTAAACATTCCAAGTTTTCATAATGTGAAAGAGTGGATCTTTCGTTTAAACACGGTTACTCCTTTTGGCCTTAAGGACTCATTAAACTTGTCCTGTTTCTTACAGAACAGATAATTGCTTCCACATATATGTTATTGCTCAGCTCCTAAACACTCCAAGTTTTCATAATGTGACCTCTACAAGAAATCCCTTATGACCCTGGGTAGGTATGTTTGCTCTCTGATACATCTGAGCTCCATTTGAGTAGTATGCGCATACTTGCTGTCATCGCCTTGGGATAGGCGGAAATGACGTCACACGCCAATGGATGGTCAGTTGGGAGTCAATTTGATAGGTTCAAAGGTATTTAAACTGCACAATGCATACAATCTTTCTGCCTTTTTTATTCTTTTTTGTACTTGAAATGTGTTTTTCTCCTGATGAAGACCACCATAGTGGTCGAAACGCGTAGGGTGTTCTGCTAACATGTAAGTGTTTGATACAATAAATTTTGACTGAGTGTGCAATCCTTATATTCTTTTGGGCTTATATTCATCAGGAGGCTTCATTTGGGCAGCCCCCACAGAATTGGCACCTCAGCATTTGTCTTTTGGGTGTGCGCCTTCCAAATTATGACTGCCCCCAGTCATGTGACTTGTGCTCTGATAAACTTCATTCACTCTTTACTGTTGTACTGCAAATTGGAGTGATATCACCCTCCTCCCTTTCCCCCCAGCACCCTAATAATAGAACAATGGGAAGGTAACCAGATAGCAGCTCCGTAACACAAGATAACAGCTGCCTGGTAGATATAAGAACAGCACTCAATAGTAAAATCCAGGTCCCACTGCGACAAATTCAGTTACATTGAGAAGGAGAAACAACAGCCTGCCAGAAAGCAGTTCCATCCTAAAGTGCTGGCTCTTTCTGAAAGCACATGACCAGGCAAAATGACCTGAGATGCACCTACACACCAATATTATAAATTTAAAAAAAATACACTTGCTGGTTCGAATGACATTTAATAATGTAGAGTGAATTATTTGTAATTTAGAAATAAAAACTACATCATAAAAATCATGACAGAATCCCTTTAACCATTGTTGCAGAATTGTCTTTCTGGCTGCTGCTGCTAGTCTTCCCATTAAATTATTTTCGGCTTTTGTTAGTTGTGTAAATAAGGAAGTGTTGCTAAATAGAGCCCATTCTATTTGTATTTTAAGGGGGTTTCCAGCCATCTGCTCACCATATAAGGCTTCCTCTTCCCAAAAGGTTTGTATTAAGGGACATGACCATTGGTTGTGTATTAAGTCTGCTTTAGGGGAGTGGCATTTTAGGCAATTATCAGAGGAGAGATTACCCATTTTATGTCATTTTAATTGGGGTTAAATATGAGTTATAGAGAATTTGCAGTGACATTTCCTGATATCTGCTTGTTGGGAGTAACTCCATAATGCTTATATGTTGTTCTAAATGTGTGGTTCACCTTTAAGATAACTTTTAGCATGTTACAGAATGGCCAGTTCTAAGCAACTTATCACTCGGTTTTCATTATTTATTTTTTATAGTTTTATAATTATTTGCCTTTTTCTTCTTCTGACTCTTTCCAGTTTTCAAAAGGGCATCGGTGACCCCATCTAAACAGAAAATGCTCTCTAAGGCTAAAAATGTATTGTTATTGCTAATTTCTGTTGTTTCTCATCTTTTCAGGCCTCTAATATTCATATTCCAGTCTTTTATTCAAAGTAATGCATGGTTGCTAGTGTAAGTTTGACCTTAGCTACCAGATTACAGAAATTGCAAACTGAAGAGCTGCTGAATAAAAAGCTAAATAACTCAAAAACCTTAAATAATAAAAAATGAAAACCAATAGCAAATTGTCTCAGAATATCGCTCTCTACATCACGAGTAGAGCCCCTTCACAATAATTGACTGCGTCTACTCCTGTGCTCCCCTGTGGCTGAACGGGAGAAAGTGCAACGCAGGGGAGCTCAGGAGAAAACGGCCACGTGTAAGAGCCCTAACATTAACTGGGTGATGATTACACACGTATCTCTAGCGTTAACCATTCCTGCATTAAAAACATATATTTTATTTATAAAATTCCTTTTGCATAGTTTGCAGATGTTGGAGCTGGAGACACCGCAATTCTTGTTTCTACTGATTTAGTCTCCATATTTAATAACACAACAGCTCCATCTGGTGGTCTTTAAATGGTTGCTCTAGTTGGCTCCACTCCCTTTGCTCTGTTTTTTTTATTGACTCCCGGCATCCATTCAGCACAGCTGGGAGTTTTTTTCTGTCGGGTTCCAAGCTGTACAATTATTAACACATACAGGTATTGGACCTGTTATACGGAATGCTCGAGACCTGGGTCTTTCCGGATAATGGATCTTTCCATAATTTGGATCTTCATACCTTGTCTACTACGAAATCATGTAAAAAATTAAATAAACCCAATAGGCTGGTTTTGCTTCCAATAAGGATAATTGTACCTTAGTTTGGATCAAGTACAAGCTACTGTTTTATTATTACAGGGAAAAAGGAAATCATATTTAAAAATTATTTGAATTAAATTGAGCCTATGGGAGAAGGCTTTCCGTAATTTGGAGCAATCTGGATCCGGATTTTCCAGATACCTGTATTTATAAAGAGCCCACCTATTCTACAGCACTGTACTATAGAAGGGTATACACTAATTATACTAATTACATAACAATTAATCAATATAGGAGGCCCTGCTCAAAAGAGCTTACAATCTATACCCCCAGTTTGATTACTATTCACGTTCTGCAATATCTAATTGAACCTGAGTATGAATCACAGCCAGCCCACAACTGTAAAGCTGCTCCTTTCAAATAAGAAATAATAAGCTTTCCAATGCATATTATTCTTATTCTTCTTATTATTATAAATAATAATATTAATAATAAGAAAACACCATAAGTGTTGTGTAAATAGAACTGGCAGCTTACAGTATGTGAACCAAAAATTTTAATTCAAGACAGACTCCCATTCTATATACAGTGGGTTGTAACTGAGTGGTTGACACAGGCCTTTCTAAGGAATCTTTATCCTGGTTTTTTAAGGCTGCTATAGCTGAGATAATTCTCATTCTACTCTGCTGAATTCAATAATGAGAGTTATTCTAACAGCACATGGCACTAATAGGTTAAGGGCAAAAAAAGCATCAAGGGTTTCTTGTTATTTAGCATTAAAGGGCAAGTCAACCCCAAAATAAAAATTTGGCCAATAAATGAAAACATAATTCTAAGCAACTACAATATACTGCAATATATATTCATTAACATTTTTCTATGGTTTAGTTGTTATATGTATTGCTATTGAAAGCAGTGTCTGTCCCTTTCTATTCTCAGCCCTGACTTTTGATACAATGTAAGACAAGGCAGCTGATTAAAAGACATCTCTTTGCTGGGGGAACTAAGACTTTTGCAACATTGATTAAAAAGACCAGGAGTTAAAGGAGAATTCAACCCCTAGGCTCAAAAATCCCTCCCCTGCGCAGGACCCCCTAACTCCTCCTTCCCTGGGGGGGAGGTAGGCAGTAGGAGGCATTTGCCGGTTCGGATCTTCTGCACGAAAAAGAAATCGGAAACTTTGTGACTTTCGGGCGCATGCGCAGTGGGAGGCATTTGCCGGAACTGAGCCACTGTGCATGTGCCCGAAAGTCACGAAGTTTCCAATTTCTTTTTCGGACTTTCGGTGCATGTGCAGTAGATCCGAACCAGCAATGCCTCCAACTGCGCAGGTGCCACCAAATGCCGATGACTACAGGAAGAAGAGTGCTCTGGAGAAGATGGCTGCCGTGAACTCCGCTGGAGAGGACCTAGAAGGAGGGGTAAGTAACAAGTTAGGGGTCTATGCCCAGGGGCGAGGTAGGCCGGGGGGAGGAGGCAGGGGGGCCTATGCAGGGGAGGGATTTTCTCACCATGGGGGTTGAATTCTCCTTTAAGCAAATGCTGCTTTCAATAGCAATAGTTTTTAGAAATAAATTTAAAAACACTGAAAAGTTTTAATAAATGTATATTGGAAAGTTGCTTAGAATTAGGTTTTTTTTATTAGGAAAATTTTTATTTTGAGGTTGACTTGCCCTTTAATAACCTTAATGCATGTATTTTATTAATCTCTTGCCTCTAGGTGGCGATGTTACATTACCAAGAAGCAATGCATAAAGGTTTTGAGTTAATAAGAGTCAGTAAAGCATGAAAATCATTGCAAAGCAGAAGCATAAGGGGCACATTTATATGACCTTTAAAACCTATAAAAGTCAACAGGGAGCTATGGTGTTCTTCTCTGAGCTCTGTTTTTACCCACTGATCAGTATGCTCCCCTGACTGGGGTTGCACCGAATATCGGATTTGTTTCATGATTAGCCAAATCCAAGCCTTTTTCAGCAGGCACAACCTCCAGCCAAACAATTTGGGCAGATTGGGGTCATGATCAGGCAGGTATATGGGACCTTGCCACCAGACAATACATAGGGTAGAGAATTTAGATTGTAAGCTCCACTGATAAAAGGGCTGATGTGAATGATGAGCTATAAAGCATAGCATATTGGGCCTACAGAAATAAAGGATATTAATTGAAATCCATTTTCAGGCTCTTGAATTGGCTGTACTTTAATGATGTGATGTAACTACCGGGGGTATGATTGTACCCAGGCCCACACCCCTTTGGGACCCACCAGAGCCTAAGTGGGGCAGGGGGGATTTTTTCGGTTTTGTAGAGGGAGAGCCCAGAGGCAGGGGGGTTGGAGCATATACTCTCCCGGTGGATAGGTACACCACTGACTGAAAGGCCAATGGGATGAAACGTTAAACACGTTCACTCATTTTAAAGGGGCAGTAAACCACAAAAGGTTGAGAAGGGGCTTTACATCCAAGTGAGTGAGACCTGTCCCCTCCAATGATGGCTAAAGTGAGTGTACACTGTGGGCAACACTGTGACAACAACAAAAATAGTAGGGAGAGCCGCAGAACACTGATTTTATGTGCACTGCAATGGCCAATCATAACCCATATCCAGGTAATCAGTAATGCTGCTCCATACCCCAATTATTACCTCTCTGGTCAAACCACTGATCTGTTCTGGCCCCTCACCACTAATGCCAAAACTCCATCCCTGATCAACTGAAACCCTGCCCCTTTTGCTACCCACAAATAGCATTTTCAATTTGAAGGGCCTCCCATTTGGTCTTATATGCCTTCTTCTCCTTCTGGTTCTTCACAGCTTTCAAATGGGGGTCACTGACCCCATCTAAAAACAAATGCTCTGTAAGACTACAAATGTTTTGTTACTGCTGCTTTTTATTGCTCATCTTTCTATTCAGGCTTCTCCTATTCATTTTCCAGTATTTTATTAAAATCAATACAGGTTTGCTAGAGCAATTTGGACCCTAGCAACCAGATTGCTGAAATTGCAAACCGAAGAGCTGCTGAATAAAAAGCTAAATAACTTAAAGGGGAACTATTGCAAAAATAAAAATGTAATATAAGTTTCATCATACTGAAGATAAGAAAATTCTGCATTCTGCATCATTTCTGAAATAGTCATGTTTATGTTCACTATTCCTCTCTCAACATCTGTTTCTCTTCATTCTCTCTTCATGCAGCAGTTGGGTGTCAGTTAGATCCAATATATGGTATAGGGGGGCTTCCTTTCATAGCAGATGTATTAGAGCTCACTCTGATTCCAGTACAAACAAAATCTCACAAAATAAATGACATTGGCACAAATCGTGCATGTAGAGAGACATGATGTCTGGTGATTTTAATAGAGTGAGCTCTAATACATCTTCTAGGCAAAACAAGCCCCCCCCCCGTATAAGATATATTGGATCTAACTGTCAATGAATATCTGACCCCCAACTGCTGCAAGAAGAGAGAATGAAGAGAAACAGATGTTGAGAGAGGAATAGTGCAGATAAACTTGATTATTTCAGAAACTGTACTAACTTTTTAATTGATTATATGTGGAAAACTTCTTATTTCAGTGTGATGAAGCTTATATTAAATTTTCATTTCGCGATAGTTTCCCTTTAAAAATCACAAATAATAAAAAATGAAAACCAATTGCAAATTGTCTCAGAATATCACACTCTACATCATACTAAAAGTTAACTCAAAGGTGGACAACCCCTTTAAAGGATAAGTGAAACTGTTCAGGGTGCTTTCCTAAGCACTTTCATTACAAAGTTTCAGAACTATTTCAGATTTTATTAATACCAATATTATACATATTGTACCAACAGTGCCACCAGCTGGTCCATTCCTTTAATATGTTTAGTCAGAGAGATACATTCAGAAGAGCGGCAAAAAAGAAAAGAATTGTTCTGATGTGTCTCTGCTTAGGAAGAGAATGTTTCCTGAGGCTCTTGATCTTTTTCCAGAGCAACATCAGAACAATTCTCTGTTTTCCTGCTGAAAGTATAGCTCTCCTATCTCTGACTGTACAGCTACAGGAATTGACCAGTAGGTGGCGCTACAAGTTGTTATAAATTACATTATGTTGGCAGTTAATTATAAATGATGAACACTGACCAGCCAGGCATTGATTTAATTCTGCCGAGTACTTGGGAACAATTAAAATATCAATATTGTGCGGAGATATGTGATGCTCGCAGTAATTCAACTCATTCTCCTCTTTAAGCCATTCCTTTTTGCAAATGGAATCAGTTCAGTTTGCTGGATCGATCCATCACAATGGAGGAGGGTAGGGGTAGAGATGGTGATAATAAATATGCACATAAAAACAGTTTGTAAACAGTATGTTAAAAATAACCACTGATAACAGGGAGGGTATTTATCTACTCATGTCTACTATTTCTATTCTATCTCTGTTGGCTGCTATGCTTCCTGGATTGACAGTAGATAGGAATCACTGCAGCCAGACCTTAATTGGCTGCAGAATGTATAAATATCACAGACGGCAGCTGCTGATAAACTGTCAGTTAAGCTGGCCATAGATTCGTATGATTTCCGGACAGTGTGTGGAGTGTCCTGACAGTTTTCATGCCATGGAGATGGTTGGTTCAGTCGATCGGACAGGTTAGAACATTTCTGTCGGCTGCCGATAATATCTCTGCGTGTATTGCCGATCTGACGATATTAGTGGGAGACTGTCACCAGCTTTTGGCAGACACAATCGTACGATTGCTGGGGCAGAACATCGTCTGATCTGTTCTTTTACTACTTTATTTAAACTGAAGGTTAGTGGCAGGCCGGGAGATTAGGACGTCTGTTCGTCCGTCCAGTGTCGGACTGGGACACCAGGGGCCCACCCAAAAACCTTTGACTAGGGGTCCACCAATTAATCTTAGACCAGGGCCCACTCTTAGTACTATTATTCTTCCTTTCTTCACTCATCTATTCTCCTTTTCTTTCCATACTATAATCTATTATTCCATCTATTTAGCCACTTTGTTCTCATAGAAATAGGGAATGGCCATGAAATAGGCCAAATGTCTAGCAGCATGAGGGCCCACTGACACCTGGGCCCACCGGGACTTTTTCTGGTATCCCTGTGGGCCAGTCCAACACGGCGTCCGTCCGTCTGATATTGCTGGTAAACCTGCACATCTATGGCCAGTTTTGGTTGGGTCGGGGTATCAACAGATCCTGTTCACACTGGTGTGGCCTCTAGGGGGAGCTCTTATTGCACATGAAAATAATCGCTGAGATTTACCAAATGTTTTTTGCTTTTAATAGGAAATATTTTCCGAGTTTATTTAGAATTTTTACAGCATGTCCACTGGTACATAGATTATCTCTGCTTCCTACTCAAAATGCAAAAATGGTCCCCAGAATGCAACAATGTTGCCTAGAATTCCTGAGTAAATTGCACCCAAAAATGTTGGTAAAAGGTGCAAAGCATAGTCGAACATTGGGTCAGGTACCCGCAGAATACCTGGGTTTTGGGAATTAAGACTCTGATTCCCTGATTGTGTGCCGTAGCTGGACCCTGTCTGCCTACCTAGTTAAAGGGGTAGTAAACCCTGCTGAACTGCTTAATTAGATGTTACTCGGTTGTTGCTGGACTACAAATCCCAAAATGATATGATATAAAATTATGGGTTGAGGCATGCTGGGAGCTGTAGTACAGCCACATCAGGGTTGCATTCTTAAAGCAATATTGTACAATAAAACTTTTCCCCAAATCTCTGCAGCCAGTGACTGCTCTATAATGCAAACAAAAATCTTCCAATGAGAATCCCAGCTGATCTGTATCAATCTGGCTCCATGTTCTTTGTTCCTACAACTGGAGTTGGAAGCTTAAAGCAGAGTTTCCCAGCACTGAACAAGTCTGTCCTTTATCCCCATGTTTGATTCCAGTGTCATATAATGAAGAAATAAATGACATAATTATCTCTATATGTAAGATAACAGCAAGATGCCTGACATGGTGCTGGGAATCTGTCCCATTTCGCTTTGCCAAAAAATTAGCTAAATGGCGACAAAATTTGCAAAACGTCGAAAAATTTGCAAAATGCATTGAAGTCAATGGGCGTCAAAATTATTTTGATGCGTGAAAATTTTGACGTGATCATCAATTTATTTATACGATCGGCTATTTTGTCCAAATGCATTAAAGTCAATGGCCATTCAAATAATTTTGATAATAATAATAATGCACACAAATTGTTTTTGTCGTGGTGAATTTTTTGCCAGTTTGGTGAATTTATTCATGGGCAGCAAAACGCAGAAATTTGGTGAAAATTCATGGCGAATTTATTCGCCCATTACTAAAAATAAGCCCTATGTTAATTTCAGAATGTCTGTAGCTGCAGCAAGACTAGGAAGCAAGTTATAATATAATGTAGCATAACATAGAACTATTAGTATTTCCAAATCTAATTTGTTCTTAATTTACCATTAAACAATTCTGCATAATTTCATCATTACTGCTCCCGAAGTAAAATAACTTTAACCATTCCTGTCCTTCTGGTACAATGTCTTTCTTTATTACCCTAACAAGCATGTTGTTTGCCCCATTATGAATATATGTCAGGGTTTACTGCCTGCACAGTCAAGGCAAAGAACACAGTTTTTATTTTGCAAAGTGGAAATAAACTCTTCTAGGCAAGCAGACAAAGCATTGTAACAACAACAATACTATGCTATAGGCGTTGTTAGGAGTGTCAGTGGCACTGCACATGCTCAGTGTGCTCTGGGTTGTTGCTGATAAGCTAAGCTTGTTGCAAATCAGAAGTAAATGAGGATCCTAATGATATATATATATTCTATTTTAATGTAAGTAATAATTATGAAGTTTTATTTTTTAAAAATCCTGGTGTGCACATGTCTTTTTGGATAATATATATATGTACATATGTATATATATATATATATATATATATATATATATATATATATATATATATAGAAAAAATAAAAACTGACACAGCACTCCAAGTTTCGTATGCAAAAAAAAGATATATATTGTAGAAAGACATACCAAAGCCCATAGGGCGACGTTTCGGGGTATACAAACCCCTTTGTCAAGCCAAGGGCAGCATTCAAGTAACAAACATTGGTTTACACCTATTTATACAAGGTAACACAGGAAGTTGCATATAGAACATGACATCATTAACGATCCTCACACATTAACCCCTTAATTGCTTAATGTTATCCATGCAGGCATATGACAACTCAGCGTTAGTCCACTGCATATCCAAATCCAGCTAAAAGAAACAAAACAGAGAATAAAAAACAGAAATGAGACCAATGTTTATCCCATCATAGAAATACATATAGGTCATAGTCTCTATTAAGCCCATTTGGGGCCAATGTGTTTAATTGGTGTATCCACCATACCTCTCTTTTCCTCAGCAATAGCTCTCTATCTCCCCCCCCCCCGTCTGGGGGAGGGTACACATTCCAGAACCATATATTTCAAATCTGTATCCTTGTGTCCTTTCGCTGAGTTGCCCTATGGGCTTTGGTATGTCTTTCTACAATATATCATCAATGTGTCAGTTTTTATTTTTTCTATGATATTGGCTACTTTGGCAGTGCCTTTTTGACTACTTGCACCCAGAAACCAAGAGTGTTGTGCGGCAATATCTCTTTTTTTATATAGTATATATATATATATATATATATATATATATATATATATATATATATATATATATATATATATATATATATATATATATATAGTGGGTTGACCTTTCAGTTCGACTAAAGGTGGCCATACACGGATAGATCCGCTCGTTTGGCGATGTCGCCAAACGAGCGGATCTCCCTCCGATATGCCCACCTTGAGGTGGGCAATATCGGGCTGATCCGATCGTGGGCCCTAGGGCCCAACGATCGGATCCTAGCGTTCGCCAAACGGGCGGTCGGATCGCGGGACCGCATCAACGAACAGATGCGGCCGCGATCCGACGGGATTTTTAATCCCATCCGATCGAGATCTGGCCGACTTTCGGGCAGATCTCGATCGGGGAAGCCCGTCGGGGGCCCCATACACGGGCCAATAAGCTCCCGACTCGGTCTGTCGACAGCTTTTATCGGCCCGTGTATGGCCACCTTAAGGCTTATAGTTTTTTCTAGGGATGCACCGAATCCACTATTTTGGATTCGGCCGAACCCCCAGATCCTTCAAGAAAGTTTCTAAACTCTTGATAGACATTCTGTGCTCTTCCTATAACTGAAAAACAATATCTCTGTGTCTATTATTTTAGTAGAGAAGAAGAGGAAACTCCTAGGGAAGTAGCTGTTGGCATTTACAAGGAATATAGGGGTCCGTTTACTAAAGCACGGTAAATTTGACCATATGTTTTTCCGCATGTTATCGCTGCAAATATTTTTCCACCAAAATATTCACATTTTTAGCGACAAATTTCTGTCGACAAATTAAGTTTGTGTATATTTATGCTATAAAATAGTCTTGTTTTATGGTGTTTATTATGGCATGATTCATGGCCAGATATTTATCTTCAAAACTGCAAAACTTTAAAGATATTATCAACAACAACACCCAATCAAACATGTATGCATCATATACATCCACATTTCAATACATCCAGTCACAAGTAGGGTTGCCACCTTTTAATAAAATTTCCACCGGTCGGTGGAGGGGGCGGGAACCAAAGGGTGGGCCATGACGTCAAAAGGGGCGGGTTGTGTCGATAAAGGTGGCGGAGCCACGTCACACAATTGGCTGGGCGGGTCGTTGCGTCAAAGGTGGCGGAACCACGGCGTACAATTGGCCAGAAGTCGGCAGCAAAAAGATTAGTTTTCACCAGGCCAATGGCTTTTGTTAGGTGTATTACAAATTTACTGGCAGATACATTGCCGGTAAATTTATAACACCAGCCCCGGCCTTGGCAGGTGTTTTACCGGCTAGGTCACTGAAATACCGGCCGGGTTGCAACCCTAGTCACAAGACTTACCCCCTGCCAATAGAATCATATAAATAAAATTCATAAACAAGTTTTACCAATCAATCTGTGTGCATCATATAAATGTAGTTTAATCTGACAAAGCCTTTGATCCCTCCTAGCCATTATAAATCGTCTTTCAGCTGAAAAAGCTGCTGTAGCAGCAGACAAAAGAATAATCCAAAACATCTTTGATTATCCTGTTGTCACTTCTCTCTTCTCCTGTCAGGACAGGAATAATGTAACATTTTGTGAATATTCTGGCGTTAATTTTGTCTTTCATACATTTTGCTGTTTAGTAAACCGGGCATTCATTTGTACCTACTGTTATTTTCAGCAAATGCGATAACTGGCTAAAACATATTCTTGCGCAAGACTAGGATGACTAAGGATCGCAATTACACCTCATCTCATAATGTAAGAAACGTCAGGACTGAATAAACCCTGCCAAGGAGACGGATCCTCCTGCCTGTGGGATACATGAGGAAACAGGTCCATGACCTGGAAAAAGCAGTGATAGAGTCTATTCATGACCATGAAAGAAGGGTCTCTTGCATCTTGTGTTCCATCCATGGAAAGGCAGCAATCCCATGGCAACCAAAACCAACCTGTATAAAGACATTCTTGCATAGTCATCAGTATGGAAACCAGTGCAGTCGGCAGCAAGTGTTAATTATATGTATCCCAGTATCTTAATTACAGTTGTCCCTGTTTTTATCTCTCTACTCTGCCACTAAGTAAATAAGGGAAAACATAATTGCATGCCTTGCTCCTCACTCCAGCTTCCAGCTACAAAGACTTTGATATATTATCCTTAAAGCTTTTATTTATAAGCGAAGATAGAAAGTGACACGTGCGATAAGGACAGCTGACAGCGAGACGTATGATTGAGGGGCCCACTTAGTGCAGATTGTCTGAACTGAATTGTTTTTGCATCCACTAAATGCCTGGCAGGAGCCTGAGTGGAAAGCCAAATGAGAGCTGTCATACCGGCAGACAGATGTTTCAGAGGGATGAGAGACGCTCCCAAAAGGCTTTTTACTTTCTGTACAAAGTCTTCTCTGCTTGTACCCATTGTAAATGTGCACCTAGCAAAGCCATGAAACAGTTGCCCCCACTGGTGGCTCTCCCTGTACACCTGTAATTCTAAGCAACTCAGTATGTAATAATATAACATTACACTATTTCATTGGCTTTTAAAGGGGTATATGGATGCACCGAATCAGTGGCGTAACTAGATATTACTGTGCCCCACAGCAGATTATTTTTCAGGCCCCCAGGTTGACCAATATTTATTTAAATTGTATATGAATTATACCTCCTGGGGCCCCCCTGCAGTCACAGGGTCTGCTTCCTCTATAGTTACGCCCCTGCACAGAATCCACTATATGGTATTCATCCAAATCTCTGAATCCTTCATGAAAGATTTGACGAATACCGAACCAAATTCGAATCCTGCTGGTCATTTTACAACCACCAAGTAGTCAAGGAAGTTGTCAGGAGAAAGAAAGAGGCTGCTCTGATGTTCTTCTTCTTAAGAAAAATAATAGAAACCTTTCTCAAATAATTCCTAAGAAGAAGAACATCAGAGCAACCTCTTTCTTTCTCCCTTCTCTGTACACTCTTTCACAGTGTGTACATGGCTGCACATCAAAAAAAGGAACGGAAAGGGAAAACTTTGGTTCCTTGGTGCCTTTGTGGAAAGGCCACCAAGGCCCGGGCCTAGGGCAGCGGAATTTTTGGGGTCGACATGCTGCCCAACCATACCCGCATTGGTTCAGAAACACTGAAGATGCACAGGACATACAATAGTTTTTAAAATTTTCCGTGCACCAATCCCCATTGCTCCGGTCCCGATTTGTTCGAATAAAGGGGAGGGGGCAACGAACGGCAGCAGGCCTTGGGGCGCCCGCTACGTAAATCCAGCCCTGCTTGGTTCAGTCTTTGCCCATGGGGTGGTAGTTATGCTGTCGGATACACACGGGGCTCCTTACGGGTGTAAACAATGAGCAAGATTGATATGTATGTTTATAAAGAAAGTAAACTTTTGGATTTTTTGTGGGGTGCCTAAAATGAATTTCCAATGTGGCCTCTTATATCTATTATGCCACTGGTTTACCTCCTTATAATTGGCTAAAGGTAAAGTGACTTTTTCAAAGCCAATCACTTTTCCTCTTACTGTGCACCCTCGCAAGGGGAAATCACTGTTTACTAGTCTCCCTATATCATTATAGAGGGGTGCCAGGATTGCCTGACCGATGTACCCAGGTTGCTGACCAAAAAGACAGGCATCGAAGGCGGCTTATGCCGAGACCTACCACATACTGTTCCACGGACTGAGGTCCCACGGGGTCTGATTCTCCAGGAGACACAATGAAGCAGTGCCAGTGGGATTTATAGAGTTATTTTTGTCCTGTTTTGATAACCTTACACACAGCAGGAACAATTGCAATTGACATCATTTATTCATAAAGCCTTTATCATTGTAGGCAGGGAAATATTCTTTATTTATAAGCAGAGGTTTCACTTCCATTTATTATGCTTTAAATATACAATAAAGAACGAGGACATGGCATATAGGTTGCACTGCATATACCTCTTAGAATTATATATATTTATCTATATATAGTTGCTTGAGCAGCCCAGAGACAACAAGCACAGAGATTCCTCTGTAGAACCACTAGATGGTACCCAGGTCAGCATGGTGCCCAGGTGCTTGATGTAAAGAGCAGTTTCAGACGGCACAGCTCAGTCCTTTTTTGTGAAGGCCAGAATGCAGTGTGCAATGAGCAAAAATGTATATTTAAAAACTTTAAAAAATAGCAAGTTCTATTATTTCACATAATGCACACATGCAACACATGGCACTGATTACGTGTGATATCAATAAACACCATTTATATATATAGCAAACTATGTACCCTCCCCCCATTGTAAAAAAAATAAGAATGTGATAAGTCACTGAAGCATTCCATGTCCAGACATGTTTTTATACAGGTCATGGAACTATACTTACTTTCCTTCAGTCACAGTCCCTTCCCAGAGACTATTATGCCACTGTTACTATAGGCACCATCTCTCCCTACTATACCTGCTATCCCACAGTCACACTCCCTTCCCAGAGACTATTATCCCACTGTTACTATAGGCACCATCTCTCCCTACTATACCTGCTATCCCACAGTCACACTCCCTTCCCAGAGACTATTATCCACTGTTACTATAGGCACCATCTCTCCCACTACTATACCTGCTATCCCACAGTCACACTCCCTTCCCAGAGACTATTATCCACTGTTACTATAGACACCATCTCTCCCTACTATACCTGCTATCCCACAGTCACACTCCCTTCCCAGAGACTATTATCCCACTGTTACTATAGACACCATCTCTCCCTACTATACCTGCTATCCCACAGTCACACTCCCTTCCCAGAGACTATTATCTCCACTGTTACTATAGGCACCATCTCTCCCTACTATACCTGCTATCCCACAGTCACACTCCCTTCCCAGAGACTATTATCCCACTGTTACTATAGGCACCATCTCTCCCTACTATACCTGCTATCCCACAGTCACACTCCCTTCCCAGAGACTATTATCCCACTGTTACTATAGGCACCATCTCTCCCTACTATACCTGCTATCCCACAGTCACACTCCCTTCCCAGAGACTATTATCCACTGTTACTATAGGCACCATCTCTCCCTACTATACCTGCTATCCCACAGTCACACTCCCTTCCCAGAGACTATTATCCACTGTTACTATAGACACCATCTCTCCCTACTATACCTGCTATCCCACAGTCACACTCCCTTCCCAGAGACTATTATCCCACTGTTACTATAGACACCATCTCTCCCTACTATACCTGCTATCCCACAGTCACACTCCCTTCCCAGAGACTATTATCTCCACTGTTACTATAGGCACCATCTCTCCCTACTATACATGCTATCCCACAGTCACACTCCCTTCCCAGAGACTATTATCCCACTGTTACTATAGGCCACCATCTCTCCCTACTATACCTGCTATCCCACAGTCACACTCCCTTCCCAGAGACTATTATCCCACTGTTACTATAGGCACCATCTCTCCCTACTATACCTGCTATCCCACAGTCACACTCCCTTCCCAGAGACTATTATCCCACTGTTACTATAGGCACCATCTCTCCCTACTATACCTGCTATCCCACAGTCACACTCCCTTCCCAGAGACTATTATCCCACTGTTACTATAGGCACCATCTCTCCCTACTATACCTGCTATCCCACAGTCACACTCCCTTCCCAGAGACTATTATCCACTGTTACTATAGGCACCATCTCTCCCTACTATACCTGCTATCCCACAGTCACACTCCCTTCCCAGAGACTATTATCCCACTGTTACTATAGGCACCATCTCTCCCTACTATACCTGCTATCCCACAGTCACACTCCCTTCCCAGAGACTATTATCCACTGTTACTATAGGCACCATCTCTCCCTACTATACCTGCTATCCCACAGTCACACTCCCTTCCCAGAGACTATTATCTCCACTGTTACTATAGGCACCATCTCTCCCTACTATACATGCTATCCCACAGTCACACTCCCTTCCCAGAGACTATTATCCCACTGTTACTATAGACACCATCTCTCCCTACTATACCTGCTATCCCACAGTCACACTCCCTTCCCAGAGACTATTATCCACTGTTACTATAGACACCATCTCTCCCTACTATACCTGCTATCCCACAGTCACACTCCCTTCCCAGAGACTATTATCCCACTGTTTACTATAGGCACCAATCTCTCCCTACTATACCTGCTATCCCACAGTCACACTCCCTTCCCATAGACTATTATCCACTGTTACTATAGGCACCATCTCTCCCTACTATACCTGCTATCCCACAGTCACACTCCCTTCCCAGAGACTATTATCCCACTGTTACTATAGGCACCATCTCTCCCTACTATACCTGCTATCCCACAGTCACACTCCCTTCCCAGAGACTATTATCCCCACTGTTACTATAGGCACTATCTCTCCCTACTATACCTGCTATCCCACTGTCACACTCCCTTCCCAGAGACAATTATCCACTGTTACTATAGGCACCATCTCTCCCTACTATACATGCTATCCCACAGTCACACTCCCTTCCCAGAGACTATTATCCCACTGTTACTATAGGCACCATCTCTGCCTACTATACCTGCTATCCCACAGACACAGTCCCTTCCCAGAGACAATTATCCACTGTTACTATAGGCACCATCTCTCCCTACTATACATGCTATCCCACAGTCACACTCCCTTCCCAGAGACAATTATCCACTGTTACTATAGGCACCATCTCTCCCTACTATACCTGCTATCCCACAGTCACACTCCCTTCCCAGAGACAATTATCCACTGTTACTATAGGCACCATCTCTCCCTACTATACCTGCTTTCCCACAGTCACACTCCCTTCCCAGAGACTATTATCCCACTGTTACTATAGACACCATCTCTCCCTACTATAACCTGCTATCCCACAGTCACACTCCCTTCCCAGAGACTATTATCCACTGTTACTATAGGACCACCATCTCTCCTTCTAATCCGACGCACAAGTACACACATCCTTACCAGAGAACTACTTATCCCTACACTGTTACTGATACCCGGCAACCATCATGTCATCCCTACTATATCCTGGCTATCCCACAGTCACACTCCCTATCCCATAGAACCTATTACCACTGTTACAATAGGCATCCATCCTCGTCCTAACTATAACCTGCTATCCCACCAGTCACACTCCCTTTCCCAGAGACTATTATACCAAACTGTTACTAAATAGGCACCACTCTCCGCCTACTATACAATGAGCCTCTATCCCCCACATCAACCCTTCCAGAGACTATCATCCAACTGTTACTCATAATAGGCCACTATCTCCCGCCTACTAACCTGCTATCACACCAACTGTCACAGCTCCCCTTCCCAGAGCTCACATTAATCCACTTGATTTACTACATAGGCACACTGCACTCTCCGCTACTATACCTTGCTACACTCCTACCCCAGTCCACAACTCCCTTACCGCAGAGACTATATCCACTGTTACTCTAAATGGCAAACCATCTCTCCCTACTATACGCTCTATCCCACAGTCATCACTCCCGCTGCGCTCAGAGACTAGTTATCGCCACTGTTACTAAGGCAGTCATCTCTCCCTACTATACCTGCCTATCGGGTCTCGCACGAGAGCTCCGATAGCCCTCCCGAGAGGACTATTAATCCCCTGTTACTATAGGCATTTCCCATCTCTCCCTACTATACCTGCTATCGCAGCACCACAGAACGTCACAGCTCTGCCTTCCCAGAGAACTATTATTCCCACTGTTAGCTATAGACAAACGACCACCTCTCCCTACGTATCCTGCTATCACCCATCAGTCACACTCGCTTCCCAGAGACGAATTACGTCCACTTTACTATTAGCGGGCACCATCCGTATCTTCCCTCACTATAAAGCCTGCTATCCCACAGTCACCACTCCCTTTACCAGAGACATTATCGCCAGCTGATTACTATATGGCGCATCAGTCTCTCCTACTGATACCCTGCGTATTCCCACAGTCTCATCGACTCCCCTTCCCAGTAGACTATTCATCCCAGACCTGTTGATATATATAGGCCAACCAATCTTCTCCTACTATACCACTGCTCAATCAACTACCGACCACAGTCACACGTGGCGAGCGGTTGTATACCCACGTCCAGGACTAAAATCATTATCTGTTAAGCACATGCGATGCGAGGTATTGCCGCAGATAATGTAGCGAGCTCGCACCTAGATCTCTCCCTACTATAACTGCTCTATCTCCCATCATAAGCACCAGCTCACACTATCCGAGCTATCCTCTAAGCCACCAGAGAAGACTATTTATCCCATCTGTTACTATAGGCACCATCTCTCCCTAACTATACCGCTAATCCAGGCAGTCACACTCCTTCCCAGAGACTAATTATCCACTGTTAGCTATCATAGGCACCATCTCTCCCTACTATACCTGCTATTCACAGTCACACTCCCTTCCCAGAGACTATTATCCACTGTTACTATAGGCACCATCTCTCCCTACTATACCTGCTATCCCACAGCCTGCTTGAATCTTGCAGCACCCTTAAGCAGCAGCCACATGCAAAAGACAAATAGGCAGATCATAAATTAATTTATGACAGCTCAATACATTTGCTATCAGTTACAATAACCTCTAGACTATTATATGGCATTTGCCATGCAACCTGTATTGCTCCCACTATCTCTCATTTCCACCTGCTATTGCTGTCAGATCAGAAATTCATCCTTGCCCCCCCAACAGTTTAGACCTTGTGTATTTGTCACACATCTGCCAAACACAATACTGCAGGATTATAGGCATTAAAGCGATAATGATTCTAAATTCAATAAATAACAGTGATGACGATGTGACTGAATAAATGCACATTCTGTACAATTCATGTCCCAAGTCAGTCCACATGATATAAGCATGAAATCTAGTGTGTTGATACCATTAGCTAAATCTAGTGGTGGACTTGAGGGCAAGGAGGTAACCCCTCTTGCAGTGGCGGAACTAGATGTTACTGGGCCCCACAGCAATTCATTTTAGGACCCCCAAAATATCCAAAGTTTGCCCTGTTTTACATATATATATATAAAGGAGGGTTTCACATGTGAATTTGATTTCCTAAGTGCAAACCTTTTCTCAGCTGATGAAAATGATTTTTTCTCATGTTTTATGCTCAGGGCAGTTTTTCTATTCACGCTTGCAATTTATTTTAGCATTTTCTATCGAATTATCCATAATAGATTGTAAGGCCTAATACGGTTCTCCTGCTCTTAAGTGGCATATAGCATGACATCCTCGGGCTAAATTGTAACAATTGTATTTTTTTTAGCATTCTGTTAAAATAGCATAAATGTTTACAAAAATGATCAGGGCAGAACACACTCTCCCAACCTTTTCCCCTGCGTTTATAGAGAGTGATTTCTCAGTCCAACAACACAGGCTAGGAGGTTAAATTCAGAACAAGATGTTTTGACTCTTAGAGGGAGATTTTTATTTATACCATGTTCTATAAAAAAAAGTTGGTACCAACGAACCTTTCCGAAGGACAAAAATTCTTACCAACCCTCCAGGTTGCAATTTGCAGTTTCAGCAATCAAGCCGAATCTCAAACCAAATCTTGGATTCGGTGCATCCCAATTTTAGTATGATGTAGAGAGTGATTTTTCAATTTGCAATTGGTTTTCATTTTTTATCATTTGTGGTTTTTGAGTTATTTAGATTTTTATTTACCAGCTCTCCAGTTTGCAATTTGCAGTTTCAGCAATCTGGTTGCTAGGGTCCAAATAACGCTAGTAACCATGCATTGATTTGAATAAGAGACTGGAATATGAATAGGAGAGGGACTCATTATAAAGATGAGTAATAAAAAGTAGCAATAACAATACATTTTTAGCCTTACAGAGCATTTGTCTTTTTAGATGGGGTCAGATCATGGGGGTCCAGTCAGAGCCGCCATTCCCTGTCTGTGCCTGATGGTAAATAAAGAATTAATTCATTTATCCCAGTGCTGCTGCTGCTGTTTTCTGCTCCATTGATTCAATTTCTGGGAGACCTGGGCTCCATCTCTTGGGATCTGGGCAGTAATCATTGCTGCTGTGAGTACTGCTCAAAAGATAATGATAATTATGGATGGGGGACAGTGAGGAAATCACCAGGCGGCTATGGCCGATAGGAGATGTTTAGAATATCAGTGGTGGAGTGTACAAAGAAGGCTGTCAATAGGCTCATTACCAGTGGAATAAAAAGAGGGGAGAAACTGCTTTCATCTATAGGAAAGGGACTACTGTCACCATTATGCCCAATTATCTCCATCTCGCTCTACTCTTGCCATCTTGCCCTGTTGTCACCATCTTGGTTTTATTGTCGCCATCTTGTTCTATTGTCACCATCTCAACCTACTGTCACCATTTTGCCTAATTATCTACATCTCGCTCTACTGTCGCCATCTTGCTCTACTAATACCATCTTGTTCTATTGTCTCCATCTTTACCTACTGTCACTATTTTACCCAACTCTCTCCATATTGCTCTACTGTCGCCATCTTCCCTGTTGTCAACATCTTGGTTTTATTGTCACCATCTCTACCTATTGTCACCAATTATCTCCATCTCGCTCTACTATTGGTATCTTGCCCATATGTTACCATCTTGATTTTATTGTCACCATCTTATCTAACTGCAACCCTTTTGCCCATCTATGTCAATCTTCCACTACTGTCATTTTAGCAGGGGTATTTCTCAATCCCATGATGGAGATCTGATCCCACTGCTTCTTGCTCTATTTTCACCATCCACTTCTACCATCATCACCTTGTAGCCCTACTGTGTTTATACTATGGTGCCATACTATGCCTGCTATGGTCTATACAATGATGTCATACTATGCATGCTATGGTCTATACTATGATGTCATACTATGCCTGCTATGGTCTATACAATGATGTCATACTATGCCTGTTATGGTCTATACAATGATGTCATACTATGCCTGCTATGGTCTATACTATGGTACTATGCCTGCTACGGTCTATACTATGATGTCATACTATGTCTGCTATGGTCTATACAATGATGTCATACTATGCCTGCTATGGTCTATACCAGGGCTGTCGAACTGGCGGCCCACGGGCCGCATGCGGCCCGCGACCCCCCCTTCTTTGGCCCCCCAGATGCTGTGTCTGTTTACCATATGTAAGCTTTAAAAGGTATCACTGTAGAGATAAACTGCACCCTGCATTGTTTAAACCTCAAATTCAGACTCTAATCCCCTGTACACCTGTGATTCCCCTGTACACCTGTGATCCCCCTGTATTGTTCACACTTGTGACACCTCTATTGTTTATATCCTAAAGGCCAGTACTGTTCCACCTGAGACCCAGACTGAAACTGCGCACATTGTTCACCTGTTCATACTTTATACAAAACGCTAATGAGGCACCAGCACTGTGTCACTGTATGTAGTACATATTAGACTGAGAGCTTTACTTGTCTCCTGCTCTCTTCTGCCTTCCTCCCTGCAGGGCTGGAACTAGGGGCAGGCAGAGTAGGCGCCCACCTAGGGCACAATCATGGGCGGGGCACACTTTTAAGGGGAATTTCCTTTCTTTCTTTTTTAAACCCTGATTTGCTTGGCCTTTAATAGTTTTTCAACTTTATAAACCCCTGTTCCAGAGAGACTCACTCCCCAGTTCCCTTTTGGCAGCTGCTGGCACAGGTACATATTTGTGGGCAATATCTTGGCTGCTACTTGCACAGGTAAACAGATGATATGATGGATATTTGGCTGCTGCTGGCACAAGTACATATATGGAGGCAATAGTGTGGATTTTTTGGCTGATGCTGGCACAGGTACAGATTGGGGGCAATATAAGGGATTGGCTGCTGCTGGCTCAGGTACATGGGGCAATATGGTGGCTGCTGGCACAGGTACACAGATGTTTGAGGACAATATGATGGATTTTTGGCTACTGCTGGAACAGATGCAAATTGGGGCAATATGATGGATGTTTTGTCTTATGCTGGCACAGGTACCGATTGGGGCCTGGGGGCAATCTGAGGGATTGACTGCCATTGGCATAGGTACAATTGGAGGCAATATGATAGGTGCTGGCACAGGTACAGGGGGCTGACTGGTAAGGTGGGAAATGGTAATGCAGGACTGGGTGGGGGGGCACTGATTGAAGCCTTTGCCTAGGGTGCAAAAATACCTTGGCCCGGCCCTGCCTCCCTGTGTGTGCCATTCTCTGCTTGCCCAGTGCGGCTTGCCCTACCCTACCTGTGGGATGTAAGTCTGTCAGGGGTTTGTTAGCATTTGGAAATTGTTATTAAGGGCCCCTAAGGTGTTTAATCATGTGTTGGGGGGGTTGTTGTATTATCCACAGGGGAGGATGAGGCATATGGATTTAAGGGTATGTTTTTAACATTACTAAAAATTTTTCACATATGAGTGATGAGGGATTTCCCTGCAGTGAGCACCAATCATTTGGTTTTTCGGTTACCACCGTTAATGTGGATACGATCTTAAAAGTTCTTGTAGGAATATGGGTGTGGTTTACAGTGGGTGTGGTTTAAAAGGTGGAATGGCCAACACTGACTTCCATTATCGGCCCTCCTCCTCATAGGCCAGTAAAATTTTGGCCCTCGGTACCACAGAACTTGGACAGCACTGGTCTATACAATGATGTCATACTATGCCAGCTATGGTCTATACTATGAAGTCATACTATGTCTGCTATGGTCTATACTATGAAGTCATACTATGCCTGCTATGGTCTATACTATGAAGTCATACTATGCCTGCTATGGTCTATACTATGAAGTCATACTATGTCTGCTATGGTCTATACTATGAAGTCATACTATGTTTGCTATGGTCTATACTATGAAGTCATACTATGTCTGCTATGGTCTATACTATGAAGTCATACTATGCCTGCTATGGTCTATACTATGAAGTCAAACTATGTCTGCTATGGTCTATACTATGAAGTCATACTATGCCTGCTATGGTCTATACTATGAAGTCATACTATGTCTGCTATGGTCTATACCAGTGATCCCCAACCAGTAGCTCGTGAGCAACATGTTGCTCTCCAACCCCTTGGATGTTGCTCCCAGTGGCCTCAAAGCAGGGGCTTATTTTTGAATTCTAGGCTTGGAGGCAAGATTTGGTTGCATAAAAACCAAGTGCACTGCCAAACAGAGTCTCAGTGTAGGTTGACAATCTACATAGGGGTTACTAAATGGCCAATCACATCCCTTATTTGGCACCCCAGTAACATTTTTCATGCTAGTGTTGCTCCTCAACTCATTTTACTTCTGAATGTTGCTCACGGGTTCTAAAGGTTGGGGATCCCTGGTCTATACTATGAAGTCATACTATGCCTGCTATGGTCTATACTATGAAGTCATACTATGCCTGCTATGGTCTATACTATGAAGTCATACTATGTCTGCTATGGTCTATACTATGAAGTCATACTATGCCTGCTATGGTCTATACTATGAAGTCATACTATGTCTGCTATGGTCTATACTATGAAGTCATACTAATGCCTGCTATGGTCTATACTATGAAGTCATACTATGCTGCTATGGTCTATACTATGAAGTCATACTATGCCTGCTATGGTCTATACTATGAAGTCATACTATGCCTGCTATGGTCTATACTATGAAGTCATACTATGCCTGCTATGGTCTAATACTATGAAGTCATACTATGCCTGCTATGGTCTATACTATGAAGTCATACTATGCCTGCTATGGTCTATACTATGAAGTCATACTATGCCTGCTATGGTCTATACTATGAAGTCATACTATGTCTGCTATGGTCTATACTATAAGTCATAGTATGCCTGCTATGGTCTATACTATGAAGTCATACTATGTGGTCCCCTATACTATGAAAGTCATACTATGTCTGCTATGGTCTATACTATGAAGTCATACTATGTCCTGCCTATGGGTCTATACTATGAAGTCATACTATGTCTGCTATGGTCTATACTATGAAGTCATACTATGCCTGCTATGGTCTATACTATGAAGTCATACTATGTCTGCTATGGTCTATACTATGAAGTCATACTACTGTCCTGCTATGGTCTATACTATGAAGTCATACTATGTCTGCTATGGTCTATACTATGAAGTCATACTATGCCTGCTATGGTCTATACTATGAAGTCATACTATGTCTGCTATGGTCTATACTATGAAGTCATACTATGTCTGCTATGGTCTATACTATGAAGTCATACTTGCCTGCTATGGTCTATACTATGAAGTCATACTATGGCCTGCTATGGTCCTATACTATGAAGTCATACTATGCCTGCTATGGTCTATACTATGAAGTCATACTATGCCTGCTATGGTCTATACTATGAAGTCATACTTATGGTCCTGCTATGGTCTATACTATGAAGTCATACTATGCCTGCTAATGGTCTATACTATGAAGTCATACTATGTCCTGCTATGGTCTATACTATGAAGTCATACTATGCCTGCCTATGGTCTATACTATGAAGTCATACTATGTCTGCTATGGTCTATACTATGAAGTCATACTATGCCTGCTATGGTCTATACTATGAAGTCAATACTATGTCTGCTATGGTCTATACTATGAAGTCATACTATGCCTGCTATGGTCTATACTATGAAGTCATACTATGTCTGCTATGGTCTATACTATGAAGTCATACTATGCCTGCTATGGTCTATACTATGAAGTCATACTATGCCTGCTATTGTCTATACTATGAAGTCATACTATGTCTGCTATTGTCTATACTATGAAGTCATACTATGTCTGCTATTGTCTATACTATGAAGTCATACTATGTCTGCTATTGTCTATACTATGAAGTCATACTATGCCTGCTTATGGTCTATACTATGAAGTCATCTATGCCTGCTATGGTCTATACTATGAAGTCATATATGCTGCTATGGTCTATACTATGAAGTCATACTATGCATGCTATGGTCTATACTATGAAGTCATACTATGTCTGCTATGGTCTATACTATGAAGTCATACTATGCCTGCTATGGTCTATACTATGAAGTCATACTATGTCTGCTATGGTCTATACTATGAAGTCATACTATGTCTGCTATGGTCTATACTATGAAGTCAAACTATGCCTGCTATGGTCTATACTATGAAGTCATACTATGCCTGCTATGGTCTATACTATGAAGTCCATACTATGTCTGCTATGGTCTATACTATGAAGTCATACTATGTCTGCTATGGTCTATACTATGAAGTCATACTATGCCTGCTATGGTCTATACTATGAAGTCATACTATGCCTGCTATGGTCTATACTATGAAGTCATACTATGTCTGCTATGGTCTATACTATGAAGTCATACTATGCCTGCTATGGTCTATACTATGAAGTCATACTATGTCTGCTATGGTCTATACTATGAAGTCATACTATGTCTGCTATGGTCTATACTATGAAGTCATACTATGTCTGCTATGGTCTATACTATGAAGTCATACTATGCCTGCTATGGTCTATACTATGAAGTCATACTATGTCTGCTATGGTCTATACTATGAAGTCATACTATGCCTGCTATGGTCTATACTATGAAGTCAAACTATGCCTGCTATGGTCTATACTATGAAGTCATACTATGCCTGCTATGGTCTATACTATGAAGTCATACTATGTCTGCTATGGTCTATACTATGAAGTCATACTATGCCTGCTATGGTCTATACCTATGAAGTCATACCTATGCCTGCTATGGTCCTATACTATGAAGTCATACTATGTCTGCTATGGTCTATACTATGAAGTCATACTATGCCTGCTATGGTCTATACTATGAAGTCATACTATGCTGCTATGGTCTATACTATGAAGTCATACTATGCCTGCTATGGTCTATACTATGAAGTCATACTATGCTGCTATGGTCTATACTATGAAGTCATACTATGCCTGCTATGGTCTATACTATGAAGTCATACTATGCCTGCTATGGTCCTATACTATGAAGTCATACTATGCCTGCTATGGTCTATACTATGAAGTCATACTATGCCTGCTATGTCTATACTATGATATACTATGCCTGCTATGTCTATACTATGAAGTCATACTATGTCTGCTATGGTCTATACTATGAAGTCATAGTATGCCTGCTATGGTCTATACTATGAAGTCATACTATGTCTGCTATGGTCTATACTATGAAGTCATACTATGTCTGCTATGGTCTATACTATGAAGTCATACTATGTCTGCTATGGTCTATCTATACTATGAAGTCATACTATGCCTGCTATGGTCTATACTATGAAGTCATACTATGCCTGCTATGGTCTATACTATGAAGTCATACTATCGCCTGCTATGGTCTATACTATGAAGTCATACTATGTTCTGCTATGGTCTATACTATGAAGTCATACTATGCCTGCTAGGTCTTAGACTATGAAGTCATACTATGTCTGCTATGGTCTATACCTATGAAGTCATACTATGCCTGCTATGGTCTATACTATGAAGTCCATAACTATCGTCTCTATGGTCTATACTATGAGTCATACTATGCCTGCTATGGTCTATACTATGAAGTCATACTATGTCTGCTATGGTCTATTACTATGAAGTCATACTATGCCTGCTATGGTCTATACTATGAAGTCATACTATGCCTGCTATGGTCTATACTATGAAGTCATACTATGCCTGCTATGGTCTATACTATGAAGTCATACTATGCTCTGCTATGGTCTATACTATGAAGTCATACTATGTCTGCTATGGTCTATACTATGAAGTCATACTATGTCTGCTATGGTCTATCTATACTATGAAGTCATACTATGTCTGCTATGGTCTATACTATGAAGTCATACTATGCCTGCTATGGTCTATACTATGAAGTCATACTATGCCTGCTATGGTCTATACTATGAAGTCATACTATGTCTGCTATGGTCTATACTATGAAGTCGATACCCGATATGGCCCTGCTTTGGCCTATACTATGGAAGTCATACTTGTCTGCTATGGTCTATACTATGGAAGTCATACTATGCCTGCTATGGTGCTATACTATGAAGGTCATCCTATTCTGCTATGGTCTATACTAATGAAGTCCATACTATGCCTGCCTATGGTCTATACTATGAGTCATACTATGTCTGCCTATGGCCTCCTATACTATGAAGTATACTATGCCTGCTATGGATCTAGTACTATGAAGTCATACTTGCCTGCGTGATGTCTATACTATGAAGTCCATACCTAATGCCTGCTGATGGTCTATACTATGAGTCATACTATGCCTGCTATGGTCTATACTAGAAGTCCATACTTATGCCTGCTTGGGTCTATACTATGAAGTCATACTATGTCTGCTATGGTCTATACTATGAAGTCATACTATGCCTGCTATGGTCTATACATATGAAGTCATACTATGTCTAGCTACTGGTCTATACTATGAAGTCATACTATGCCTGCTATGGTCTATACTATGAAGTCATACTATGTCTGCTATGGTCTATACTATGAAGTCATAATATGCCTGCTATGGTCTATACTATGAAGTCATACTATGTCTGCTATGGTCTATACTATGAAGTCATACTATGCCTGCTATGGTCTCTACTATGAAGTCATACTATGCCTGCTATGGTCTATACTATGAAGTCATACTATGCCTGCTATGGTCTATATTATGAAGTCATACTATGCCTGCTATGGTCTATATCAGTGATCCCCAACCAGTAGCTCGCGAGCAACATGTTGCTCTCCAACCCCTTGGATGTTGCTCTCAGTGGCCTCAAAGCAATTGCTTATTTTTGAATTCCAGACTTGGAGGCAAGTTTTAGTTGTTATAAAACCAGGTGTACTGCCAAATAGAGCCTCAATGTAGGTTGATATTCCACATAGGGGCTACTAAATGGCCAATCACAGCCCTTATTTGGCATCCAGGAACATTTTTCATGCTAATGTTGCTCCCCAACTCCTTTTACTTCTGAATGTTGCTCACGGGTTCTAAAGGTTGGGGATCCCTGGTCTATATTATGAAGTCATACTATGTCTGCTATGGTCTATACTATGAAGTCATACTATGCCTGCTATGGTCTATACTATGAAGTCATACTATGCCTGCTATGGTCTATACTATGAAGTCATACTATGCCTGCTATGGTCTATACTATGAAGTCATACTATGTCTGTTATGGTCTATACTATGAAGTCATACTATGTCTGCTATGGTCTATACTATGAAGTCATACTATGTCTGCTATGGTCTATCCTATGAAGTCATACTATGTCTGCTATTGTCTATACTATGAAGTCATACTATGTCTGCTATGGTATATACTATGAAGTCATACTATGTCTGCTATTGTCTATACTATGAAGTCATACTATGCCTGCTATGGTCTATACTATGAAGTCATACTATGTCTGCTATGGTCTATACTATGAAGTCATACTATGTCTGCTATGGTCTATACTATGAAGTCATACTATGCCTGCTATGGTCTATACTATGACGTCATACTATGCCTGCTATGGTCTATACTATGAAGTCATACTATGTCTGCTATTGTCTATACTATGAAGTCATACTATGTCTGCTATGGTCTATACTATGAAGTCATACTATGTCTGCTATGGTCTATACTATGAAGTCATACTATGCCTGCTATGGTCTATACTATGAAGTCATACTATGCCTGCTATGATCTATACTATGAAGTCATACTATGTCTGCTATTGTCTATACTATGAAGTCATACTATGCCTGCTATGGTCTATACTATGAAGTCATACTATGTCTGCTATGGTCTATACTATGAAGTCATACTATGCCTGCTATGGTCTATACTATGAAGTCATACTATGTCTGCTATGGTCTATACTATGAAGTCATACTATGCCTGCTATGGTCTATACTATGAAGTCATACTATGCCTGCTATTGTCTATACTATGAAGTCATACTATGTCTGCTATTGTCTATACTATGAAGTCATACTATGTCTGCTATTGTCTATACTATGAAGTCATACTATGTCTGCTATTGTCTATACTATGAAGTCATACTATGCCTGCTATGGTCTATACTATGAAGTCATACTATGTCTGCTATTGTCTATACTATGAAGTCATACTATGCCTGCTATGGTCTATACTATGAAGTCATACTATGTCTGCTATGGTCTATACTATGAAGTCATACTATGCCTGCTATGGTCTATACTATGAAGTCATACTATGTCTGCTATGGTCTATACTATGAAGTCATACTATGCCTGCTATGGTCTATACTATGAAGTCATACTATGCCTGCTATTGTCTATACTATGAAGTCATACTATGTCTGCTATTGTCTATACTATGAAGTCATACTATGTCTGCTATTGTCTATACTATGAAGTCATACTATGTCTGCTATTGTCTATACTATGAAGTCATACTATGCCTGCTATGGTCTATACTATGAAGTCATACTATGCCTGCTATGGTCTATACTATGAAGTCATACTATGCCTGCTATTGTCTATACTATGAAGTCATACTATGCCTGCTATGTCTCCTCACTCTCAGACATCCCCAGGGCAGGTGCCAGTTTTACCTCTTAAAGGTGGCTCTGATCTGGGCCCATATTAATACATGTTGTGTCTCATGAGCAGACAGTGTGGATACAGGGATCAGGGTGTAAGTGGAAGAGGCTCTCTGAACATTTAATCACCATAGGAACTGGATGATGGATTTGGTCAAGAAGTAAACAGGTCCCCAGAAAATGAAAGCTATATTCATATGTCTGTGTGACGTTTGAGGCTCTATAATGATACTGTAAATGACCATTACTGATAATAGATTTCTCCTCAGCTCCAATAGCTTTTCCCAATAACTGACACACCAAGAACAAGGAGACATATAATATTATATTTATTATATTCCTATACCCAGCCCGGCCCTCTACTCTCCTCTATTCCCATTTGGTGCTGACTGGAAAAAGCTACACTGTCAATTGTACATTTACATAACCCCGCCTCTCCTCCTCGTCCAATGGATTTCAAAGCCCGTTTCGGGAAAGTAAGAGAGAAGCGATTGGTTACTGATCCTGTCAGTGAGGCTGTAGCCCCTCCCACTCGGTAGTGCTGGTGCCGGTGCTGGAGAGGTGAGGCGGGAGAGCGGGAGGAGGCGGTAACCGGAGGCAAAAGGAAGCGGCGCCTTTGCGCTCAACAGCTGGAGAGACACCGGGTGAAGTTTGTTGTTTTGGTTGAGACTTTGGATCCAGACTGTTGTTGTTTGTCATTGAGAAGCAGCAGGAGAGGCTTGTTCCTTTATAGCAGCATCACCCTTATAATTATAATAGGTTAAGGGAAAGTGATGCTCAGGGAACAATAAGGAGGGGCACTTGGGGAACAAGAGATTGAGCCTGTAGAGTAGCACTGAGCTTGGGCCATGGAGTGTCAGCTTGGCTTATAGAGTCTGGGCATGATAATAGTCACTTGTCATAGAGAGGCAGAGTATGATACCATTGTGTCTGGTGTATAGTACTCACCCTGGGGTACAGTATGAGGGGTACAGAGTGTTAGGGGTATAATAGTGAGCTTGACATAGATATGCAGGGTGTGATAATCAGGGCAGCCATGGGGGGGGGGACAGGGGGAGAGTTGTAGGGGTTCGAGGGTAAGGGGGGCCCGGCCACGCCACACTTACTTGATTAGCCGGGTCCCCCATCTTTTTGAGAGCTGCTGACTTCGGGAAGGCATGGAGGTTTAAGGGGCCCTGGCCACCAATTTTCTTATAATGTGGGGCCGTGGCCACCAATTTTGGCCACCAATTTTTTTTCCTCATGTGGGGTCCTAGCCACCAATTTTTTTGTTTTTTACTGTGTGGTGGGGAGGGCGGACTTGTAGGTGGGGCTTGCGGTGGGCGCAAAAAATTTTGTTGTATGGGGCCCTGCGATTTCTGATGGCGGTCCTGGTGATAATAGTGAGATTAGCATATACTCTATAGAGTATAGTAGTAGTGACTTTGGGGCAGAGAGGGTAACTAAAATAATAGCGAGCTTCATGGCATAGTGAGTCAGGCTAAGTCACAGTGAGCTATGGGTGAGCTGATCACATGGTAAAACAATGGTGAGCTTGGGGACAGTGAGAGACAAAGAGGAAGATATTGTGAGCTTGTGGCCAGAGGAGGTTATATGGTAAGACAGCAGTGAGAATCGGGGAAGAGAGTTAGAGGGTAAAATAGTTGGGGTAGACAGACGTTAGAGAGCTTGTGGACAGACTGAGAGCTAGCAGGAGATAGATAGAGAGAGAGAGAGAGAGTAGCAGGAGACCTATAGAGCTAGCAGGAGACACAGAGAGTAGCAGGAGGCAGAGAGAGAGAGAGTAGCAGGACAGAGAGAGAGCACTACTGGGACAATGAGAGAGAGAGAGAGCTACTAGGACACAGAGAGAGCTACTGGGACAGAGAGAGAGACATATTAGGACAGAGAGAGACAGAGAAAAAGCTATTAGGACAGAGAGAGAGAGAGAGAGAGAGCTACTGGGACAGAAAGAGAGAGAGAGAGCTATTAGGACAGAGAGAGAGAGAGAGCTACTGGGACAGAAAGAGAGAGAGCTATTAGGACAAAGAGAGAGAGAGCTACTGGGACAGAAAGAGAGAGAGAGAGAGCTACTGGGACAGAAAGAGAGAGAGATAGAGAGAGAGCTAGCAGAAGACAAAGACTGTAGAGATAAAAATAATGATTTATTAGAGAAAAATAGAGAAAGAAATTAGGTGCGGTGAGAAGAGAGTGCGTCGAGAAGGAACTGCTAATAGAGAGGGAAGGGATAAAAAGGAATGCATTTACAGGGGGGAGAACATAGGACGGTAAGAAAGTGAGCTTAGAGCGCAGAGAGAAGGAACAGAGATACAGCAGAGAAAAAAGAGAGAGGGAGTTGGGGACAGTGCAAAAACAGAGAGAGAGAGAGAGAGTGTAGGGGAAAATAAAGTGAGCTGGGAGCAGTGAGAGTGCCAGAATTATAGAGCAGTAGCTGGAAGCAGAGTGTGGTCAGGTACAAAAAAGTGAAAAGGGAGCAGAAAGCGTGAGAAAGCAAAAAACAGAGTGAGATGGAGCTAATCAGTGAGAGTGTGTGAGGAGAAACAGAGAGAGCAAGTGTCAGAGAGGAGAAGGAGCACGCAGGAGAAGGGGGCAGGGAGCACTCAGAGAAAGAGAAACAAAGGTAGAAGGTATCAGCAGAATCCAAGAGAGACAAGGAGAGAAGGGAGGAAAGAAAACAGAGAGAAAGCAAGAGAACATCTCAGACAGGAAAACGGGTGAGAGCAAGGGATAGAACAAGAGACCACTAGACGGGAGAATCTTGGAGAAGCAGTCTTTAGAGAGTCGTGCCTTTGGGAGAAGATAAAGGGAGCTCACAGAAAGCTGGGGGTATTGCCTTTATTCTAGCTGCTGTAGTCCCTGGACCATAGCTTTTTCTCCTGGAGTCTCTGTAATCCGGGCTTCACTGTTGCCTCATTATACTTAGTGACCTCTCCACTGCCACCTTACTTATTGTCCCTTCCTGCATAGAAGGTGACGGGAGTTGACATCAGTATGTCGCGAAAGAAGAGCCAGAAGAGTAAGGGCAGCAACTCCCCCGCTTCTTGTGGCATCCCACCAGCCAAAGAGAATGGCAAGGTGGGCTCTGATGCCCACTCCAACGGAATGGCGCTGTCCGGGCGCCCGTCTCTCAGCAACAGCGGGGAGTTTTATGACATCACTTTCAAGGTAAGATGATACTTCCCAACTCCCTGCAGCCTACTACTTGTTCAGTTCTTGAGGCTCAGCATTTGTTGCATGTCACCGTTTCATACACACTTTGTTAGCTGTCTGGTTGCTGGGAGTTTTACTTCAACATCTGCATCGTTGCTGGGAGTTGTATCCCCACAACATCTGAAGGGCTGACGGTGGCCAGTGCTATTATTATTATCCTTTATTTATATAGCGGCAACATAGAACTCAGCTGTCCTCCGGGTCTTACATTCCTCTGGCTTCTGTTACATTGTTCAGGAGTCATAACCAGCAGTGCAGAGACTATAAAGAGCCAGCTACTGCATTACATTTTTACAATTACGTTTAAAACTATGTCTAATGGAAAACATTGGGAAGTTGCTTAGAAAGACATTTTGGGTGGGTAGAGATCCCCCTAAAAACCGTGTCCCCCCTGATTTCTATAGTCTCTTGGGGGTTGCTTAGAATTGTAATTCAGCCCCATGCCAGGGGTCAGCAGATTGGGCACCCTTTTGCTGGCAGATTTCTATTCCTTCCCTGGTTTGCCCTGTGGCTAATCTGTGTACATTGTTCTGTTGATCTGGTTTTGAGGTCGAAGGCCAAGCCGTAGCGGAGGCATCAGATGTGAGATCTGCGTACTGATCCGTCAGAGGTGAAACGGCGACCTCTGCTTGACTCGATCCTAGAGCAGTGACGGGCAATGTAGGGTGCTCCCGATGTTGCTGAACTATAACAGTTGCAGCTCAGCCAGCTATTTAGTCGGATCTACCGTCTAGATCTATTGGGGTCTTCTGAAAAGTTCTCATTGTCCAGCTCACCTAAGCAGCGTTTTGTTTTGTGAGCCTGAGAGTGCGCTTGTGGCTCTCTTATTGCTAACATTGGGATTTTACATGTATATTTCCGTGAGCAAAATGCCCTAAACATGATGAATATCAAGTTTACGTGCCCTCTCCTGGTTTTTATAGTGAGTAGGGGGAGCACTTTATTTATTAGATCACGGAACGTTGAGCTTGTCACGTGTTGAGCCCCTCGAGACAAACAATCCAATTCCATTACTTTGATTAAACCATTGGCTTTATATGGGAATCAGGGACAGCCAGTCTGCACAACAATTCCCAGAAACCATTCTGGGCACATGCATTGGAAGGTAGTTTGTATGCAAACAACCTTTTAATCAGATTTTTTTTTGTTGAACTACAAATCTCAGCCTGTTCGGTGTGCTGGGATTTGTGAATTGCAAACTTCTGCAGGGTTATAAGGTATAGGGCGTTAGAGCTCGGTACCATTACATTGCAGATGCAGCCATTGTTTTCCAATTAACATTTTACTTTTTTCAGGGGACCAGAAAAAAAAATGGTGTAAAATCCAGGAACATGCGAAATCAGGGAAAATACATTATTAGGGATGCGCCGAATCCAGGATTCAGCCAATATTTGGCCTTTTTCAGCAGGATTCAGATTCGGCGGAATCCTTGTGCCTGGCCGAACTGAATCTGAAACCTAATTTGATTATGGAAATTAGGGACGGGAAAGGAAAGCACGTAACTTTTTGTCACAAAACTTTTTTCAGGGGACCAGAAAAAAAATGGTGTAAACATGTGAAATCAGGAAAAATACATTATTAGGGATGCGCCGAATCCAGGATTCAGCCAATATTTGGCCTTTTTCAGCAGGATTCGGATTCGGCGGAATCCTTGTGCCTGGCCGAACCGAATCTGAAACCTAATTTGCATATGGAAATTAGGGACGGGAAAGGAAAGCACGTAACTTTTTGTCACAAAATGTTTTTTTTTCTTTTTCCCTTCCTGACCCTAATTTGCATATGCAAATTCGGATTTGGTTCGGTATTCAACCGAATCTTTCATGATAGATTTGGGAATTCGGCCGAATCCCAAATGTAGATTTGGTGCATCCCTGTACATCATGCATTATATGGTGGGACCAGGAAAAAATAAACAGTGTATAATGTGGGAAAACTTAAAATTAGGGGATGTAAAATTGAGGTTTTACTGCACAGTGGTTATTTTTAGTAATTTACCAATAACTAGGCAGGGAGTTATAGGGATTCTGCAGGTCTATGAATAGAAGCTGCCATATTGCTTGCATTTGCAGAGATATACTCAGACTTTAGTACAACAGTACCCCTTGGTCATGAAAACATTACAAGCTTCACAAAGCTTCTTCACATTTTGTCCCCAGATGTTGCTTGACTGCAACTCCCAGAATGCATCTGGGGAGCCAAGGTTAAACAAAAACTGCCTTAGGAGAATGCATGTGCTGACAGAAGCTGTGTACACGTGTGCAATGTTCTGTAGGAGGCATGATGCCCTTTAGATACATTATAGACATCAAAAAAAAGCTGCTGGGAGTTGCTGCTCCATATACAGAATGTGAGACATGACAGAGCTTCCTGGTTGGAGCTGTCCAGGACTGCGGTGCTGAAATGAAACAGGCCATTTGTTCTCTGCCTTCTAACTGTCATTTTCTGCTGCCTAAACTTCCCCTCTTTAATATTGACCCTGCCAATGTTCTTTTTTTAGGGGCCAGTTCTATTTGAATCAACTAGTGGTAACAGGGACTGGCTAATGGGGGGGGGGAAGGGAGGGCTAGCTGCTTGCCAAACACAGGAGCCCCATCTGAAGCAGAGCTGATTTTCTAACTGTCAGAAGCAATAGAGACAATGATTGAGATTGATGATCCATTGGATATTGTGGTGCTCTTTTATTAGACGTGGAAAAATGATGCAGCCTCACAGGGTTGTACTGGGCTTTTCAGTTTATATGTTGCCTGCTAGAGCTGTGTGATCTGAGCATCTTGTTCTGTTCCCCCGACATCTGCCTGAAACACCAATCTTTCTATATATCTGTAACCTTGTAATGAGCTAAGGGGGTCCAGCCTGAAGGTCAGTTAGGGTGAGATTTGGGGTGAGTGTTTATTTGTACCCTGGGTACCCCTGGAACTATAGCAGGGTGACTGTTACCCCAATATTTCTATATATCTGTATCCTTGTTATGAGCTAAGGGGGCCCAGCCTAAAGGCCAGTTAGGGTAAGATATGAGGTGAGTGTTTATTTGTACCCTGGGTACCCCTGGAATTATAGCAGGGTGATTGTTACCCCAACATTTCTATAAATGTGTAACCTTGTTATGAGCTAAGGGGGTCCAGCCTGAAGGCCAGTTAGGGTAAGATTTGGGGCGAGTGATTATTTGTGCCCTGGGTATCCCTGGAACTATAGCAGGGTGACTGTTACCCCAATGTTTCTATATATCTGTAACCTTGTTATGAGCTAAGGGGGCCAAGACTGAGGGGCAGTTAGGGGAATATTTGGAGTAAATGCTTATTTGTACCCTGGGTACCCCTGGAACTATAGCAGGGTGACTGTAACTTATAAGTGCCAGTGCCCCTATCTCAGCCTTATCCTGCGCTTGCCCCCATTGGGACTGATGATAGTTCTCCTTTAAATTAACTGTTTCGAAGGATGTGCTCCCTGAGGATGCTAGAGGTGTCAGTATAAATCACAGTATTGTAACCAATAATGGCACAAAGGAAATAAATTAACTTTACCTACATTCAGTTGCCAGAACAAGTTAATAAATCTTAGTAGGTAGAGCTTTATGAATGTTATGTGCATTCGGGCTAGATTTCACATTAACAATCATGTTAGAGCATGTATTTAGGGTTTACTTGCCCTTTAACCCTTCCTGTTTGCATTACTTGTTTTAATGTTACAGGGAAAATATACTGTCTGGAGCTGTTCTGTTCTTTGCAACGACATTCTTCATAGTCCCTGATGCAGTAGCACCCCTAGTGGTCAAGAATAGATGGCAGTATAAGTTAGAGAAGCACTTGATGGGTCAAGCAATATGGCAGCTCACAGTGCAAAAGGAAATGTTCCCTGTTAATGGTAAACTATGGCCTTATATTCTGCTGCCTCTTTTTTGAGCAAAATAAATGGCTGTACTCTGATGTTGGAATAGAAATGCAGAAGAAAACAGGGTTTGTTTTATCATTAAGTAAACGTATGAATAATGTAGAACCCATCTGAGAATGCTGAGGAGGGAGGGACGTCTGACAGATTGGTGGGGACTTTCTGCGGCTGCCGCGCTGAAGCACTAACTACCTTGGCAATGGTCTCACTTTTTAGAGCAAATGGTTTCCCTCCAGCTATTGTTGAAAACAACATCCCAGTGATCATTATTCAGGGGAGAATTTTGGGAGCTGTAGATCCGCACCTGCCCAAAAAACGAATTTTATAAATCCTTGTTATTTCTATTTATGGGGGTGGAATAAAATCTCTCAAAAACCAGGGGGAGGGGATATGGAATTTAAACAAAAGAGTTGGCTCTTGGAGCATGCTGGGAATAGCGGTTCAGCAAGAATTGTATATTATTGTAGGGGCCCTGATGCCTTAGATTTTTCTTTTGGTTGCTATGGTTTTGCAGCCTCATTATCCGGACCTATACTTCCTTTAAGACTGTATTTTACTGTATCACATTATAATATCTATCTATCTATCTATCTATCTATCTATCATCTCTAATGTGAATAAAGTAACCCTTCTTGTAAAATATACGGATATTATAAGTTACAGAGGAGTTCCATGACCATATAAAAACAGAAAGATAATATCCTCATATTTTGCAACAGGGGGTGCTTTATTTATTATAATACACACGTTTCAGTGAGTCCTGTGACAGAAATGACATCACTTAACTCTGATTATAACCGATGACATCACTAAGCAACCTTTATAAGGATATAATGTACAGGATATTCATGGCTCTCTCTCTCTCTCTCTCTCTATATATATATATATATATATATATATATATATATATTTATTAGGGATGCACCGAATCCACTATTTTGGATTCGGCCGAACCCCCGAATCCTTTTGTGAAAGGTTTGGCCGAATACCGAATCCTAATCCTAATTTGCATATGGAAAGGGAAAAACATCTTAGACGTCCTTGTTTTGTGACAAAAAGTCATGTGATTTCCCTCCCCGTCCTAATTTGCATATGCAAATTAGAATTCAGATTCGGTTTGGCCAGGAAGAAGGATTCGGCCGAATCCGAATCCTGCTGAAAAAGGCTGAATCCTGGCCGAATCCCGAACCTAATCCTGGATTCGGTGCATCCCTTATATATATATATGTAAGGCATTTTTTAGTAGCAGTATGCACAAAATGTCTCTGTCTTAAATATATTGATATTGGGTTGAGTGCAGAGGACTCTTGTATTTGTCTATATGTATTTTGTGGTCACACCCTCATTGCACCTCCGCCTAATGGTTTTAAAAATTAGTGGTGAGCACAACTTTCCCTTGTTTGTTATAGTTTATACAGGAGCAGTGACCAGCTCCATGTTGTAGCTCCCACCCCTCCCAGCTATAGTCAGGTGATCCCACTGGTGTCTAATAAAAGGGCAGCCAAGTTTGGGAGTTTTACTTTGAAAGCAGCAAGTAAGTTGCAGGTAAAACTTAAGGTGGCCATAGACACAAAGATCCGCTCGTTTGGCAACATCGCCAAACGAGCGGATATTTCCCCGATATGCCATTAACGAGCATGGCTATATCGGGGGTAATCTGATTGTTCGGCCGTACGATGTGAAATAGGCTCCGGTGGGATCGAAAAGCTGTCGGCACTCCCCACGATCCGAGTGTCTATGGCCACCTTTAGTCCCTTTGTAAAATGTATAATGAAGCAATAGAATTCTTAATGAATTGGATGAATTGGCCAGATATGGGATGACTTTGACGTAGTTGGCCATCTTAAATATATTGCAATATATGGACAAACAATCCCTGTTTTGTTTAAAGGGTAAGGCATTTTTCAGTAGCTGTATGCACAAAATGTCTCTGATATATATTGATAATGGGTTGAGTGCAGAGGACCTCTTGTATTTATATTTATATATATATATATATATATATATATATATATATATATATATATATATATATATATATATATATATATATATATATATATATATATAAAAATATATATATATATACAAACGTGTACATATACATATATGTCATACAATATATAAAATGCCATATATTATGTGTACAATATCCTCTGTTTCTCTCTTTCTCTCTGCCTATCGCTATCAATCTCCCGTGGGTATCCCTGGCTGCTAATGTACGTCTCTATCAATCTTTACGAACACAGAGCCATGACCCTCTCCATCTCTGTACACTGCAATAAATCTCAGTGCCTCCGTAGCAATCGATCTGTAGCTCCATAGATCATTTTAAAGGGAGTGAGCATTCAATGTTTAGTATTTTTTGCAATTGGTCTGTTATTATTGTTAATTGCGGTGGGCTGAAATGCCATCATTTTTTTTCATTACCGAAGAGAATTTGAACCCTGATTTCTAAGCGGACTGGAATGTGGATTGCCTTTAATTATTCTTCCAAGTAATTCAAGTAAAAACACATTTTGGTTAGCCAAGCTGATTCCCTGACTTAATGTGGGTTCCCTGAGAAGAGAGTGAAGAAAGCCAGAGCTACAAGTTGCAGCCTCTTATCTCCCTGTGTGACATACAGTATTCCATAATAAAGCATTTATCTAGGATCCAGTGATTGCTGCAGGTTTTATTTTAAAGGGGTTGTTTACTTTTGAGTTAACTTTTAGATGATGTAGAGCAGGGGTCCTCAATCTATTTTACCTGTGAGCCCCATTGAAATAAAAAAAAGAAAAAGTTGGAGAGCAACACATGCATGCAAAAAATTTCTGGAGGTGCCAAATACGAGGTGTGATTTGCTATTTGGTAGCCCCTTATGTGGACTTGCAGCCTACAGGAGGCTCTGTTCGGCAGTACACTTGGTTTTTATACAACTAAATCTTACGTTAAAGTCAGAAATTCAAAAAGAAGCACCTGCTTTGAGGCCACCGGGAGTAACATTCAAGGGTTGGAGAGCAACGTGTTGCTCATGAGCCACTGGTTGGGGATCACTGATATACAGAGTGATATCCTGAGACAGTTTTTTAGCTTTTTATTCAGCAGCTCTCCATTTTGCAATGTAGGTAATTGCTAGCAACCATGCACTGGAGACTGGAACATGAATAGGAAAGGACCTGCATAGAAAAATAAGTAATAAAAAGTAGCAATAACAATACATTTGTAGCCTTACAGAGCTTTTGGTTTTTTAGATGGGGTCAGTGACCCCCCCCAATTTGAAAGCTGGAAAAAGTCAGAAGAAGAAGGCAAATAATTCAAAAACTATAACATAATGAGGACCAATTGAAAAGTGTTTAGAATTGTCTATTCTATAATACTAAAATTTAACCTAAAGGTGAATCAGCTCTTTAAGGTTCAACTTATCTCCTCTTATCTAACGGAACAAGGAGTTGCTGGGACGCTGCATAGCCTGCACCTGGGCCATCCATCCCCCTCCGGAAGTGGAGATCACGGCAGATTCGAAATTGTGTGAACCTCCGGCGTACCCCGAGGGGGTGCAGTCCCTGGTGCAGTTGCATCATTGTACCCCAGCAGTTCCACCACTGATCTTACCAAAAGAGCGGATCTGGCCATGTATGGCCTTGCAGGGTCGGACTTGGCCGGTGGAACATTAGGATAAAACACGGTGCGTCCCCAGCCCTTGTGGGCCCCACTGTAGAGTTCCGGGTGCAGGTATAGACGCGGATCGGCGGTTCTGCCGGTCGCGGGTCTTCTCAATAGCTATTTTTACTCCTTTTTTTCTGATCACGCCTACTTACAATGATGCCACTTCCGGTTTACAGTGACTGCACTTCCTGATTCTTGATGGTCAGCAGGTTGTGGGTCCGGGTTGCGGATAAGGTACTTGTGGGTCGGGTAGCGGGTCCAAGCAGGTAAGACTGGGGGTTGCGGGCCCGGGTTGCGGACGGCGGGTTGCGGCTATGGGTCGGGTAAAGGTTCCAAAAAAATGGACCTGCGTAGGACTCTACCCCACTGGCCCAGACCCACTATTCACACTGCCTCCCAAACTCCCTCCTTGCCCCCGGACAAAGGCGGGGCCTGAGGTGTCTAATGTATCTTCGCCGCTGGCCGTGTAACTTTACTTTTTTGCTTCTTCCTCTAGTCTAGCCTAGTCCCTTGCCTGTTGCTTTAAATTCCCCTTTCACTAATGGCTGGTTATTGTAGCCGTGGCGTATATCTACCCGTGGGGAGATTATAATAGCGGGGCAGCTTGCGCTTGTTGTGTCGCATTTTACTCTGTACTTAACATTCGTCCTCTGAGACATTGTGCCACGCGAGCTGTTTATCTCTGCCCACTCCTTGTCTGCTGTGCCTGGGAAATAGCTAGTTGTACACCAACACCTACTTATAGGTTTTCATGCTAAACACCTACCTCACCATTCCCTGCCGCAGAGATCCGCTAACACTGGCTTCCAAGAGATGTGCTAATTAACCACTATATCAATTAAATGTGACTGTCATTCTGTGCCTGCCCCGCTCCTGTATTTTTTATGTCACTACATAAATGGTGTAATTTAAAGGTCTCATGGCAGTTAGACTAAGTAGATAGACTGAGATTGCTTAATGTCTGCAGCTGACAGTTAGCCAATGGGACGCATTTGAGAAAATATGATGGTGTTTTCTGTTTATCTCTGTTATTTTACTTTTTATTTGATGTTTTCCCTCTTCCCTTTAGCTCTTTTATATATGTTCTCTCTTGTTTGCCTTTGATTTTCTATTGTCTTTGTGCCATGTTGCTGTCCTGCCTGTCACCTCTTCCTCTTATATGATCACTTTATTTTTATATATCGTGTTTTTTTTTAGTTTTTGCTTTGTGGTGACCATGGTTATTTATGCACTTAAGTGCCTCTAGGGGTTCGAAACGCACCAGGCTACAGATATAGTATCATAAATAAATAGATTCTTTTTTTCACTACATTTGTGTTGGCTTTTGTGGATTCTCTGAGTGTCCATCGAATGTTTGGTGTATTTATGGATTTCTACTCCCCTAGGAGCTGGGGCTGGTGTACCCAAACCACTTTTTTGACCATGCTGATTTTTATTTTTTTGATATTTGTTCTCTTTTGCTAAAAATTCCCTACGTAGCTTACAAATAAGGTCCCACATTGAGGCTACCACTTATTACGGTTGGGGTTGGGGACTGCTTGCAGGATCTTCCAAAAAATATTTGTTCTTTCCCACCATCTACTGCTGTTTAAAGGAGACATATAGGATAAATAAAAAAACTAATTTTGTAGGCAATAATATACACTATATGATGCACAAATTAATATTGTCTTTAAAAAAGGCCCCTTTATTGGAGCTCCCTATAGATCTGATATGGTTCCTGTCTGAGTTTGAAATGAGGGGTGGGCTTGTCCTAACACTCCCTGCCAGAAGCAGAGTAGGGGGGGGACAGCCAATCACTGCCCTGCAGTCTACAGTTCCCTCTCAAGTCAGCCTACAGTGCATTGTGATGAGTGCTGCTGGCTTCCCTGCACAGCCTGGGAAAGGAGGCAGCAGGAAGTGGGACAGATGGGCGGTGCTAGTAGGGTTTTTGCAGAAATTTTCAATATAGTAACCAGAAACACTACATTTTAAACCGCATTTGTTCTATATCTAAAAGAGTTGAATGCACTCTTTTTTTTTACATAAAATGTCTCCTTTAATCCTTCTAACGAACCAATCCCTATTAAACCTGGGAATGATGGCCCACCTGTAACCCACCTAACCACCTACAGTGGGGGAGAATCTCCGAACCCCCTGTGCCCTGCTTCCATCTGCAGGCAAAAGGTCATTTCAGTGGGTTTGCCTAAAAATATGGTTTTGCCCTGTGTATTCATATACACCAGGATTATGTAGAGCAGAACTGATCACATGGAGGACTAGTTATTGGCTATATCCTATGTTAAAGGGGTTGTTCACCTTTTAGTTAACTTTTAGGGGCCGATTCACTAAGGTTCGAATATCGAGGGTTAATTAACCCTCGATATTCGACTAGGAATTAAAATCCTTCGACTTCGAATATCGAAGTCGAAGGATTTAGCGAAGATAGTTCGATCGAACGATCGAAGGATAATTCCTTTGATCGAACGTTAAAATCCTTTGATTCGAATGATTCGAAGGATTTTAATCCAACGATCGAAGGATTATCCTTCGATCAAAAAAAGATAGGCAAGCCTATGGGGACCTTCCCCATAGGCTAACATTGACTTCGGTAGCTTTTAGATGGCGAACTAGGGGGTCGAAGTTTTTTTTAAAAAGACAGTACTTCGACTATCGAATGGTCGAATAGTCGAACGATTTTTACTACGAATCCTTCGATTCGAAGTTGTAGTCGTAGTCGAAGGTCGAAGTAGCCCAAAAAAAACTTCGAAATTCGAAGTTTTTTACCTTCGAATCCTTCACTCGAAGTTAGTGAATCGGCCCCTTAGTGTCATGTAGAGAGTGATATTCTGCAATTGTTTTTTATGTTTTATTATTTGTGGTTTTTGAGTTATTTAGCTTTTTCATTCAGCTGCTCTTTCTCTTTGCTCTGTTTGTAATTTCAGCAATGTGATTGCTAGGGTCCAAATGAAACTAACAACCATGTATTAATTTGTAAAGAGACTGGAAAATGAATAGTAGAGGCCTGAATAGAAATATAAAAAGTAGCAATAACTATACATTTGTAGCCTTAGAGAGCATTTTTTAAGATGGGGTCAGTGACCCCCAAGCTGGAAAGAGTCGGGTAAAGACTCCAAATAATTCAAAAACTATAAAAATAGAAAAAAGGAAGGCCAATAGTTGTTTAGAATTAGCTATAACATAAGAAAAGTTAACCACCCTTTAATGAGCCAAGCATAATATTCATTGTGTAATTAGATATATACATAATATGCGCGATTGGGTGGTTTTACAGTGTAACTAGATTGTCCTGCAAAAGAAGCCATCTTGGTCCTGCAGGTGAACATTGTAGCACAGTCTGTTGAGAAATAGCCTAAATGACAATGTACCTTTTCCAATCTCCATTTTCTTGTCTCTCCTCTCAGCCAGAATGTTCTTTTAGCACTGGGCTCACATAAATAAACCTCTAGTCTCGCCGCTCTGCTCCACGGGTGACTGGGAGCCAAATATTCCTGAGCGTTAATGCACGGGCCGAGAGGGAGTTTGTAGAGCGTGAACAATAATGAGGTTTCCTGAAATTGCTGAACAGCTTGGAGCTGATGCCTGTTTGTTACTCTGTCCAGACTCTCCTAGCGCCCAAGGCATTTTGGTGACCTTAAAGGGCTTGTAAACTAGTGATGTGCTGGTTGAGTTTCTCTCGAACCCGCACCCGACCCTAAACCGCCCCCTCCAAACACAAACCTGCTCCATCCCTTCTATTTATATACCCGTGCCTGCCCCGCGGTGACTTCACGAAAGGGGAGGGGCAGGCGTAAGTTTATAAAATCAGGAAACAAAAGCCGGCAGTGTGGGGCCGCGGGCAGGGAGAGCTGAAGGGGGTGCACAACACAAAGATTTTTTGTGGTAGCTGGACCGAACCTGCGAGACCCACGGGTAAACTCATGGGTCCTGTGGGTTTCGGGCCAGCCCGCACATCACTATTGTAAACCTGACCATAACACCGTCCCACACCTCTCCCTAGTTTTCTATAGAAGTTGCCAAAAAACATAATTATAGATGCATGAGAATTCACCAATGCGAATTCTGCTGATCAAAAACTTCATTATAAATGCAAAGGAACCGACCAATGAGAATGCTGATTCCCAGCACCATGTCAGGCATCTTGCAGTTATCTTACATATAGAGATAATTATGTCATTTATTCCTTCATTATATGACACTGGAATCAAACATGGGGATAAAGGACAGACTTGTTCAGTGCTGGGAAACTCTGCTTTAAGCTTCCAACTCCAGTTGCAGGAGCAATGAACATGGAGCCAGATTGAGTAAAGTTTGGTTGAGCAGTGCAGCAGGGTTTACTATCCCTTTAATTTAAAGGGGCAGCAGTGAGTCCATTATTGTGGAGCAACGGTTCAGTCAGGCTAAGTAGGTTTAATTTTCCTTTAAAGTTGAAACAAACCCCTTATTAAAAAAAACCCTACAGCCCTACCCCACATATACCCCCCCTCACCCCCAGTCTAGCTGCTACCCCGGGCAAATGCCCCTAACTTTTTACTTACCCCTCGGTGCAGATTCAGGGATTGGCAGCCATCTTCCGGGTCTTCGGTAATCTGAGAATGAGACCAGCGGAGCGGCACATGCACAGTTGGAGCAATATACCGGTTTATGACAACTGCGCATGCACAGAAATTGACGTAAATTGCTGAAGCGCCAGAAGAAGACACAAAGACCCGGAAGATGGCTGCCGTGAGCTCCGATCCCCGAATCTTCACCGACGGGTAAGTAAAAAGTTAGGGGCATTTGCCCGGGGTAAAAGCTAGGCTGGGGTGAGGAAGAGGGTCTATGTGGGGAGGGGGGTAGGGTTTTTTTTAATCATGGGTTTGTTTCTCCTTTAAGAAGTGTTTTTTTTTTTCCCTTAACATGTTCCCTTTAATGTAAGTGTTTTTTTTTTTGCTGCTACCTTCAGTAATAACCATTTCCTTCTCTTTTAGCTTTATAAAGAAACCCCCCCTCCGGTCACACTTACTGCAAGAATTACTTGTGGTTTCTTCACCGCCCAATTAAAATCCCAATGCTGGAGGGAATTTACAAAAAATCACTCAGTTGGTGTTGGGCTGCGTCTGTTCCGCGCGTCCTTGATGTAATCAAATGTGCTCTAATCCCTGCAGGAATAGCTTTAACGCTAATGATCCGTGGGTTTAAGGTACTTCAGTGTTATTTGCTCTGTTCTTCTGCGGTGCTGCCAATTATACGCAGCTGCTTTTTCTAGGACAGCAAGTCCCTGCCAAGTCAAGGCACAGGTTAAGGTGACCCTGATGCCTCTGAACATCTTGTTTCTGTATTATTGCCCTGCCCTCAGACAACACAACTTATTTGGCTTAAAATAAGGGCTCTTACTCACGCGCATTTTTACCTGCGCTCCCCTGCGTTCCGTTTTTCGGTGTTCAGCCGCAGGGGAGCGCAGGAATAGACGCTTTTCATTTTTTCAAGTTGAGACTCAACATGCTGCATTTTTCCTGCGTTCGGCGCCTACACGCGCCTGTGTGAGTACAGCCCCATTTAAAAAAATGAAATGCGTCTATTCCTGCGCTCCCCTGCGGCTGAACGCCGAAAAACGGAACGCAGGGGAGCGCAGGTAAAAACGCGCGTGAGTAAGAGCCCTTAAAGGGCTGGGTTTTAACTGAATCCAGAATGGAATCTGTAATGGGTGTATCCCTACTGGGAACACAGAGGTTGGTCAGTCTGATGGCCCATAAGAGCAGATACCTTTTGGGACTTTAATTGTCCTGTACAGGCACAAATTTGGTCTTTTGGCAGTCAACAAACATCTGGATGAGACAGATGAGAGACTTTATGTATTTAGCTGTTTATGATTAGATAATGATTATCTAACGAGAATGTGGGTTCCACTCAATTCTGTGCATTTTTCAACATTGAGGGTTGGACTGCACTGGAAGGATACTGGGAAAAAACACAATCCTTGTCTGGAGGCTAGTGCGGTGTTTGGCCCTGATAGTGGCTGCGAGAAGAGAAAGATATGTACTGGAGGGGTGGAGGGGGGTTGCGGCTAGGGTGGTGGCCAGGGGGGTTGTGTTTGGGGCCCGCCAGTTTCGGACGGGGCCCTCGTGGGCCATGCTGGCCCATATCCCTTATGCAGAAGCGCTTCCTCCCTCCCTGTACCCCGGTGCAGCTGAAAGAAGAAGGTAGCCATGGGGGGCCAAAGGGGGGGCCTGGTTGCAGCTTGGGGAGGGGGGCCGGGTTGCGGATCAGGGAGGGGGACTAGAGGGTGCCTCACGTCTGGGCTGGCAGCAGCCCCAGTGGGCCCCCGGGCACCCCAGTCCAACGCTGGGCCCCGCTGACCCAGACCCGTATCTCCCCTGGAGCCTTGTGCAGCAAATGCCCTCTGTCTTCCCACCTGGCCCTGATTGTTACTGCGAGAAGAGGAGGTACACACTGAAGAAGCAGAGGGGGATTGTGGCAAGTGGTGGCCAGGGGGGTTGAGGTTAGAGCCCAGTTGACAGAGACCCGCTCCGTGCATGGAGTATTGAGCTGCGGGGCCCCTTGACCTCCCGCTAGGGTTGCCACCTTTTCTGGAAAAAAATACCGGCCTTCCTATATTTTTATGGGTTTTCCCTATAAATAAAATTGGCATCAAGAAACATTTTTACCGGCCAGGTGGCAACCCTACCTCCTGCTGGCCCTGATTGTTGCTGTAAGAAGAGAAAGGTTCACTCTGGTGGGGGGGGGGGGGGCGGGGTTGTGGCTGGGGTGGTGGCCGATGGCGGTTGCAGTAGAGGCGAGGGGCCAGGGGGGTGGGTTTGGGGGCCCCTGAGCAGCAGCCCTGATGGCCTCTGACCCCCCAGTCCGATGTTGCTTACTTTATTTGTAAGCTTTGGTAGGGATTGGGAGAAGCTTGGACTAGGGAAGACATACTGCTGTACTGAATAATGGATGTAGATATTATCTAGAAGTTCTGAAACTAGACTGTCCAAAGTGACTTGACTAAAGCTGGCCATACAAGGGCCAATATAAGCTGCTTACTTTGCCCCTCAAGATGGCAGCTTATTGTGTGTATGGGGCCTCCTTGTCTGATTTATATCAAGCCTAAAATCATCAAGATATTGGGCATATTTGAAAATCCCTTGACCATATCTCCCCCATGGGTCTGCAGTATGCTCCAGCCATAGCCAACAATTCAATCAACCCAATTCAGCCCAGTGCATAGGTGGCTAAAATTGGGCAAAGATTTGCTTGTGTGTCAATAAGTTCACAATCAGGGCTGTATTTACCATATAGGCACCCAAGACCCGCCCTCTAAAGCCTACACTAAATACTGCCTGTTCTCATTCTGCAAGAAATATATAATTGAGAAAGCTATTTTCTTGATGTTATCTATATTTCCCATAGTGCAATTTCCTCTTACTGCAGAAAATAGTCAGAAAATTGTTTTCAACAAAATTCTTGGCTTGCTGGATTCCCAGACTTAATGTAGGTCCCCTAAGAAACCTTACTGTAATACATGTGCTAGTTGGGGCAACACTGAACCCTGCACAAAGGGAATGTAGTGTATAGCACATAAATGTGGTCAGTTTACTGGTAATTATTATCTGCTATTTCAGTCCCCATTCAACTGTACAGATAATTAGTCTCTGCCATGGAATAGCTGGCTTCATTAGATAAAGGGATTTGCCTAGGATACCAAGGGCAGAATCTTATTACTCAGAAGGTCTCGGAGTTATTTTCGTGGCTTGTGAGAAGATTTGCATCGGATAATAAATTATGAAAGCATTAAAATATTTTAGAGATCTTTATCTTGGACGGAAGATGGGAGAAATGAATCACAGAGAGGAGGATCTGTCTTTGTGAAGTTATGAACTGGCAGATGTGTGTGTGGGGGGGGTGTCTCGCAAGCTGCTTTGGGTTTTCTGCCGGATCCACAGGACTTAATCAGGACCATTCTCTGAAGATATGTGATGATTAGACTTGAAAGGAGGCTTCTCTGTTTGAAAGCCAAGATGAGGTTCTCTGGGCAGATTGGCCTTGGAGGATTGGCCCTGCTTTGAGTTTAACTGCTTTTGCTTGGCTACAAATCATAATAAGGAAAAGCAGAAGTGAATCAAAGTGTTAGAGCTCTGCTGGGGTTCCGAGGTACAGATGCTGTTCAGCAAAAGGGCTCCATACCGAAGATATTTTCACAGACAAGTCAAACCATATTGCTGATTATTGATTGAAGTACTCAAGTACACAAGGAGTTCTTGGATAATGATTGGCTGGTCAGGGGCACGTAAATTTAGCTGTGATGACAGAGGTGCAACAAGAGCCTATAATTAGAGGTCTAAGAAATCCGAATTTATATTATATTTATGGCTCTTGTGTATTATATATATGTATATATATATGTATATATATATGTATTATATATATCTTATTTCCAGTGATATGGAGCGTTGCAAATTGGGTCCAGTCCCAATAATAATACATAAAGGCAAAATTCTGGTGGTTCAGCCGTAAATAAAGGAGTGTTATTTACACTAATATGAAATGATCTATGTGTCAGACATAATAACTTCCATTTTGCGAAGACAGATCCCATAGGAACGTCTCATTCCAGACTTACTGAAGGATTCATTTGCATGTGGTTAACACATGTTGTCGTCTCGCCATGAGCGATGCCATGGAAATTAGCTTGCCTTCCTCCAATCACTTTCAAATGGCAGGTCTGGGAGTTGGAGCCCATCTACAATTGAACTCCATTTACCCATCTATAGCCTGGAAAGCACAATTTATTTGCTAATAGGAAAAAATATACACGACTGATATATACTGTAGACTATTTGTAGATAGATAAACCCTTCTGTGCATTTGTACATAAAGCACTGAGGTCTTGAGATCAGTTCTGACCACAGCACCATCTGCACGGAGTTTCCGTCATCTACCTGTGTTTCCATGGGCAAACTGCCAAATTGCGCTAGTAGCAACCAATCAGCAGTTAGTTTTAAAGATCTACTACAGTGATCTTCAGATGTGTTTGGTTCAAGCCCTGCAAAATATACATGAACCGGCACACACTCAAATCATGCAGTTGGGGAGCTTACTCCATGCAGTTGCTAAGGTACCAAACCAGGTCAACAGATAACCAGCACCACCAGTGCATTATATGTGATATATAGGTGTGCGGTGGACCAATGGGATTTACTTTTGGTTTAAGCCCTCCAGTTGAGGCCCAACATTTGGTTAGGGCTCCCCTTGTATCAAACATCCAGTTATAGTCCTAAGAATGTCTAGGAATTAAGATGTATTCACACGAAATCTTGCTCTAATTGACATTCAAGATGGAGTTCTAGGAGTATCAAGGATTCTAACTATATAGAGTTATCAAGGCTACCTCTTGAGATGTTCTTTTTTTGGTTCAATTTGCATCATATTTTGGAGTGAAGTCCGGTTTGTGCCAGCCTACATTTGAATATATATATGTACTCTCTACTTGATGCTTCTTGCACAAAACCTTCACTTCTTTTTAATCTTTAAGGTGAAATCCAGCAAATATTTCAGGGACAAGCCCCCTCTTTTCCCACTTAGGAAATGGATATAATTGCTTTTGAAGAATGCGATATGCTGCTCATAATTTATTATTATTATCCTTTATTGATATAGCAGAGAGATGAAATCCAACGGGAATGTTTATTGTCTGTATTGTGTATGGTGGCAAGGCCCATCATAGCAAGAAAGGTTAACTCTATTCTATAATTAACTTGCTGTTGTTTTAATTTTAGGTGATGCTGGTGGGAGACTCTGGAGTGGGGAAGACATGTCTCCTTGTGAGATTCAAGGATGGGGCATTTCTGGCTGGAAGCTTCATCTCCACTGTTGGGATTGACTTTCGGGTAAGGATTTTTTAAATTTACCTCTATAATATGTCCAGTGACTGGTAACTGAAAAGCTTGGTATGAACATGAGAAATGGCTCTGCTCTTCTTTAACCTTGCTTCAGGGACAAGTTTTCAAGAAATACAAAGCCAGACAGGCTGACCATATGTCTGATATTCCCGAGCAAAGTGATTCTTGGAAATAGTTGACCACCGCCTGTAAATGGGCTAATGGATTGTTGTTCTCTAGAACTCACAACAGTCCCTCCTAATTCTCTTTAACATAGGAGGATTTTTAATGTCCATGGTCGGCTAAGGTTGCAGATTGGAGCTAAGTGGTTGACTGGTTTGCATTAGACAGGTACATTAAGTTCTGAATGGAGAGATCTGGTCTTCATGTCCTTCCATGTGTGTGTACCCAAGGCAGATCTCTGCGGCTGATGCTGAGATGCAAATCTTGCTTGTGCCATTAAACATGACATTATGTGTTATGCTTGATTAGGGCAATTTATCAGGATGGGTTCTTTCAGTTCAGTACTCTGATAGGTTACACTTCAGAAGTATAAATAGACTGAGCAATATATAATATAATATGAAGCGTTGCTTCCATTATCACAGAGTTATTCACCAAAATGCCCTTTGTCCTTAGTACTTGCAAGTTTCCCTTTAATTACAGACTGTTGCTTGGCACTCTTACATTGTACGGTGAAACAAACCAAGGCTTGGGTATCATTAATGCAAACAAATGCTCCTCGTGGATTATATATTCATTGCTCAACGTGTTACCAGGGTTGCTTGAGCAAATGTCACTTCTATGTCACATTCTCAAGGGTGACAAGCCATAATAGATTGCCTCTGTTTTCTGCACGATAAACACACTCGCCCCTAAAAAAAACCACATAATCACTGCATTTCCACCTGCGTGAATCCTAATCACAAGCTAACAGTATATCTCTCCAGGAGAGTTTCACTCATTCATTATTTAGACTCTTTGACCTGAAAAGTGAGCTAAACTTCCTTTCTTTAAATAGGACTGGTTTCCTATGTGTTCATTTAATTGCCTTCTCTCTTTGTATCTAAATTACATAGCCTAAAGTGGGGGACCCCAATCTTTTTTTACCCGTGAGCCACATTTAAATGTAAAAAGAGTCTGGGAGCAACACAAACATGAAAATAGTTCAAGGGAGTGCCAAAAAATGATTGTGGTTGACTATTTGGTAGCCTCGGTGTGGCTTGGCAGTCTACAGGAGACTCTGTTTGGCAGTACATCTGATTTTTATACAACCACAACTTGCCTCCATGCCAAAAATCCAAAAATAAGCACCTGTTTTAAGGCCAGTGGGAGCAACATCCAAGGGGTTGGTGAGCAACATGTTGTTTACAAGCCACTGGTTGGGGAACACTGACCTAAAGTATCAGGAAACCTACATGTCCAGCTTTTTATTTCCAAACCAAGGGCATTAGTTTGAGGATGCTGCTATAACTGACTTTACTTTTCTGGGAAGGTTCCTACCAGATGTTGTAACATTGTTAGTAGGATTGACTTCCATTCAGACACAAGAGTATTCGTGAGGTTGGACACTGATGTCGAGGATCAGGCCTTGCTTGCAGTCACCATTCCAGTTTATCCCCTAGATCAGGGCTGTCCAGGTCAGATGTGGTCCTCCAAAGGATTTTTATGGACTCCCAGTCTGCTCAGAGGCTCTCCAACATGCTGTATGAAATGGAATTGGCCCACTACATGTAGTAAGTTGGACAGCACTGCTCTATTGTTTAGTTCGGTTTAAGTTGGTGCCAGTCAGGTTCCTTCACTTCCATCTTAGCAAACCCATGCAGTGTTCTTCCCAGAAAAAATTTGGCTGGGTCGGGAAAAGAAATATCTGAAAGTGGACAAAATAAGAAAAAAAAGATGCACCTTACAGCCTGTTCCACCTTGCCCAATGTAATAAAACTTATTTGACAGAAGCCAATAGGACTTTTCTTGCTTCTGCAAACACATCACAGTCCTACCATTTTATGCAAAAAATATTCTATTACAGCAGCAAGAATAAGGCTATTCTATTGCAGACCCCTCCAACTTGAAAAATCTAAGCAAAGGGAGCCCATTGACTTGGCCACCTCAGGCATCAAAGGGGCCTGAACGCTCCTGAGAATGTAATTGTACAATGTAATGGCACCAATGTTGGTGTGATTTAAGCCACTGACAATAATTAGAAGAGGTGTCCACATACTTTTGGGCAACGCAGTATTGTTATTGTTACTGGCTCCCCCAACAATGCATATCCCTTGATCTCTTAGATCTCGTAGAGATTGCGGATCTCTTCCTGATGTACCCACCTTGAGGTGGGCAATATCTGGCTGATCCGATCATGGGCCTTAGGGCCCAACGATCAGATCATAATGCGGGAAATACGGGCGGTCAGATCATGGGACCGCATCAATGAACAGATGCCGTCCGTGATCCGACGGGATTTTTAGCCCTGCCCAATCGACGGCCAGATATTGATCAGGAAAGCCTGTCAGAGGGCCCCACACACGAGCCAGTAAGCTGCTGACTCGGTTTGTCGGACGGTTTTATTGGCCCGTGTATGGCCACCTTAAGAGTTGTAGAGATTTCAGTGTGTTGCTTTTCAGCAGATGGGGGAGGGGGGGGGAACTAATTTACCTCCCTTATTTCCATAGCACTTGTTCAGAAAGTGGAGATTTTTCAAGGAAATAGTTATGTGCCACTACTGTGAAAATTTCACTTGTAATTTTCTGTAAAAATGCTGTGATATTTGATATTTGGAAACTTTATAAAATGCCCCTTTCTCGTTGCCTCTCGTTGCCTGTGTTTATCATTTCCCTTTAGCGATTTAGAGATAAGAGCAGGAGAAATAGACTAGGAGTGCTTGTACTTCATTGCATAGAGCTTTTGCACATCAGGGGATCACAGTGACGGTGGTATTTATTGTGTCCTTCTATGCGCTCCGTTTCACTGTAAAAAACATCTTTCATTTGGAGTAAGTGCTGTGTATTTTGTCTGTATGTATTGCCAGCTCCCAATGGTTTTTATTCCCAAACATTCCATTTGTATCTTGAAAACGGCTCCTTCCATCATTCTTCTTGATTTAAAAACAAGCTGCACATTAATACCTTTGGCTCCCAGTTTATCTAAACTGTATAAGCAATGAAGATAAGATTTCTACTTAAAGGAGAAATAAATCCTAAAAAGAATATGGCTAGAAATGCTGTATTTTATTTACTTAAATTATTGTACTGGTATAGGATCCATTAACCGGAAACGCAATATCCAGAAAGTTCTGAATTACGGAAAGGCTGTCTCCCTTAGACTCCATTTTATCCAAATAATCCAAATTTTGAAAAAATTATCTAATAATAAAACAGTAACTTGTATTTGATCCCAACAAAGATATAATTAATCCTTATTGGAGGCAAAACCAGCCCATTGGGTTTACATGATTTTCTAGTAAGTTGAAGATCCAACTTACAGAAAGATCCATTATCCAGAAAACCCCACGTCCTGAGCATTCTGGATAACAGGTCCCATACTTGTACTTGATACCAACTAAGATATAATTAATCCTTATTGACGGGGAAGCAATTATATTGGGTTTATTTAATGCTTCAATGATTTTTTAACAGAGTTTAGAAGTTTCAGTTACCCCTTTTCCAGAAAACCCCAAGTCCTGAGCATTGTGGATAACAGGTCCCTTACCTGACCAGCCAAGCGGTTCAGCAACCCTATAACTGCAATGATCCAGGCCTTCAAAGTTGTCCCCAGCAGCCCCCATCTTGTTAGGCCATCTTTTGTGTGTCAGTGGCACTGCACATGCTCAGTGTGCTCTGGGCTACTGAGAAGCTGAGCTTAGGGATTGTTCAAATGTTATACAAGCTGATGCTACAGGGCTGATAATTAATCAATAGGGATGTAGCGAACGTCGGAAAAAAAGTTCGCGAACATATTCGCGAACTTGCGCAAAAACGCGAGCGGTTCGCGAACGGTTCGCGAACCCCATAGACTTCAATGGGAAGGCGAACTTTAACATCTAGAAAAGACATTTCTGGCCAGAAAAATGATTTTAAAGTTGTTTAAAGGGTGCAACGACCTGGACAGTGGCATGCCAGAGGGGGATCAAGGGCAAAAATGTATCTGAAAAATCTGCCTGTGTGTGCTTGGAAGAGATAGTGTAGGGGGAGAGCTGTTAGTGATTTCAGGGACAGATGATAGTAAGTTTGCTGGCTAGTAATCTGCTTGATACTGCTCTGTATTGGAGGGACAGAAGTCTGCAGGGATTTGAGGGACATTTTAGCTTAGGTAGCTTTGCTGGCTAGTAATCTGCTGTTCTCTTTAAACAACTGCCATACGTTGACCTTGTAGGCATTGTTTGCCCAGTTTTTTTGGACGCAGCCACTGAAGCACAGTTGCCAGAAAAAATATGCCATATAAATGCTGAAAATAGTCATTTTTCGCCATACGTTGACCTTGTAGACATTGTTTGCCCAGTTTTTTTGGACGCAGCCACTGAAGCACAGTTGCCAGAAAAATTATGCCATATAAATGCTGAAAATATAAATTTTTTTGGTTGCAGCCACTGAAGCACAGAGGCCAGAAAAATTATGCCATATAAATGCAGAAAATATGCATTTTTTTGGTCGCAGCCACTGAAGCACAGTTGACAGAAAAATTATGCCATATAAATGCTGAAAATATAAACTTTTTTGGTTGCAGCCACTGAAGCACAGAGGCCAGAAAAATTATGCCATATAAATGCAGAAAACATGCATTTTTTTGGTCGCAGCCACTGAAGCACAGTTGACAGAAAAATTATGCCATATAAATGCTGAAAATATAAATTTTTTTGGTTGCAGCCACTGAAGCACAGAGGCCAGAAAAAATTATGCCATATAAATGCAGAAAATATGCATTTTTTTGGTCGCAGCCACTGAAGCACAGTTGCCAGAAAAAATATGCCATATAAATGCTGAAAATAGTCATTTTTTGCCATATACGTTGAGTCAACGTATGGCAAAAAATGACTATTTTCAGCATTTATATGGCATATTTTTTCTGGCCTCTGTGCTTCAGTGGCTGCGGCCAAAAAAACTGGGCAAACAATGCCTACAAGGTCAACGTCGTTGACCTTGTAGGCATTGTTTGCCCAGTTTTTTTGGCCGCAGCCACTGAAGCACAGAGGCCAGAAAAAATATGCCATATAAATGCTGAAAATAGTCATTTTTTTGGTCGCAGCCACTGAAGCACAGTTGCCAGAAAAATTATGCCATATAAATGCTGAAAATATGCATTTTTTTGGATGCAGCCACTGAAGCACAGTTGCCAGAAAAAATATGCCATATAAATGCTGAAAATAGTCATTTTTTGCCATACGTTGACCTTGTAGACATTGTTTGCCCAGTTTTTTTGGTTGCAGCCACTGAAGCACAGAGGCCAGAAAAAATTAAACCAGTAGGGTTTGCACCCTAGTTTGTAACGGTGGCGGAGGGAGGAGGAGGACGCTAAAGGACAGCTGTGTGTGGAGTCATGAGGCTTGAAGAGAAGGACAGCTGCATAGAAGTCAGAACAAGTCTTCCGGCGTGCAGTAACCCTCCGAGATCCACCCCTCATTCATTTTAATAAAGGTCAGGTAATCGACACTTTTGTGACCTAGGCGAGTTCTCTTCTCAGTTACAATCCCTCCTGCTGCACTGAAGGTCCTTTCTGAGAGCACACTTGAGGCTGGGCAAGACAAGAGGTTCATGGCAAATTGTGACAGCTCTGGCCACAGATCAAGCCTGCGCACCCAGTAGTCCAGGGGTTCATCGCTCCTCAGAGTGTCGATATCTGCAGTTAATGCCAGGTAGTCCGCTACCTGCCGGTCGAGGCGTTCTTTGAGGGTGGATCCAGAAGGGTTGTGGCGCTGCCTTGGACAGAAAAACATTTGCATGTCTGACGTTACAGACTGGCCAAAGGGCTTTGTCCTTGCAGGTGTGCTCGTGGCAGGATTACTGGCACCTCTGCCCCTGGAATGTTGATGAGTTCCTGAAGTGACATCACCCTTAAAAGCATTGTACAACATGTTTTGCAGGCTGGTTTGTAAATGCCGCATCTTTTCGGACTTGTGGTATGTTGGTAACATTTCTGACACTTTATGCTTGTACCGAGGGTCTAGTAGCGTTGCGACCCAGTACAGGTCCTTCTCCTTAAGCCTCTTGATACGGGGGTCCTTCAACAGGCATGACAGCATGAAAGACCCCATTCTCACAAGGTTGGATGCAGAGCTATCCATCTCCGCTTCCTCATTATCAAGGACTGCATCATCCACGGTCTCCTCCCCCCAGCCACGTACAAGACCAGGGGTCCCCAAAAGGTCACCACTAGCCCCCTGGGAAGCCTGCTCCTGTTGGTCCTCCTCCTCCTCCTCCACAAAGCCACCTTCCTCCTCTGACTCCACTTCTGGCACCTCTCCCTGCGTTGCAGCAGGTGCCTGGGTTCGTTCTGGTGATTCCGACCAGAAATCGTGCGCTTCCAGCTCCTCGTCACGCTGGTCTACAGCCTCATCTGTCACTCGTCGCACGGCACGCTCCAGGAAGAAAGCGAAGGGTATTAGGTCGCTGATGGTGCCTTCGGTGCGACTGACCATATTTGTCACCTCTTCAAAAGGTCGCATGAGCCTGCAGGCATCGCGCATAAGCACCCAGTAACGGGGGAAAAAAATCCCCAGCTGTGCAGATCCAGTCCTACCACCCAGTTCAAAAAGGTACTCGTTGACGGCCCTTTGTTGTTGCAGCAGACGTTCCAACATAAGGAGCGTTGAATTCCAGCGAGTCTGGCTGTCAGAAATCAAACGCCTGACTGGCATGTTGTAGCGCTGCTGAATGTCAGCAAGGCGTGCCATGGCTGTGTAGGAACGTCTGAAATGGGCCGACACCTTTCTGGACTGGGTGAGAACGTCCTGGAATCCTGGGTACTTGGAGACAAAACGTTGGACTATTAAATTTAACACATGTGCCATGCAGGGCACATGTGTTAAATTGCCTAGTCTCAACGCTGCCAACAGATTGCTTCCATTGTCACACACCACTTTTCCGATCTGCAGTTGGTGTGGGGTCAGCCACCGATCGGCCTGTGACTGCAGAGATGACAGGAGTACAGATCCGGTATGGTTTTTGCTTTCCAGGCACGTCATCCCCAAGACAGCGTGACAACGGCGTACCTGGCACGTCGAATAGCCTAGGGGGAGCTGGGGGTGCACAGGTGTGGAGGAGGAGAAGGAGGACCCAGCAGCAGAGTAAGAAGAAGAAGAAGACGAGGTAGAGAGCGATGGAGGAGTAGAGGTGGTGGCAGAACCGCGTGCAATCCGTGGCGGTGACACCAACTCCACTGTTGTTGTTGAGCTACCCATTCCCTGCTTCCCAGCCATTACCAAGTTCACCCAGTGGGCAGTGTAGGTGACATACCTGCCCTGACCATGCTTGGAGGACCATGCGTCAGTAGTCATATGGACCTTTGGCCCAACACTAAGTGACAGAGATGCGGTAACTTGGCTCTGCACATGTTGGTACAGGTGTGGTATTCCCTTTTTAGAAAAAAAATTGCGGCTGGGTACCTTCCACTGCGGTGTCCCAATTGCTACAAATTTGCGGAAGGCCTCAGAGTCCACCAGCTGGTATGGTAAAAGCTGGCGGGCTAAGAGTGCAGACAAGCCAGCTGTCAGACGCCGGGCAAGGGGGTGACAGTCAGACATTGGCTTCTTACGCTCAAACATGGCCTTCACAGAAACTTGGCTGGTGGCAGATGACTGGGAATGGGAACAGGTGGTCAAGGTGGAAGGCGGAGTGGAGGGTGGTTCAGACGGGTCAAGGAGAGCAGAGGTAGAGCAGTAAGATGCTGGACCAGAAGGAGTGTGGCTTTTAGTTTGCCTGTTGCCTTTGAGGTGTTGCTCCCAAAGTGCTTTGTGCTTGCCGCTCATGTGCCTTCGCATAGAAGTTGTACCTATGTGGCTGTTGGGCTTACCAAGGCTCAGTTTCTGACTGCACTCATTGCAAATTACAATGCTTTTGTCAGAGGCACACACATTAAAAAAATCCCACACTGCTGACTTTTTGGAAGTGTGCGATCTGGCGGTAACAGTAGAAGTTGGCGGAGTTGGCGGTATTGGCGGCAATGGCGGGTGCGTTGGCCGGCTGAACACAGGTGCCGATACATGTTGTTGCCCTGCTGATCCCTGCGGGCTGTCCTCCCTGCTTCTTCTAAGTCTTATTCTCCTACTGCCTCTCTGACTCTCCGTCTCTCCATCTGAACTACCCTCCTCTTGCTCTCTTCTACTAGGCACCCACAAAACATCAATCTCCTCATCATCATTCTCCTCAGATGCATCAATTTCTTCTGACACATCACAGAAGGAAGCAGCAGCGGGGACCTCCTCCTCATCACTCATTATGTCCATCTCTATCGTGTTCTCTGCCAGAATTAAATCTGGTGTAAGGTCCTCATCTCCTTCATCTTCTTCTGGCAATAATGGTTGCGCATTACTCAGTTCAAGAAACTCATTGGAAAATAACTCCTCTGACCCCAGTGAAGAAGGGGCACCGGTGGTGGAGGAAGTGTTACGTGGGGTGGCCATAGCAGTGGAGGATGAGGAGGATGTTGTGGTAAAGTTAGAAACGGTAGAGGATGGGGTGTGCTGTGTAAGCCAGTCAACTACCTCTTCAGCATTTTGGGAGTTCAGGGTCATTGGCTTTTTAAAACTGGGCAATTTGCTAGGGCCACAGGATTGCATAGCAGCACGGCCCCTAGCACGGCCTCTGCGTGGCGGCCTGCCTTTGCCTGGCATTATTTTTAAAAAAACAACAACAACAACAAAAACTCAGTTGGTTTTTCTGGAAACGATAATACACACAGCTAGATGGCGGGTTGAAGAAAACACTGTGCAAATAATGCCTACAAAGTCAACGTATACACTACTACAGCGGTGGATACGGATTACGTAAAATATATGAATGCTGCTTGAAAAAAAGTAACTCAAGTGGTTTTTCTAGAGACGATAATATTATCAATATTTAGACAAAATGTGAACAAGGTCACACAGCTCGATGGCGGGTTGAAGAAAACAGTGTGCAAATAATGCCTACAAGGTCAACGTATACACTACTACAGCGGTGGATACGGATTACGTAAAATATATGAATGCTGCTTGAAAAAAAGTAACTCAAGTGGTTTTTCTAGAGACGATAATATTATCAATATTTAGACAAAATGTGAACAAGCTCACACAGCTCGATGGCGGGTTGAAGAAAACAGTGTGCAAATAATGCCTACAAGGTCAACGTATACACTACTACAGCGGTGGATACGGATTACGTAAAATATATGAATGCTGCTTGAAAAAAGTGACTCCGGTGTTTTTTCTGGAGACGGTAATATTATGGATATTTAGACAGAATGGGAACAAGGTCACACAGCTCGATGGCGGGTTGAAGAAAACAGTGTGCAAATAATGCCTACAAGGCCAACGTATACACTACTACAGCGGTGGATACGGATTACGTAAAATATATGAATGCTGCTTGAAAAAAGTGACTCCGGTGTTTTTTCTGGAGACGGTAATATTATGGATATTTAGACAGAATGGGAACAAGGTCACACAGCTCGATGGCGGGTTGAAGAAAACAGTGTGCAAATAATGCCTACAAGGTCAACGTATACACTACTACAGCGGTGGATACGGATTACGTAAAATATATGAATGCTGCTTGAAAAAAAGTAACTCAAGTGGTTTTTCTAGAGACGATAATATTATCAATATTTAGACAAAATGTGAACAAGCTCACACAGCTCGATGGCGGGTTGAAGAAAACACTCTGCAAATAATGCCTACAAGGCCAACGTATACACTACTACAGCGGTGGATACGGATTACGTAAAATATATGAATGCTGCTTGAAAAAAGTGACTCCGGTGTTTTTTCTGGAGACGGTAATATTATGGATATTTAGACAGAATGGGAACAAGGTCACACAGCTCGATGGCGGGTTGAAGAAAACAGTGTGCAAATAATGCCTACAAAGTCAACGTATACACTACTACAGCGGTGGATACGGATTACGTAAAATATATGAATGCTGCTTGAAAAAAAGTAACTCAAGTGGTTTTTCTAGAGACGATAATATTATCAATATTTAGACAAAATGTGAACAAGCTCACACAGCTCGATGGCGGGTTGAAGAAAACACTGTGCAAATAATGCCTACAAGGCCAACGTATACACTACTACAGCGGTGGATACGGATTACGTAAAATATATGAATGCTGCTTGAAAAAAGTGACTCCGGTGTTTTTTCTGGAGACGGTAATATTATGGATATTTAGACAGAATGGGAACAAGGTCACACAGCTCGATGGCGGGTTGAAGAAAACAGTGTGCAAATAATGCCTACAAGGCCAACGTATACACTACTACAGCGGTGGATACGGATTACGTAAAATATATGAATGCTGCTTGAAAAAAGTGACTCCGGTGTTTTTTCTGGAGACGGTAATATTATGGATATTTAGACAGAATGGGAACAAGGTCACACAGCTCGATGGCGGGTTGAAGAAAACAGTGTGCAAATAATGCCTACAAGGCCAACGTATACACTACTACAGCGGTGGATACGGATTACGTAAAATATATGAATGCTGCTTGAAAAAAGTGACTCCGGTGTTTTTTCTGGAGACGGTAATATTATGGATATTTAAACAGAATGTGAACAAGGTCACACAGCTAGATGGCGGGTTGAAGAAAACACTGTGCAAATAATGCCTACAAGGTCAACGTATACACTACTACAGCGGTGGATACGGATTACGTAAAATATATTATGGCTGCTTGAAAAAAGTCACTCCGGTGTTTTTTCTGGAGACGGTAATATTATGGATATTTAGACAGAATGTGAACAAGGTCACACAGCTAGATGGCGGGTTGAAGAAAACACTGTGCAAATAATGCCTACAAGGTCAACGTATACACTACTACAGCGGTGGATACGGATTACGTAAAATATATTATGGCTGCTTGAAAAAAGTCACTCCGGTGTTTTTTCTGGAGACGGTAATATTATGGATATTTAGACAGAATGTGAACAAGGTCACACAGCTAGGTGGCGGGTTGAAGAAAACACTGTGCAAATAATGCCTACAAGGTCAACGTATACACTACTACAGCGGTGGATACGGATTACGTAAAATATATTATGGCTGCTTGAAAAAAGTCACTCCGGTGTTTTTTCTGGAGACGGTAATATTATGGATATTTAGACAGAATGTGAACAAGGTCACACAGCTAGATGGCGGGTTGAAGAAAACACTGTGCAAATAATGCCTACAGGGCAAATAATGCCTAAAAGGTCAACTTATACACTACTACAGCGGTAGTAAAATAAAAAAAAGTAAAATAAAAAAAAAATGAATATTAAAAAAAAAAATTAAAGTTGGTGCTGCTGAACTACTAGGAGCAGCAGATTAGCACACCAGTCCCACTCCCCAACACTGCTAGACTAATAGCACTGGGCTCTTATAGTAGTAGTAGTAGTAGTAGTAGTAAAACAACAAAAAAATAAATAAAAGCAGTCCTTACAAGGACTACTGTTATTGCAGCAGTCAGCAGATGAGATCAGAAGCAGGACAGCTGCCCACTGCAGCTACATACAGAGCACTGCAGTAGAAGGTAGATTACTAGCCAGCAAAGCTACCTAAGCTTAAATGTCCCTCAAACCCCTGCAGACTTCTGTCCCTCCAATAACAGAGCAGTATCAAAACGATTACTAGCCAGCAAACTTTCAACTGTCCCTGAAATCACTAACAGGCAGCAGCTCTCTCCCTACACTATCTCTTCAGCACACACAGGCAGAGTGAAAAAACGCTGCAGGGCTTCGGTTTTTATAGGGAAGGGGAGTGGTCCAGGGGAGAGCTTCCTGATTGGCTGCCATGTACCTGCTGGTCTGGGGTGAGAGGGCAAAAAAAAGCGCCAACAATGGCGAACCCAAAATGGCGAACGTCGCGCGACGTTCGCGAACACCCGATGTTCGCGCGAACAAGTTCGCCGGCGAACAGTTCGCGACATCTCTATTAATCAATTCCGATGCAAAATATGTTCCTGTATTTTAAAGACAATTAATGTGAATCTGAATTAATAACGCATCAGCCTTGAATCATGAATTTTATATTGTATTGTATTATACTAAAGGGGTAAAAAGAGAATTAGCTTCAATATTCTCTATAAGATTTACCCATATTGGCTTTTGTAGAATTTTTGAGAATTGTGTGGGGAATAGTTTTTTGTTCTGTGTTATAATTCACCCCTTTTGCGGAGAACTCTCTTTATCATCCAATAAATATGACCCTAACAGTTTTAGAGACAGAAACATTGATTCAGCAGTAAAAAAAACTCCTAGTTCTTGGCAGACGAGCAACACATAAATCTTGGGGAATTTAAATATGTCCTACAAGTCTCATCTAATATTGTTTGTCTTTTGGAATGCTGAGGTATCTGGTCTAGAACTTTGTGTTTCTCAAGCAACTCATTTACAAAATGATGGAATCCAACCCGCAAGACAGTTATTCAATACCTTCTTTGCAATCTGCATCACTTTAAATCAATGTTTGATGCCCCTTGGACTTCTTTGCTAGACAAGGTTGGTTGAGTTGGCTGATGTAATAAAATAGGCAGGGATGTAAATGAAGGACAGAAGGTAAGACAAATGTAGACAACATGACCCCTCTTTGGCTTATGCTAAATACGACATTCCTTCTTCTCCCTGAACCCTAGTGTTGACGTTCTGAGGAAGTGGACCTTTAGGAAGACCCTTCAATTAATATCAGCCTGAATGATACCCTGCATGTTTTTCTGTTCACCTTTTCACATCACCATCTGTCTCTACTGCAGTCCTGCCCCAAACCTGCCTGTAGAATAATGAATCCAAAATATTTGCCTTTTCAATAGCATCATTTATAATTTTCTTAGAGGAGAACTAAACCCAACGTTACCAGACTGAAGCAATACCATTTTTAATAAGGGCAAAGCCACTCTATTCAATCCTGCACCAATCTTCATGGCTGCCATCTTTAAAGACATCACTTCTGCCAGTGACATTGACATACCGTATATATTCGAGAATAAGCCGAGGTACCTAATTTTACCTCCAAAAACTGGGAAAGCTTATTGACTCGAGTATAAGCCTAGGGTGAGAAATGCAGCAGCTTCTGGTAAGTTTCAATCAAAAAATTGAGGGTTTCTGCTCCCATTGGAGGTGCCGGCGTCTCGTTTTTGGATGCCGGCGACCATTCTTGAACGCTGGTGAATATTCTTGGAGACTATTCTTGGACGCCCGCGACTATTCTTAGGTGCCGGCGACCGTTTTTGCGTTTGACCCGAGTATAAGCTGAGGTAGAGTTTTTAAGCATATTTTGGGGGCTGAAAAACTCGGCTTATACTCGAGTATATACGATAGTCCATAGGGAACATAGGTATCACCTCCTAAATTCCAACTCCAATCACAGCCATCCTGCTGGAACTGCCCCTGCAATGTCCCTCCCCTAGTGGATGGTATGAAACTGCCAGAAATATGCCAACCAGCCAGCAGTTAGCACTTGCAAGCCACTCAGCACACTGTACTGTCGGATAGGAACCAATCAGCAGGTAGCAGGACCTGATCGGGAACTGAAGCCTGTCTGTGCTTGTGTGACTTCAGGGCTATGATTGGTTGTCTTCCTCCTGCTGTGCTTATGGCAGGGACAGTTAGGACACGCCCACCCCCCATTTGAAACATGACAGGGACCAGAGAACATCTATGGGAATCTCCAATAAAGGGGCTATTTTTGAAGACAATGTTAATTTCAGCCAAAAGTTAAACCAGCACCATATAGTATGTATTATTGCCTACAAAACTAGTGTTATCCAATATGTCTCCTTTAAAGTCCCAATCCAGGCAGATACACTCTATGCTAGGCAAATCTGAATAAATGTTTGATTCCTCTTGGTTCTCTGCTTCAGTAATCATACGTCTCAACTGGTTTAGATAGAAAAGAACAGAATGGCATCTTTGAAGGAACAAAAAAGCAAAAATCTTCACGTCCTAGCTGATAAAACACCATCTGAAGACTAAGGTATAACAAATTTACTGGCGATTGAAATGTAATCTGTAATTCCCTGACTCTTCCACCCCTGACAAGCACAGTAATGTCCTGACCTCCTTTTATTCCCACTCCCATAACTTCTGCTTCCCCCAATCTGCCCTATTACCCCCGCCAAGTTATCACCATTCTGTCCCATCTTTGTCACCGCCTGGTATTTACATCGTAGCCCTAATGGTTTCATATTTAATTCCAGCACCTGGGTATATTGTTCTGAATGCAAAACAAGGGAAAATATTAATCTCTAGAGTTGGGCCTGATTCTGAATATAGTGCACAGGAACCATATAGGATGGGCAATTGGAGATTTGCTACATTACATACATATAAATTTGCCACTAGCAATCCTTCCCACACTTGAGCATGGGGAAAGGGAAATAAATTTGTGATGAACAAAACGATGAGCATTTCTAGAATGTCTCTGCCTCCTCTGGGTACCATCTCTTTTTCATCTAACAGCCCGTGTTAATTCCCTGGCCTTACATACTTCCTTTTATATCACCGTCAGAATATTACTAAACAAAGGTAATCGGCTTTAATTTAGGAACACACGCCATTGCAAGATGAAGGAATGCGTTAGCATTTGATATGAAAACTGCAGCTAGAACAGTAAAACCTTATTGCCTTTGATTTGTACTGTCCTTTGATATCAGGGAATATCTTGATCTGAGCGCTGAGCTTTGGGATTAGCTAGATGGATTTCTCCTTGGTGCGTTACTAGGCCAGACTGTCCCCTTCCATCATCTAGAAAAATGAATTACCATGTTAGGTAGGACAGCAGTGCCATCTATTCTATGTGCTGCTAGTGTCCAGCTGGATAAAGCACCTTGAGGGAGTATTTATGCATCGTGGAATATTTATCAGTTTGGTATCAAAATTCCAAACCATGCTTTGAAGGCTTCGGGCAAAGTCACTGAATGGCTCCCTTTTACAACTATTAAATATACAGTATTTCTGTTTGCTGCTTTGTATTTCTGTTCATGTCTGTGGTTATTGAACTTTTGTTTCCAGCTTTCTGCAGAGTTCTAACCTTTGTTCAAGCCCCCCCCCCCGTTCATAACAGGTTACTAGGGATGCACCGAATCCAGGATTCGGCCTTTTTCAGCAGGATTCGGATTTGGCCGAATCCTTCTGTCTGGCCGAACTGAATCTGAATCCTAATTTGCATATGCAAATTAGGAACGGAGAGGAGAATCGCGTGAACAAGGAAGTAAAAAATGTTTTCCCCTTCCCACCCCTAATTTGCATAGGCAAATTCGGATTCGGTTTGGTATTCGGCCAAATCTATAGGGGATTCGGTGCATCCCTACAGGTTACAGATTAGAGATGCACCAATCCACTATTTGGCCAAATTCCTGAATCCTTATTGAAATATTTGGCTGAAAGCCGAACCAAACCCGAATTTGCATATGCAAATAAGGGGACAGGAAAGGAAACAAAATTGTAAAAAGGTTTACTTCCTTGTTTGGTGACGAAAAATCACATGCTTTCCCTTCCCGCCCCTAATTTGCATATGCAAATTCAGATTCAGATTCAGTTCGGCTTACCCCAAGAAAACTCCTCCACTTTCATTTCTTTACTATGGGAATTTTAGAGGTGTGTTTATCAAATGGTGGACTCCAAATTGATAAATACGCCTCTAAAATCCTATAGGAAAGAATAGAGGTGGGGAAGTTTTCCTGGGGTGATCTCTAATTTCACTCTTTTATAAACATGCCCCAGAGACACGTGAAAGACCAACTAGAAGGTCAGTCCAAGTAAGATTCAAGAAGGGCTTGAACTGAAGAAGTTGACAACCACAGGTTGATGTTATCTTCATTGATTCCTTTTCTTTGGGTAAAATGGGAATCCTCCCTAGTAGCTTGAGGCCCACAACTGTCAGCAGGAATTAGAGATGGCCTACGTTTTTGGTGACTTTCATTGTTCCTGAGCTTCTAGCAGTGCAGCCCATTCTTCTCAGTGAGAAATGAACTAGAGCAAACTTCGTCAGCTCTTGCTAGCATTATCCTGAGCCAGGAATGATGCAACGTGGGCAGAGTTGCTTCTCCTCTCAAGCTGATCACCTGTCACCATTGTTAGCAAAAAAAAGCATTGAAACCCTCCCATTCTAATGGCAAGGCCTTGGCCCATCTGGTACAATAAAGAACTAGCTTTCAGCTGAAGGATGTTTCCATGACCATAGAACCGCTCTCTCTCTCTCTCTCTCTCTCTCTCTGCTCTTATACATGACGCATACAATTGATTTCAAGCAAAGCTAGAACGGCAGCTCTTTTATTCCACCTACTTAGCAAATCAATTAGAGGCAAAGAGAAAAAATATATATCTGTCTACCCAGGTACGAGTCTAATAGCTTTCACAGTTTACCCTTTCCTGTGCTCATCAGAAGCTTGCGTGAGTGGGTGCAGAATTGAGTTTAAAAAGCACTCTAAGCTCATCATAACTTTGCATTGCTTAATTGTATGAAGCAGAAGCGGTTGCATTTACTAGATGTACATTTCTGTTCTGTCTCTAAGAGGAATAAGTGGGAGGGTTAGCTGTCTTGTCGTGCTTGTACTTCTTCATTCGCTTCTGATGACACCCCTAGCGATTTCCAGACATGTGTCTAGGCTATTTTCCCAAGGCATCCTGTTGCTGTTGGGTAATAACAGATGCAACTGTTCTTAGCAGTGTGAAGGGGGTAGGTTTGCCATCTTTGTCGGTGTTTAATAATGGCCACTACTAGAGGAGGACAGGGTAATGTCACAGGAGTTGGACAGCAATGTTAGAAAGTGGACCGATTGAGGGAAGATCAATAGGGAAGACTGTTGTGGGATTTAGGATTATGGATGATCTAGGAATTAGGTGGGCGCGTTGGGCTGATTGGGGGAAGATTCATAGGGAAGGCTGTTGTGGGATTGAGGAGGATCCAGGAATTATATGGGTAGGTTGGACTGATTGGGGGGAAGATCCATAAGAAAAACTTTTGTGAGATTGAGAATTGCAGAGGATCCAGGAATTATATGGGTAGGTTGGACTGATTGGGGGGAAGATCCATAAGAAAGACTGTTGTGAGATTAAGGATTGCGGAGGATCCAGGAATTATATGGGTGGGTTGGAACGATTGGGGGGAAGAGCCATAAGAAAAACTGTTGTGAGATTGAGGATTGCGGAGGATCCAGGAATTATATGGGCAGGTTGATCTGATCAGACGGGGAAGATCCATAAGGAAGACTGTTGTGAGATTGAGGAGATTCCAGGAATTATATGGGCAGGTTGGTCTGGTTGGGGAAAGATCCATAGGGAAGGCTGTTGTGAGATTAAAAATTGCAGAGGATCCAGAATTAAATGGGCTGGGGTTAAACTACACAGAGAAGTGGGAAAAGTTCAGGGAACTACAATTTTTGTTTGGCATTTGCATTGTCTGTAAAGGCCCGGTTTTAGCTGTTAAATACTTATTATAGGGTGGCAAATTGGCAACCCTAGAAGGTTGTCCCTTTATATATACAAAGTCCCAACCCTTAGCTGGTGAAATACCTCTTCTAAGATGGCAACCTTAAAAGGCAACCCTGTTATTAATAATTGAATTTATAGCTGAAACAAATACCTAGTGTTTGGTGACAACCCAAGGGGGATAGGGATTATTTATATAAAGGCTTGTATCATTCCCCCCCCCAAGTTGTACCTGAGACACGTGCCTCTATTGCTTACCCCTATTTCCAGCCCTGTGTCTGTCTTGAAACGGTGGTAAACGTGTGACTTTATATACATTGTTTTATACTTTGCCCTCTGTCCAAGTAGGGTACACATGTCAGACTCATTCTGTATGTACTTTACAGCTTATCCTTCACCACGGCTTGGGAGAAGATATCTATGACAGGCCTTTTGTCAGGAGTAAATATAATTAAGAGCCCTGTTCCGAGTTCAGAATGCCAAGGATATAGACTGATGGGGTGACCTTCACATTGATGCCTTTTATCTTCAGATTCTTTTGCCTTTGTAGTATGTGAACCTCTTATGGATCCAGGTCCCTATGTATTAATGCATGTTTATTATTATAAGGGGGAGGTTTTAATAAAAAATAAAAAAAAATTGCCCTATATTCATTGCTTATTGAGGCCTTGCAACGAACCAACAAATTACAGTATAGACGGGGTCTGAAACCTGAAATGTTTCATTTGCACTTGAAAAAGAAATGTGTAAGCTCTGCTTTTTTTTCTTTTTGGTATATTGTATTGAACTGCTTTCAACTTCAATGAGAAGTAGAAACTCCTGGTATCATGTGTAAGCTAGGAGAGTTCCCTCGGGGTCTGGCCAAGAGCACCAATAAGGACTTTGTGTTGTGCAGATCAGAAGACGACCCCTGCTGTTTTTTGTACTTTGCAAAACTCTACTCCCATTTTTGCGCCTTGTGATCGTGAATAAACCCTTAAGTTTGTTCATAAAGATGGAGTCAATGTGGGAATTTCTAGATAAAGGGGTCCTGATATGTCTTTGCTGGGGGCTCGGGCCATGCTGTTACACCCCTGGTGCTAGACAAACTAGCTAGCTTTTTATCAATTTAGTCTTGTATTTATGTTACTTACCGTATGTAAGCATTTATAGTGCTGTAAATTAATTAGAAGCCTGGAAATTTGCCGTAAACATGTGTTGTGGGTTTCCAGACCGGCAAAGCTTGCTAATAAAATATTAATCAGTGCTCCCTCCTGGCACAACTATTTAGCCTGTGGAGTTACAAAGTGTAGAAGAAGACTACTGGCTTGAAACCTCCCAGAACTCATTGACTTTATCATTTCTTCTCCATTATTCCTGAGCATCAGACAGAGCCAAAGAGCAGGGCTGCAGAACCCAAAGTCTCTTTATTGATTTTTATCTTGGAATTTAAATACCTGCTTTGATTAATGAAGGAGTGGAGGGAAAGGCAGTGATCCAAGAAAAGAGTGGAATTAGCAGTGTGTACAAAGAATAACCCTGGTGATGAATTGGTAGACTAAGAGTTTGTGTCGTACAATGTGTAAGTGTTATTGGACACTTCATAGAGTTTTTGGAGTTGCACATTAATAACGAGTGCAGAGCTACATGTTGACTAACACTGATAAAAATTATTACTCTGGTCATCTGGTCCTACTTATAAGGAGTTGGATAAATTATATTATATAAGTTCTGTTAGTTATAGAGTAGTTGCAGGTGGCCCTGTTGGATAGGGGAAGTTCCCAGAGAGAGGTTATATAAGAGAGAGACCGGAGCATGACTTCCTCTTTTGCTGATAAGAAGATGAAGGGTATGATGCTGGAGAGCCTGAGGCCTGCCACCTCAAGGAAGTACTGAGGAGAGGGCAGTTTGGTTGATCTCACTGTAATTGGTGAGGTTCAGGTGTAAGTTGTGTAGATGAACAACAGAGCTCCAATGAGGAGAGAGAGAAGGGCCAGTGTCCTCGTGGTACCTCGCCCAGATAAGGACCCAAGAAAAGAGGGATTAGAATATAGAGGGTTCAATACCTCTACAAAATGCGCACCCCTATGCTGAAAATCTGTTATGGCATCCCTAACTCAAGGTAAAAGCTGGGAAGGTTGGCCACTAGGGGACCTGGCACTAGTGCCCTGGGTTCTGGTATAAGCAATTGGAAAAGATTGTGTGTGGAAGGTTTCCCTGTGAAAGCTGTGCTGGTGACTGATAAAGAAACATTCCCGAGATCAGTGTATTATAAACTTATAAATTAATCTAAATGTGCCTTACTACTGTACTTTAGTCAGATGGCAATAAATTTCTACTTGGCTTGAATTAACTTACTACCATTCCCAGACTGGTGATGGTGGTATGAGTGACAGCTGGACAAGTTATAGAGAGTGTGACTAGACACCTCGTTACATACTGTTGCCATCTTGCCTTACGGTATCAGCGGTTACGGTTATTCAGCACTGGATAAGGTGCAACTTTATCCAAGACTAAGGACAGTCTCTTTCTTTGGAGCCTTTAAAGGAGAATAAAACCCTAACCAATGTTTTAAACGTATTCCCCTTCCACCACACGGCTACACCCACCCACCCAGTCAATGGGCCTGCCAGAATGATATCTGGCTGAAAATTGGCCAGATATCCATAAAGCTGGTTGAAGTTTAACATTGGGACAAGGACCGCATAGGCCCACATAGAGCCAAATGATTGGATCAGCCTTATATCACCTACCTTATGGTGGGCATATGGAGGAACCTTGGTAAACGACCATTGTAGGATGAGATTTACCAAAGTTGTTTACTACGTTGTTCTATTTCAGACTGATGGCTGGCTTTGTCTCTTTGCCCTCACCTATTGCTTCCTTTATATTCAGATCTTGTTTTATGCAGTTGTTGTGTTTGGAGAGATCAGTCGTGAGATAAGAGTCCTCCAGATACAAAGCTCAGGCTTTATTTCTGTGACAGTCCTTGGGTATAACACAGACTGATTCACCAGTTCATGTAAAGGACATAACAGGAGTGGGAAGGGCTGAAAGAGAAAACAAAATTAATTAAGGGAATGAAATGAAATTGTGCATAATGGACCACCAGATGGGGTTTGTTTTGTCTAGGAAACCGGCATTTGATTTACAGATATTTTAATTCCTTCAGCCCTAAGGGTGGTGGCATATGGGGAGATTAGTTGCCCAGCGACAAATCTCCTCTACTGCAGACGACTAATATCCCTGTCCTGCCTTCCTGCCGGCAAGAATACAAATTGCTGACGGGATTGATTCGGATTTCTGAAGTCGCCCATAGTTGCCTTGATGAGTGAGCTTTAGCAGAAGTTCAGAGAGGCCATTTCAGTAAATGACAGATGCATTTTGATAGTGATGCGCCTAAAATATGTGGACAATAATTATTGGAACCACTGTCATCATTGCTGACTTGGGAGCTACTACATTCTAAAATGATTAATCGGTGGTTCATACACCGTGGCAACAGCTACCTTTTTCAGTAGAATAATGCGCCCATGCAAAAAGTCAAGGTCCAAATAGATTGGGCTTGCTGAGCCTTGACCTCAACCCAACTGAAAACCCATGGGACAAATCGTAAGGCCTGAAAATTGTTCAGTCATCTATTGGAAAGGCTTCCGGGCTGTTATAGCAGCAAAAGGAGGAACTTGAAATGAATGAATGATAATGTTTAGAGCTCTGACAAAGACTTCCTCTTGACTTTTATTGGCTTCCACAAGCTCTGCAATATCAGTTGTCCTTTGTAAGCAAGTAAGAGCCAATTGCTAGTGATGAGTGAAATGTTTTGCCCATAGACACCAATGAGTGAAAAATGCTGCGTGTCCCAAAAAATTGTCGCCCGTTGACTTCAACGAATTTTGCGTATTTTTCGCCATTTTGCAAATTTTCGGCAACTCAAAATGGGTCAGATTCGCCCCTCAATACCTATTGCCTACCTTTGCCAAGGTGACACTGGCCCGGTGACATTTGCCCGCTGGTGTCTGCCTTATTTCCTTACCCGTCGGTACATGTGATTCCCCAGATCACCCACCACTGTACTTGTCCTGTTAAGAAACGGATCTGTGTTTTTCTCCCTACTTTCTTTTTTATAATTGCACTGTGATTATAAGTCTTTTGCTTACCCTTCGCTAACAGCTTTCTGCATTTAGGGATTATTTATGTGGCTGCGTGCCATGTTCTTTAAGGGAAGTACGCGCTTCTAATTAGAGGTGGGTAGTCTTTTAATAAATATATCCGGTTTCCATATAACTACGTATTATAACACTGCCATGGTGCTGTTTATTTTTATTTTTTGCTAAATCTCTGATGAATATTGGTGTTCAGGGATTTTTCAGATATGATGAGCCATTTACATTGAAAGTATAGTGTTGCAATATTGAATGGAATCACCATTTGGGTAATGTATGTTCCCTGGGGGAGCAAGTTCAGGGGCACTAAGGAGCACTAGAGCACACCCCTTTATGCAGGGTCAGACCAGGGGATCCGAGGCCCACTCGGCCCCAACCTTAAGACCCCACTCTTCCTAGCCCCATGGCAAACTCCCCTGTGAATGTCTGTCTGTCTACCCAATTCACCAAAAAGTGGGCCATCCATCTACTCCCAATGCACCTCACAGCAGCCTTTCCGTACCTTGTACTTTTTACTGCCCCACTACTTTATGTGGATGTTGGTAATAGGGTACAGTGTATATATAGAAAGGCTCAATTGGCAAAATATATAAATACTAGACATTAAGCCCGTTAAATTAACGGGCGCTAGAACATATGTAAAAATTCGCCAGAGACGGTCCGTGGGGCACATGCGCAGTAGCGCAATCCCACGGACACAGGGACTGGACGCAGAGACACTTCAACTTTATTATATAGGATATAAGGGGCTTAAATTACAATTTTGGTTATTTTACTCTTTTAATTTGCTGTGCTATGTAAGATCTTCTTAGAGGAGATATTATCTTTGGACTTGGGTAAATGTGCTTTATAGGGGTACTGACGGCCCCTGAAATATCATTGCCAGGATCCAGTTTTCCTGGGGCTGATGTTGTTTTTCAACACTGTGCCAACCCAGAATGTATTAGTCACTAAGCAGTGCTTACTATTGGGCAGCAACCAGACTTCCAGCATTCCTCAATGAATGGGTCCAGGGCATGTTGGTTTCAAGCTCCACTGGACTTGAGACTCGATATCTTGCCCCTGGCTGCAATAAACATTCAGGATGTTCGTAAATGGAAAGTGTCCTAACTGATTTACACATAATAATGCCAAATAGTGATGGGCAAATGAATTCCCAAGGCATGGATTTGTGGTGAATTTCCACATTTCGCCACCTGCAAATTGTTTTCACGAAACCGCTGGGAAAATTTGCCGAAAATTTTTTCGCTGCAACAAAAAAAGTCGCTCGTATATCAACTGTTGTGTGTCAAAATAATATAGACGCCCATTGACTTTAATACATTTGGACAAAAAAGTAGAGTGTCATTCATATATAGGCAACTGTGGGCCCATGCCTAGGGCAGCTGCTTTAGGGTTGCCTATATAGAAAAAAAGCAATGTAAAAAAAGTCACTGGCGCCTCATTGCCCCACCCCCTGAGGCCAAAAGCCATCAATAAACCTGATCATCCTGCATCATCTCTGCCCCTGACATCACCCTCCCCTCCCTTTCAGACGACACTTGTGTTTAAATCATAGGCAATGGAGCTAAGGAAGAGGAGGAAGTGTAGGTTTTAGGGGTACCACAGGTTCAAAATTGCGTGCCAAGATTTAATCAAATCGGACTCTGCATGTGGTGGTCAGCCAATCACCAGCTGTCACATCATAGCCACGCCCACTGATGTACCAAACTGCCCTCGACATCATCAGCTCCTCCAATGATGTAATCCATCTTCTGTCTGGACTTTGAAATAAAGGTGGCAACCCTAACCTGTTCCTTTGGTGAGGAGCGCGTTCTATGGGGTCCGTTTACTAAAGTGCGTTAAAAATATTCGCACAATATATAGACAGAATTTTCGCCAAATATGTTATCGCCAGTTTACTAACCTGCGGTAAATATAAATTTGCAAATTTTCTTGCGCAAGAATAATTGTTCGCCAGTTATCGCATTTGCTGAAAATAACGCTACGTACACATTAACGCATGGTTTACTAAACAGCGAAATGTGCTAAAGACAAAATTAACGCCAGAATATTCGCAAACTTTTACCGCCACATATGAAGTGGCGTAAAAGTATTTTTTCTGCCAGAAAATTCTCAAGGGGCAGGAAATATCCCATAATAATGTTTTTTTTTTTACCCATCATTCTTTGCTGACAGGAGAGAGATCTGTAGCTATTGCTGACAGGATGTTTTGGCTTCTGCTTCTATCTGGTGCAACAGCAGCAGTTTCAGCTCAGAGTCGTATTATTGGCAGTGGCATCACAGTCCAAGGATTCGTCAGCCTCTACACTTTTTGGTTTCATTGGGATTGGCTACATTAAACTGTGCATTTCTATGAAGCAAAGAGATTGACTGGTATCATTTCCTATGATTCTATTGGCAGAAGAGTTTATATGATGCAGACATGTTTGATTGGTATTACTCTGGTGATGTTGTTGGATGGTATAATCATCAGTCAATAAAGTTTATAAGTTTTGAAGATGCATTTCTGGCCATAAATGTCACAGTAAAAATTGCCATAATAACCGCCATAAAACAAGACTATTTTATAGCATAAATATTCGCAAAAACGTAATTTTTCGCCAGAAAATTCGCAACTCGCTAAAATTACCGCTAACGTAAGCTGGTTCCTTAACGTAGTTACCGCAAGTGATCGCAATGACTTCTGAGCGCATCGCTGTTTAGTAAACTTAGTCGCTGCGAATATTCTGGCGTAAAAATATTCTCAGCGATAACATGCGGAAACTTAAAGTCAGATTTACCGCACTTTAGTAAACGGACCCCTAAGTGTGCAACAGTTCATGGGTTCATTGCCAAGGTGCGACAGTCTTCTCAGGGCAACACGTGTGTGACATCCACACAGAAAAACTCAAGACGTCCAACTGTCACTACTCCATCCCGAGCACATCCAGTTTAATAACATCAGGAACTTCGACCAATGCCCATTTTCCATGAGATGGCAGTGCCAGTCACAAGACCCCGTGTGCCATAGGCCTAATGCTATTTCATTCTTGCATGTGTGATTATGCATCCAGGTGACCAAGCCTCCCTCCCTCTCCGAAGTCTTAGAACACAAGGCTTTTAAAAGGTCCGTTGTATTGTCCCTGTAGATTGTCCCTGTACATTTCCTTGCGCTTGTTTACCTTTCATCTGTCATATCCTTGAGGGCCACTCTTGCTCTCATTCCCCTAAGGGGCCAGGTTTATTCTTACTGCCGTGCTTCATTTTTATTCTTGGCCCGTTGTCTCGGCCTGTGTAAAGAGCACACTCAGGATAAAGATTCTTTAGAAATCTTCAGTCTGTGGCTTTAGAGATCTGTACATGGCATTTTAATGTGTTTTCAGATTGCCATTTAGCCTGCAAATGAACATGCCCGATCTCCATGTATTATTTCTTTATTGGGCCGGAGTGCTGTTCCTATAGTAATGCAATGATACACGTACATTAAATTAGGGAACTATTTGCACAGTGTGTTTATTTACATGCAGCTGTTGGGTCTAGTTATATTGCAATACAAAGCTTAGTGTTGCATTAAATATGTGCTGAAAATCGTGTTCCCAATGTTTCATCCAGCCCAGAATGTTTTGTTCGTTCCTCGCGAGGGGGGCCTGTAATATGCATAACCAATCTTATTTGCTTCTGATCTTAACTTGGTCCCCCCCCCATTCCGATTTAATTTTAAGAGCACATAGGCAAAGGAGATGGAAGGCAATCATCAGTTTTACCTCACGGCGTTTTGCCGTTAAATAATCTTGCCCTTTTGTCTTTTACTGACGATCAGTTTTGTATGTACCCGTCGAGATTTATTATTCTCTTCTGCCCTGCTTCTAAAGCTGGCCATAGACTCAAAGATTCGCTCGTTTGGCGACATCATCAAACGAGCAGACCTTTCCCCGATATGCCACTAACGGCATGGCTATATCGGGGGTAATTCGAACGATCGAATTACGATACGCCAAGGGGCTCCAACGGGTCAGTCGGTTAAAAATCAAACCTTCCCGATCGATATCGTGGCCATATATATCGATCGTGAAGACCCAGTCGGAAGCCCCCATACACCGGTCAATAAGCTGTCAAATTGGTCCAAACGACGATATCGGCAGCTTTATCTGCCCGTGTATGGCCACCATAAGACTCAGGCTTGTTGTATTTGGATCTTGAGGGCATATCTTGGTTTTGTATTATTTTGTTGAAGCAGTATCTAGTCTTGCCTCCTGTGCCATTATTTCAGACTGGATGGACACCTTTATAACCTCCTATTATCCTCCTGTTGTGTTGTAATCTGCTTACATGAAGTCAGCAGTGGCATGGCCATTCAGCCTATGATCTGGTGGTTTTCTGTGTGTTTCTTGCCAAATGTGTTCAGAAACAAAATACTTAAAACGTGACAGCAGCAAAAACCTCTAATGGCATAACGCATGTTTTGACCACTATATTCTGGCAGAAAACATTAGTGCTGAGAATGTCCCTATCCATGTGCCATCACTCTGTGGCGGCTTTCCTTTAAATAACATTAAGAGCAGCAACAAGTGGACAGGGCGTTTTTTACACACCTTTGTTTTCTACTGCATGGTAGCAATAATCAGATCACCCCCTATGCCTGTGATCCCCAATGTTGCTCTCCACTCCCATTGATTTTGCTCCTGCCTCATAGTAAGTGCCAAAACTAGCAAGTTCTAAAGGCATAAAGCCACATGTTTACTCCAACAGAGCCTCCTGCAGGCTAGCACTCCATATGGGTCTATCAATTAGTATCACAGCCCTTATTTGGCACCCCAAAGAACTTTTTCTTGCTTGTGTGGCTCTGCAACAGTTTTTACATTTCAATGTGATTCACGGGTAAAAAAAAGTTTGGGGACCCCTGACCTAGGCCAATGGCTTAAAATTTGCTCATCGCCTGTACTGAGGTATTTATCTGTACTAAGCACAATCCTGTAAGATGGTTATAGCAACTCTTTAAAGGAATTGTTCTTCTCACAAGTCAGACTGGCCAGATTGATACCAATTG